>NC_080180.1:38749926-39085767 GCF_950295315.1 Erinaceus europaeus | reverse complement strand
CTACCAGTAGTCATGCCAACCATGTCCCAGCACACAGAGAATCAAGACCATGGTTATCTGTCTACTTTTAGTCACAACCCATGCTGGGAAGTAAAATCTAGGTAAAATTCCTGAGTGAAATATTCAGAAGAGGAACAACTGCTGGCACATCTACTCACTGTATACTCGCTTATTTTTTTAAATAAAGACATAATGTTTCCTTCTCCGAAAGAAAACAAAAAGTCTGTAATTCATGCAAAAAAATTAAAGACATCTAGTATCAAATGAGCCATCAGTACCAATTCTAGGTATGTACCCAAAGGGAACAATAGTAGTATCTTAAAGAGCTCCCTGCACTCCATACCCATTGCAGTATTATTCATTATAGGCAAGATATGTAAATAACCTTAAATGCATGACAATAAATAAATAAAAGATCACACACACACACACACTGGAGTGTCATTTACCCGTGAGAAAAAAGCATATTCTGTCATTTGAGACAACATAAATGGACCTTGTAGGCATTACGTTAAGTGATATAAATCAGACACAAATGACAAATATTGTGTAATATGTGGAGTCTAACAAAATCAAATTCTTAGAAACAGACAGTATAACAGTGGGTGGATACCAGTGATTGGATGGAAGGAGGGTTGAAGGAGTAAAATAAAAGGTACAGACTTTCTGTAACAAGACAAATTCTGAAGCTCTACTCTACGACATGGTGATTATAGGTAATAACACTGTATGATATACTTGGAAGTTACTAATAGTATAGTCAGTAATATATTTAAAAGTAACTTTCTGTGCAGTGGTAGATAGCTTAATGGTTATGCAAAGAGACAGCCAAGCCTGAGGTTCCAAAGTCCCAGGTTCAATCCCCTGCACCACCATAAACCAGACCTGGGCAGTGCTCTGGTAAAAAGAAAAAAAGAAAGTAACTCTCTTAAGCATCCTCACCACAGAAAAATAAATGGTAATTATATAGTATTGTGTTAACTAATCTTATGGTGATAATTATTTTGCTGTAAGTAAGTATATAAAATTGACACAATACATACACTAAATTTATATGGTGTTGTGTGTAGGTGATACACCCGGTTAAAAAAAAATGGGGAAGAGGCACATCAACTAATTATCTGTTGCCAATTATCTCTCTACTGCCAGAATATTTCTCTTTCTAGTGGTTCAGTAATGAAGCTACAACCACCTAGCTACAAATAATTGCAACTAAGTGCTTTCCTTCTTCAATTAAAAAAAAAAAAACTGTACAAACTGTAAAATTTGAATCTTCTCAAGATTGTCCAAGTGGCCAAATGCTCACTTTCAAATTTGAGGAGCAAAATGGATAAAACACGTTTTATTTTAAGAAAGTCTTTTTGTAATTATGTGCTAGCTCATCCATGACTTGCTTTCTATTGTTACCCTGTCCTAATGCCTGTGACTGTTGTTGCCTCCCAGAAACAAACACAAATCGGAAACTATGTGCTACAGGGACACTGAACATTTACAAATTTTACCAATTATTTCTTCTCATTTCAGATCTTCTGGCCATGCTCCTCTAAGAATTAATCACATACAAAACAAAAGCTGGATGTTCCTCCTCTAATTCCTTGAAGCTATAATTATAGTTTGTTACCTACAGAGTTTATCTTTTCTAACCAATCAAATCTGGTTAAAATGATTTCTTTTTGCTCTTTAGGAAGTTACACTTTTCCTTTGTAATCATTTCCTGGGGCAAAGAAGTAGAAAATTGCATTATGATACATTCTTCCTCTAACTCACTCTCTTTCTCTTGGGCCATACATTTCTTATGGGATCACATTTGTCCTCCATTGGTGTTGACTGGACTGGATTAGACCTATTCACAAGGGACATCCCTTCAAATATGGGATCTTTGTGCTCCTAGAAATTTTCTGAAATTTAGAGACATAATATTTAAGCACAGTAAGAAATTTCCTTTCACAGGGTCCAGCCATCATAATTAAAACTTCTCAGGCAACCTACATGTTTTAGGTTTTTTCTTACATAAATTATCTCTACTCTTGATGCCCAATCAACAAGAAAACACTTACTCTAAAAGGCAGAGAGAGTATATAGAAAATTAAATGATCTTCAGTATAGCCTCAATTTCATAACCTGTCTCATTACTGACAAATATTCCCTCCTCAGTGTCCCCACACGACAAGTGCAGTCATGTTCATTAAGTGTGAAATCTGTAGTCTAGGGCAGTATTGATTCACACTAAAATGTTTCACCTTTTACATTAATTTAAACTACCTCTTTTTTGTATTTTTGTTTGATTTTTTTTTTTGCTCAATGTATAACATACATTGTTTATTGAAACTTTAGTGATGTATCACAATACAGATCAAAGTCAATATTTAATATTTATGTAATTCCACTAAGTTGATGTAGTTTTCTCCCCCCCCACTGGAGCACCGGTCAACTCTGGTTTATGGTGTTGCAGGGATTTGAACCTGGGACTTTGGAGCCTCAGGCATGAGAATCTCATCGCATAAGCATTATGCTATCTACTCCTGCCATATCTTTTTATTTCTATGAATCCCTTTATTTGATTTTCCAACTATCTTGTCAATCCCTTTGTCCTTTTAATACTTGTGTTCATTCACAATAGTAAGAGCTTACCACTGTTGTCATTTACATGGAGCGATGATCAATGGCATTAGTTACTACCCTTGAACTCTACTATGCTCCATAAAGAGTTGTGTGAATGGAAAACCTAGTTGATCTCTGCTCCCAAATACCAGTTTAATCTAATAAGAGTAATTAAAAACATTTGTTTCCATTACATAAAGAAAAATGACAAAAACACCTCTCCATATGGCAGCTGAAAAATAATACGCATCTGCAGTTGAAAAATCATTTACAGTAAAAGGGAAAATATTTGTTTAGTCACTTGTTCTTGAACTAACCCTTGTTTAAGTGTGATCTATCATTCATTTAGGAGTCTTTTTCCTTAAAAAAAAAAAAAGAAAAGAAAAAAAAGTAAATTTTGGACTGAGCAGTCTATAATACATGACCTGGAAAGCACAGAAAGTTCTATGAATTGAAAACCTTGGAGCCAAGTGGTGGTGCATCTGGTTGAGTGCACATGTTACCATGCACAAGGACCTGGGTTTAAGCCTCCAGCCCCCACCTTTAGGGTGAAAGCTTTGTGAGTGGTAAAGCAGTGTTATAGGTGTCTCTCTATCTCCCCTTTCCTTCTTGATCTTTGGCTGTCTCTATCAGATAAATAAATAAAGATAATAAAAAATAAAAAGAAATAAAAAAAATATTTTCTAGGTTTCATATTGAAAGAAGCTCAGCCCAAATATTGTTGAAGAATATTTCATCACACAGTTTCAGGAGTATGGTAAGTTCAGAGTATGGTAAGTTTACAGAGGATTGAAGACATTATGGGAAAGAATTAGACCAGGAACCTTCCAGCCTTCTGTCAAGTTCATGGCTCCCATTCTTCTTTCCTTTCACATCAGGTTATTTTCAGAAGCCTACACTCCCTCCATATCACCCTTCCCATTGTCCAAAATTGCCTAGGAAGTTATTTATACACAGTAAACTATTTATTATCTAAGCGAGCCCTACCTCCCTGAAATTCTATGAATAAAATTTTCTCCATCTTGCTTACGTCAGTAAAGTCATCAGTTCTACCCAATAAATTAAGGATGCTAAAGAACAAACTTGTGAGCATAAAACCAAAAATTATTACTCAATAAATATTGTAAATACATGCACAGTCTTAATGAAAACAAGAAGCAGTGGCAACTTTATAATCAACATAGTTTGTGCTCCCTTCAACAATCTGTTTCTATCTTAATATATGTATGTGTGGCCTTTCAGTAACTAAAATTGATAACATGTTTGTGCTCTAAAATTGTGCAATTACTCAACAGAGAGCTCCTTAGGATATTCACAGGACACTCGGATTTACATTTCATTGGTGGACTTAAATTATGTTTACTGTCTTATTATGTGTATGGAAAATCTGTCCTAAAAATGATAAGTGAAGAAGGAGGCTCCTTAGAAATTTTAAATAAATTAATAAAAATAAATAAATTAGCTCACTCTCAAAAACAGCTAAAAAGAAGAGCCTGATAGCAGGGTAGTCTAAATAAAAGTTTGAAATCATAGCAAACTCTGGTCAATAAACACAACATCCCCAGCCCCTCACTGAAGTCATTTACACTCTCATAGGTGAACATGATTTTTTACAGAAGCTCCATCGAAGGAATGAGTACTTCAGTTAGATGTGGTTTTTTAAAATTATTTATTTATAAAATGGAAACACTGACAAGTCCATAGGATAAAAGGGATGCAAATCCACATAGTTCCCACCACCAGAACTCCATATCCCATCCCATCCCCTGATAGCTTTCTTTTTTTTCTCAAATATATATATATATTTTTATTATTTTATTTATTTCCTTTTTGTTGCCCTTGTTTTATTGTTGTTGATGTTGTCGTTGTTGGATAGGACAGAGAGAAATGGAGAGAGGAGGGGAAGACAAAGAGGAGGAGAGAAAGACAGACACCTGCAGACCTGCTTCACTGCCTGTGAAGCGACTCCCCTGCAGGTGGGGAGCCGGGGGCTCGAACCGGGATCCTCTTGCCAGTCCTTGCGCTTTGCGCCACATGCGCGCCACATGCGCTTAACCCGCTGCGCTACGGCCCGATTCGTATTCCGTAACCCTCTGGGAGTATGCACCTAGTACTTGATCTGATAATTCTAATTTTCAAACAACACAATGTCAACGTTACAATTAGATTTTTTTTTATTTTAAGATAGCAGTTGTATTATTGTTGTTGCTGCTGCTATCAGCTTGCTTAGTGCTAACTACAAATCTGCCATCCCTGATGGCCATTTCCCTTCCTTCCTTCCTTCCTTCCTTCCTTCCTTCCTTCCTTCCTTCCTTCCTTCCTTCCTTCCTACATTCCTTCTTTTATCTTTTATCTCTTTCTCTTTTTTCCCTTCTTTACTTTCTTTCTCCTTCCTTCCTTCCTTCCTTCCTTCCTTCATTTTTTATTATAAACAGAGGACAACTGAAAGGGAAAGGAGAGATAGAGAGGGAGGGAGAAAGACACCTGTAGCACCGATTCCCCTCTGCAGGTGGAACTGGGGGCTTGAACCCAAATCCTCAGACAAGGTAATGCATGCACACTACCAGGTGCAACACCACACAACTCCTAAGAGAACAGTTTAATACATATTTTAGAAAGATAGAGTTTCTTTTTGTTCTTTTCTTAAAAGATAAGCTCTCAACTTTGCAGTTACTTGGAATAGCTCTACCATTAAGATTTCTAGGTGGCAATGGTAATACATACATTTAATAGACTTTGACCTAGTTTAAGGCTCTTGCTGTTGAATCAGTTAATGTATATAAACAGAAGATTGTAATCACATCTTGTGCCTTCTTCCATATTTGCTTATCTGAAAGGCTTTTTATCCATCACATATCAAATGACGCTATATAACTCACACAAAATAAAAGTGCCTTTGTTCTATAAAATAATCCCTTTTCTCTACTTTGTTTGCAAAGTTAAACTTTTCTGTCTGTTAACATTTTGGATGGACACAGGGAGAGAGCAGACACTGATATAACACAGCAGTTGCCAGTCCAATTAGCAAATCACTTACATAAAGGCATGTGTATATTCCCTGACAGCCTGACAGACAGTGGCTTGTGTCCCTGACCTGGGGATTGACACATGCCAGTTGATTGGAGCAACTGATATGACAGGAATGTGACCAAGGTTCTGTGAGACTGTTGCAGGAAGGACAGTAAAATCAGATGTGAAAACAGGCTATTTCTGCAATTGTTTGGTGTGTGTAAAATGGGACACAGATAGAATTTCCTGGGAGACAAATTAAGATTAAAGTGAGAATTAAAGTCTAGAGGCCTTCTAGTTAGACTTTTAATTCAGATAACAATGGCTAGCTTTTATAAACAGAAGGAATAATGTTATGTTTTTCTCTGTTAGAGACTTTCAAGCTCTTAAATGATATAGGACTGTCTAGTATTCAGATTAAAGTGGCTATTTAGACTTTTTTTTGACATGTTGTAGGGTAATTAATTTTCTTCCTTGCTAAAAAAAAGCCATTCTTATATTAGAAACCTCTTAACTATTATAATGTTCTTCTTCAGTATTAACCACTCTGCACTGATAGCAGTGACATGTAGAGCCACACAGAGAAAATTATATCGCACCTCAGCTACTGAAAAAAGGAAAAAAATAGCATAATATCCGTATTCTAAGATGTTAGCCTTATACTTTCACCATTGGGTGTGTACTAAAATTTAAAAGCAACTACACTTATTTCTTATCTCTCTACTTCCCATGTATCTCTCAGCTCATAAATACCTGATTACTGATGTGCTTTTTTCTTTTCAATCTATTAGTAACATGTCCACCTTTGGAATTATAAACCCTATGACCTAGCAATTCCTCTCCTGGGTATATATCCTAAGGAAACAAATACACTCATCCACAGAGATCTATATACACCTATATTCATACCAGCACAAATTGTATTAGCCAAACTTAAAAGCCACCTAAGTGTTCAACAACATATGAGTAGCTATGAAAGTTGTGATATATATACATATATATATATATATATATATATATATATATATATATATATATATCTCCCAACTATTAAAAATAATGAAGTCAACCTTCTTCATCTCATCTTGGGTGGAACTTGACGAAATCATGTTAAGTGAGATAAGCCAGAAAGAGGAGGATGACTATGAGAACATTTTACTCATGGGAAGAACTTAAGAAACAAGAACAGAGAGGGGGAACAAAGTAAAACTTGGACTAGCTTGGTGTATTGCACTAAAGCAGAGGACTCTGGGGAAGGACAGGAAGAGGACTAGGGTAGGAGGTAGAATTTTATATCCTGGTGCATAATGATAAAAAAAGCTCTTAAATTGGGGATGGGAGTATTTTGTAGATATCTATCATGGTGAGATGAGAAATTGTGCCCATGTGCCAACAATTGTACTATAAACCATTAAACCACTGTCTAAAAAAGAAAAGAAAAGAAAGACATATGGTTCAAACCAATGACAGAACAGAATCTTTAATAGTACCTATTTCTTACATTTATAGCTCTTCCCTTGAGTCTGTCTTTATGATTTCTTGGTTCTTTTCTACCTTTCCAACTCCTGCACACACACACTTTTCTCCGTTTCTCTCTCTGTTTCTTTATCTCTGTTTCTCTCTCTCTCTCACTCCCTCTCTCTCTCTCTCTCTTTCTCTCTTTCTTCCTTCCTCTCTTTCTTTCTTCTTGTTTTACCAGAACACTTCTCAGTTTAGGCCTATAGTAGTGCTATGGATTGAACCTAGAACCTTATAGCCTTGAGCATAAAACTGTTTTGCATAACCATTAAGCTGTCTCCCTAGCCCTGTGTTGTTTTTTATCATATACATATGTTGCAGTTACATTGTATTATAATGCCCATGTTCACTCATGTATCTGTGTGAGGCAACCCAATATATGATCACTTATGTATCTACCCTGTGGGACTCTGAGTTTCCTGGAAAATTATTGTAACTACTAAATATTCTATCTCTTTACCCCTTCCTCCTGTGCATTTCATAAGCACATAGTAATTCTAGAAACGTTTGTTAAATAATTTTTTTTTCCTCCAGGGTTATTGCTGGGCTCAGTGCCTGCACCATGAATCCACCGCTCCTGGGGGCCACTATTCCCCCTTTGTTCCCCTTGTTTTAGCCTCGTTGTGGTTATTATTATTGCCATTGTTGATGCTGTTCGTTGTTGGTTAGAACAGAGAGAAATGGAGAGAGGAGGGGAAGACAGAGAGGGGGAGAGAAAGATAGACACCTGAAGACCTGCTTCACTGCCTGTGAAGCGACTCCCCTGCAGGTGGGAAGCCGGGGGTTCGAACCGGGATCCTTAGCTGGTCCCTGTGCTTTGCGCCACATGCACTTAACCCACTGCGCCACCGCCCGGCGCCTAAAATGTATAAACGACCATTAAAATGAGCAATCTTGTGAGGAGAATTTATAAATCATCCATCGTATATGGCACATTCTGTGTATTACCTTCCAGTTCTATATGGGTATTCACAATCTACTCATGTACCCCAGAATTGAGTTTGAAAGGTTATCACTGTCCATGAATGAAAGCTATTAGAGCTATTATATCACTAACTTCTACTTCCTCCCTTATGGAAACAGAAAAACAAAGATGCAGTGCAGTGAAAGAAACAATGAAGTGAGTTGGGGGGTGGGGTGGGGAGTAGATCAATTTGGCCATGATCTAGACCAACTCTAGGTCAGCACGTAAAAAAAAAACAAAAAACTGTCCTGGCAATCTATTTTTTCTTTAATTTTGTATAAGTCTCTGAATTCAAAAAACACATGCAAAAAACATTACCAAATGGACACTGGTTTGCAGTATAGTTTTTAATGCATAGGCACAACCTCCCATCTCCTCCTTGATTGGTGTCTAGGAGACACATCCGAACACCAATGTCCCTTCATCCTGTTCCTTCCTCTCTTTCCCCAGAGTCCTTTGCTTTGGTGCAACAGGACACACACAGTCCAAGTTTCACCTTATGTTTCCCCTTAATGTTCTTTGTTTTTATATTACACCTGTCAGGTAATTTGGTACTGGTCTTTCCTTTTCTCGCTTATCTCACTCAACATGATGCTTTTGAGTTCTGACCTTGCCATTGCAAAGGAAATTACCTCATCACTTTTTAAATTTATTTTTTATTGATAATAATGATCAACAAGACCATAGGAAAAGAGGGGTCCAATTCCACACAATTCCCAACACCAGAGTTCCATATCCGATACTCTTCATTAGAGGCTTTCTTATTCTGTATCCTTCTAGGAGCATGGACCCAGGATCATTATGGGATGCAGAAAGTGAAAGTTCTGGTTTCTATAATTGCATCTCTGCAGGACATGGGCGTTGGCAGGTCAATCCTTACAACCACTGTTTCTATCTTTCCCTAATGGAGCAGGGCTCTGGAGAGGTGGGGTTCTTCCCTAGGAGAAGGGTTGCTGACTGCCAAATTTTACCCATCTCCAGTTTCTCCCTCAAACTTTTAAGACAACTATAATATCACCCTTCCTTTCTTATCAACCCCACCTTGACCCACTTTAACTCTTAGCACTTCATTCTTCTCCACTTCAGCTCCCACCACTCTGATGCCTACTGTTACTCTGTTTCTGACTTACTAAGAGAGATGTCTCATTTTTTGGCCAGTGCCAGTTGCCTGAGCCCCCATGCACTTCATTCTCTTATTCTGTTCAAATCTGTTTCTTTTCTCCATCTCCTGATCCAATTTGAAAACATGTCAATTTTTCCATGATATGCCCATGAAATTTGATGTCTCAATGCAGTGCAACTTCAAATTTTAAATGACATGTTCAAAGGATTTAAAGAGAACAAAACCCTTAATTTGGCCAAGGAGGGCCTGCCAAGACATATCCCTGTCCTCCCTAGTTTCCTATCATATCATGATCCTACTCATCTTCTATACCCTGTCTACTGTTGTTCACTCATTTGTCTCCTTTGCCTTTTAATGTTTCATTTGAGACTATCTCCAACTTCCTTTATCTAGTAAAATGTTCCCTTCCTTAACATTTCAGCTTCATTGGGAGTCCTTTGACTTCTCTGGCTAAATGAATCCTGTGTTCTTATTGTACCATGTAATTCCCTCCATCTCTTTCCTAGCTATGTTAGAAATACGCATACATTCCTGTTTCCTGGTTAATTACTCTTGTGACTGAAATATCTAATGCAATGCTCCTTAGTGGTAATCCACCACAAGAGTTGATTCTATTTTTTTTTAAGGGCTCTGGGACCAACGATCACCAGCTGCCCAAACAAAAATTATGCTTCTGAAATCTCCTGATGTTGATTCTGCACATAGAGCAAAGGAGCTGTCCTACCTATGTCATTCATGACAGAAGCCCTTTTTTCCACAATAGTAGATTCTTAATGAGTATTTCTTGATTCATAATTACTTGCGTAGGGAAACAATCTCTTTCATTTAGGAAGGTTTCTCTGCTTCCTGCTGAGACTCCCTGAGGCAGTATTTGATAGTTGAGGGGAGAGGTGACTGAAGCTTCCCACAGGGCAGCTTCTCTAGTTATTGAACTTTATTCTTATGAAGACATAGATAGGGTTGTATAGCTGGAACTTTTGTTTGGCTAAGTAGAGTATGCAAAGATGACTAGGTTAGATAAAGAAATGGAAAATGACAGTTATAATGGGATATTGAGAAGTTGGAGGAGAGAACAGATATAAACTTGTTAGGAGCTAATAATATGCAAACTTGGGGTGAGGAGAGGGAACCTAATGCTTTCTTTTCAAATTTGGATGCTCCCTTTTATTCCTCACTAAATTTTAAAGGAAGCTTATTTGACATGCTAATGAGTGGCTGAATTATAACTAGTTTGTGCCCAAACTTGGAGGAGGGGAGTGGGGAGAAGGTGGTAGAGGAAGAGGAGGGGGAAGATTTTCTAAATTTTGTTTCTAAGTAGATGCAAGGTAAGAATAAACTACTTCACTGTGATTCAGACATAACCAGAACTCCGATAAGAGTCTGAGTATTATTCTTTACCCAGTTCTTCCGGAGATATGGAATTTAGTTCTGTGCATCTCTTTCTTTTTAGTCACTTCATGTTTTCACAGATTAGTTTCCATGTCCATAAGAAAAGTATATCTATCAGGGGAGGGTATGGGATATAGAGATCTGGTGGTGGGAATTGTGTGGAGTTGTACCCCTCCTATCCTACAGTTTTGTTACTGTCTCCTTTTTTAAATAAATAAATAAATAAATAAAAATAATCCCCCCCCCAAAAAAGAAAAGTATATCTTGTGAATTTCTTAGGTATGAATTGGCTTGTTCATGTAAGATTTTGGTTTTTTTCCATGATCAAAGGACATTTAAAGAGTGTTCCACAAAGTATCGTAAGCTTGTGGGCTCTTTGATGGCTTTTTTGGTGTGTTTTGTTTTTTTGCTTTTTAAAAGTATTTACTAATTTATTTATTTATGAATGAATGGAGGAGAAAGAGAAACCAGAGCATCACTCTGGCACTGTTACGAGTGAGAGTAACAAGATGGAGACCAAGATGGACAGAAAGAGGAGAAGTTTATTTCACTGGTAGGCCAGAGCCTAGAATACTCCAGAGAAAGTGCTTGGCCCCAAGCCTTGGATTAAACTGTCTTTTATAGTCTATTTCAACTCTATAAGCACAAGCAAGCAAGCCACGAAGTACAGAAGCAAAATTTAAAGCAGTTAGTTCTAGCAGTTACAATTACAATTTTGCAAGCAACCCACCACCATCAATAACATAGACATTGTCAATTATCAGGTGCATTGTTCAAGGAATGGAATATTTCACTCTACATATGACAGAATAGTCTGACCTAGTGCTGACCTAGCTTGTTTTTATATATTCCAATTCTCTTTGTTTCCTACTTAACTGTTTTTCTTAATCTATTTCCTGATCTACTTTCAATTCTATTTTTGGTTACATCTCCACTACAGCACATGCAATGTTGGCGATCAAACTCTGAGCCACATGCTTAAGAACCCGAGGTCTTCTCTATTGCAGTACCTCCTATGCTGCTGTTTTTGCTTATATTTCTTTAGGAATGAAAAATGTGGCAAAAAGCATTTGTGACATCTCCAAGTTTCTGAAAGTGTTAGATACTCGAGTTTAAACAGATAGAATGGAGATATAACTGACATTTCTAGAAAATATGAACCAAATAGCTAAGGGATTATAAGCATTTTGATGTGATAAATGTGCAGGAAAAATACACTTATTTTCTCTAAATGAAAGTCATTGCATGGTTTAGATTTATTAATACATTTCCCCAGAAACTATGCTGGAAAGATAGAATTGTAACGCAGTTGTATAGCATTTGTGGTGTTTTTTGTAATTTTTCTAAAGAGAGAAAATCATTTTTATTGTTTATGTTAACTCATAGTAGTACTGTAAGATAAGTCAATCTCCTTATCTTGACAGTATATTTAAATCCACTGACAAACAGCAAGGTGGGAAAACAGCCAGTGTTACTAACAAGCCAGTGAGACAGCTAGAATAAGCACTTTTGTGTCTGGGATTTCAGATAGTTTTCATTTACTTTCAGCTGGATCACATGAGTTTCACAGGACACAGAAGGGCTATCACATGGAGCTCTACAAGTTAAGACAATTTTTGCTTCCTGCACTGGAAACAACCCTGCAGAGTATTTGTCATTGATTAGCCCATCTTCTGATCAGAATTGTAAAATGAAGCAATTATGATTTCCAGTTTCACCAGGAAAAGAGGACCCAGAGAAGTAAATTGACAGGGAGTGTGACTGATGCAATTGTGGTTACACACTTCTTATCCCATTTACATAGTTTTACCTTTTCTATCTAATATACTAGTGATGATTTTTCTAAAAACATAATGCAGCTCCAAAATATGACTTACAAGAAGACAAAACTGTCATTCTTTTATATTATAAACATTGAAAAAATTAATACACCAGGTTCCTGGTCTTCATAATGAAAAGAAGGATTTTTTTCCTTATTCAGTTATAGTATCATTTTTATAATGTGTAACTATAGAACAAGAACAAAAAGGGAAAAAAAGACTTACAAAGTATATCAAGGTTTCCAATACCCAACTGGATATTAGGAATAAATTAAAACAAAAAACTATTTACTATATGTATATATATATATATATATATATATATATTTGTATTATCTTTATTTCATAGAGAAATTTCAGTCAGAAATCAAGAGGGAAGAGGTGATACAAAAACAGAGAAACAGAGGGACACTTGCAACGTTGCTTCATCACTTGCAAAGCTTTCCCCTTGCAGTTGGAGATCGGGGGCTCAAAACCTTCTCAGACAGACAACAGTTAAAGGAGGCAACCATCACCAAGCCTGCTCTGAAAGAGGTTCTAAAAGACCTCTTATAAACAACAACATCACCATAATACTTGCCATATATCAGAGCAAATAAAAAATGTTGAATAATGGCACTACAATGCATTCAATCCATAATATCAATAAATGTTATGCTGCCTGCAAAAATCCCACCTGACCCAACAAGACAAAGACAGACTTGAAGTGAAAGGATGGAAAACTATCATACAGGCTAATGGACCACAAAAAAAGGGCAGGAACAGCCATTCTCATCTCTGACACAATAGACTTTAAATTAAATAAAGTAATAAAAGATAGGTAAGGCCATTACATAATTATTAGAGGATCAATCAACCAAGAATATTTAACAATTATTAACATCTATGCACCCAATGAGGGATCATCTAAATACATCAAACACCTACTGAAAGAACTACAACAAGACATCAATAGTAATACAATAATGGTGGGAGACTTTAACACCCCACTCTCACACTTAGACAGATCAACGAAGCAGAGAATCAACAAAGAAACAAGAGAATTAAATGAAGAGATGGACAGACTAGACCTCCTGGCATTTTCAGAGTTCTTCACCCCCCAAAACTGGAATATATATTCTTCTCAAATCCACACAGCACATACTCAAGGATAGACCACATGTTAGGCCACAAAGATAATGTCAGCAAATTCAAGAGCATTGAAGCATCCCAATTATGTTCTCAGACCACAGTGGAGTAAAGCTAATGTTCAACAACAAACAGAAAATTACTAAAAGTCACAGAATTTGGAAACTCAACAACATACTGCTTAAGAACTGCTGGGTCAGAGAGACACTCAAGCAGGAAATTGAAATGTCCCTGGAAACAAATGAAAATGAAGACACAGGCTATCAAAAATTTGGGACACAGCTAAAGCAGTAGTGAGAGGGAAACTCATAGCCATACATTCACATATTAAAAAACAAGAAAAAGCTCAAATAAATGATCATACTATAAATCTTAAATACTTAGAGGAAGAGGAATAAAGGAACCCTAAAGCAACCAGAAGAACAGAAATAACTAAAATAAGAGCAGAAATAGACAACATCGACTAAGAGAACCATATAAAAGATGAATGAAGCCAAATGTTGGTTCTTTGAAAAATTAAACAACACTGACAAATCCCTAGCCAGACTCACAAAAACCAAAAAACAAAAAAAAGAAAGAAAAAGAAAGGGAGAAGACTCAAATAAATAGAATTGTAACATTGTAACTGATAGAGGAGATATCACAACTGATACCACAGAAATCCAGAAAATCACACAAAACTTCTACAAAGAACTATATGCCACCAAGCTAGAGAATCTGGAAGAAATGGAAGAATTCCTAGAAACATGCCTTTCCAAAAGTGAACCAAGAAGAACTACAAAACCTAAATACTCCAATCACAGACAAATAAATCAAAACAGTTATTAAGACTCTTCTCAACAACAAAAGTCCTGGACCAAATGGCTTCACAAATGAATTGTACAAAACCTTCAGAAAACAGTTAGTAACTATACTTCTAAAGCTCTTCCGTAAGATCAAAGAAACAGGAATACTCTCTTCCACCTTCTATGAAGCCATCATCACCCTGATACCAAAGCAGATAGGGGCACAATCAAAAAGGAAACTACAGAGAAGGAGGAAGGAAGAAAAGAAAAAAAAAAAAAAAAGAGCAGTGAAAGGAAAGAGTTTTTTTTTCTTTTTTTCTTTCTTTTTTTTTTTAAATTAGCTAGGAGGAAGGAAAAAGGAGAGTGTACATAAGAGGTAGAGAGAAACAAGTTACTCTCCCAATTAATAGGACACCCAGCCACCTAGCAATAGTTAATTTTGGTCAATCTGAAAAAGGAGGGGAGAAAAGGGACACACATATATAATAATAGTAATAATAAAATAAAATAGAGTAAAAAAACCCCTAACAGTCAGTCTGAAGCTTGGACTGTTCTGGATTGGTTGTAGGCAGCCTGAGCAAAGACAGCCAACTGTAAGAAGTATTCAAAATAAATAAATAAATAAAAGGAAAGAAACCCCAAAACCTCCAACTCCAAGTAGTCTTTCCCAGGCTTGGATGAGGCTCTGATTGATCAGGTATTTTGTCACTCAAATAGAGCTCCAGCCACTTAAAAGAGAGAGAGAGAGAGTGAGAGAGAATATCTTGGTAAAGAATGTTGCTCATCAGGAAGCCTGCTAGAAGTGACTGTCCAGCCCCTGGGGGCTGGTTCTGGGGTGAGGGGGTGAGCTAGAAATAATCAAAAGATTTCCTTTCTTTATTTTTTTGGCATCTGTTTGCCAACCCAAGAATGGATTATAGGACTCCTCCTTGGTGTTACCCTGACAACCCCTTGTTCACCCTCCTACTTACAGCCCAGTATCCTACCCTATCCAGAGAATCCCAGGTCACATGCTGCTGCTTGTTGGAGCACATGCCAGCTGCTGCTTCCAAGTTGCCATCTTGGCTCCGCCCCAAAACAATGACTTTTAGTCACTACCAGGTCACCCCATCAGTTGGGGCCCTATTCGGGGAGTCCTAAGATTCCCAAACAGACATGATGAGCCTAGACCTTGAATAAATCTCTCTCTCCATTGTTACCAGTCATCTCTATCAGGAAAAATAAAATAGACCCTTTTGTAGGCCCCCAATAGGACCTTGCCCTCAACTTGGATCAACAAGGGTAGAGAATGTTCCATCCTCTGAAGGGAGGCTGGACAACATATTCTATGCTACCTCTGAGGAAGATGGGTCCTGAAATTGGGGCAGCTTGGAACATTCCTACTCATGACCACAGAATGTGAACTCAGATCTACAGGGATGCAGAGGTCACATAGGCTCCTTAGTTGAATATGGGACCCAGATCACATTAAATCAATGGGATTTACATTCAACAATATTTATACATGTTTCCCATATTTGGGAGCTATTCTCTTCCCTGATCCAGCTTTCTGGTCCTTTTTCCAGCTGTAATATCATCTCCCCAGACAATAACTTGGATATACCTCCATATCAGATTTCAGGCTCAGGTAAAAAATAAAATAAAACTAGTATAGCCACAGGACCTTTGGAATATAACTAAATGCGTACTAACTATCTACAGAACAGAGACCCCCCCCACCCCCAACTCTTCATCTGCACTACTCCTACTCCAGCCTTTAGGTTCATGATTAATCAACAATTTGTTTGGCTTTATATGTTAATTCTCTTTTTAACCACCAGGTTCTAGATGCTAGCATGATGCCAATCAGACTTCCCTGGGCAGACAACCCCACCAATATGTCCTAGAGCTCCTAATCCTCAGAACCCGCCCCACTAGGGAAAGAGAGAGGCAGGCTGGCTCTGTGGATCAACCTGTGAATGCCCATGTTCAGTGGGAGAAGCAATTACAGAAGCCAGACCTTCTACATTCCACAATGACCATGGGTCCATACTTCCAGAGCATTAAACAATAGGAAAGCTATCAAGAGAGAGGATGAGATATGGAGTTCTGGTGGTGGGAATTGTGTGGAATTGTACCCCTCTTCTCCTATGGTTTGTCAGTGTTTCCTTTTTATAAACAAAATAAAATAAAATACAAGAGTTGAGCTGTGCTTTGGTAAATAATATAATAATAAAACTTTTAAAATAAAGTTAAAAAAATTACAAAAAGAAAAACTTTTGAAAGTAATCACATAGCCTAGAGCAAAGAATGTTTTCCAGAAAAACAAAATAATGTTTCAACAAATATTTAGCAAAAGTATACAGTACTTATTTTAAATATCCCAAATATTCATTTTTTTATTTTTATTTAATAAAAGGAAACACTGACACAAATCATAGCACAAAAGGGTTGCAACTCCACACAATTCCCACCTCTAGAACTCCATATCCCATCTCCTCCACTGAGAGCATTCCTGTTCTTTATTCCTCTGGGAGTATAGACCCAGAGTCATTATGGGGTGCAGAAGCTGGAAGGTCTGGCTTCTACAATTGCTTCCCTGCTAAACATGGTAGTTAACAAGTTGATCCATACTCTCTGCCTGTCTCTCTCTTTCTTTAGTGGAGCAGGACTCTGGGGAAGCTGGGCTCCAGGACACATTGGTGGGGTCGTCTGCCCAGGCAGCTGGCATCATGTTGGCATCTGGAACTTGGTGGCTGAAATAAGAGTTAACGTATAAAGTCAAACAAAATGTTGACTAATCATGAACCTAAAGGCTGGAATAGTGCAGCTAAAGATTTGGTGGTTTCATTTTTTTAGATAGATAGTCGGTCTATTTTAGTTATAATCCGAAGGGCCCATGACTATACTGTTTTTTTTCTTTCCTGAGTCTGACATATGATATGCAGGTGGATCCAAATTACTGTCTGGGGTGATGATGTCATGGCTGGAGAAAGGGCTAGAAAGCTGGATCAGGGAAGAGAATAGCTCCCAACTATGGGAAAGGTGTATAATTATTGTTGACTGTAAACCCTATCCATTTGATCCGATCTAGGGCATCTATTCTGTTTAGGAGCCTATGTGACCTCTGCATCCCTATAGATCTGAGCTCACTTTGTGGTCATGAGTAGGAACGTTCCAAGCTGCCCCAATTTCAGGACCCATCTTCCTAGGTGAAACATAGAGTATGCTGTCCAGCCTCCCTTTGGAGGATGGAATGTTCTCTATTATTCTTGCTCCCCATGGAGGGTGTTCATGTTTATAAATTACAGAAAATGCCTATACCTAACAGGAGATCTGTCTGATTAGTTTCAAAAAAATTGAAGTTATTTTTCTCCTCTTACTCTCAATTAAAAATTGGTTGTATCTATGATTTCTATTTTCAGAGGGAAAACTATGGCCTTTTCCTTTAACTGTGTAACACAACTGTAAGTTCAAGATTTATTGAAGATTTCCATCAGGACTGTTCTCAAAGCTTCCAACTCCATTAAAATGGAAAATGGCATTAAAATGTATACTTCTTGACACCAAAAAATGTCTTACAGTTATCACCCATCCAAATAGATGCCAAGCAGAGTTGTTTAAAGACACTGCAGAGTTGTGCTTGCTTCGGCAACACATATACTAAAGACACTGCAGAGTTCCTTCTCCAGTAAAGCAGAGTGACAGCTGATATAAATAGATCGACTATTTACATATTTCTCCTACACTGATGTAGAAATGAACAAGTAAGGATCCTATGTTGTTTTGGTGGCTTGTTTCTCTCCCAGAAGAGGCTTTCCACCAGCCATTCTTAGGTCTTTCATTGATAAATGAATTCACATCCCACATCAATTAGTAGGCAAATCCTCGTCAGTATAGCTGAAGCTACAATACAGACTTCTGATCAGAGATTACATTTACAGGTCTGTAACAGCAATGTTGAATCCTGTGACAGTTTCTGAGATGAGAGAGTTTAAAGGAGAGAGGAAATATAAAGCTAAACAAATAAAAGAAGTACTTAGAAGGATAAAAGCAGATAGGGATAACAGAACAGGTAGTCACAGATAGTGTTTATTGAAATGAAATGGAGAGATAAAAGGCAATGGAGTAGGACTGTGAGGAGAGCAATACAGTGAATGGAAATAACAATAATATATTATTGATTTCCTTATATAATAGTGCTACAAGGAGGATTTATTCCTATAAGCTGATTTAATGTGTGAATTGTGTATAAGGCAGATATCTTACAAGAGTAATACACATAAAAGAATAGGCCTTCTGCAGGAAATACATATAGTTTAAAACTCTTTAGATTAAGGCAGAGAGGGAAGAGACCACAGTACCAACGTTCCCTTTAATGCAGTGGCAGCTGGGCTCAAACCAGGGTTTTGTACAAGGCAAAGTGGTACACTGTCCAAATCAGCTAATTTGCAGGATCTAGGATATATTTCATAAAGGAAGTTATCTACCAGTAACCTAATTGTGGACTTAATTAAAAGTCCCATCTTGACCAATAAATTCATTCTCTCTCATTTTCAAAAGCTGAATTCTGGAGGCATGGCCATGACCTAGCAGCTGCCACAGGCTGCACTCCTGATCAACTTAAATAATGGAAAAATAACCTAAAAACTTCTACAAACTGTAAAAATAACCTAAAACCTTCTCCAAATCACAACCAAGATTCCATAAGAAACTCACTAAGCCACAGGTAGGCACAGACACTTGTCATCAGTAGATGGAAATGAGGTGAAGGAGAGAGTCTCTTTACTAAAGTAGCTACTTCTAGGAGTGGCTGGTGGCATCTTAATAACTATGCAGTGGAGCCCATTGTTGGAGGCAGGAAGGTGAGGAATATTTATTTGCACATTACGCACCTGAAAAACAGCTGATATCAAACATATATAAAGAATTAGAGATTCTGGGTGGTGATGTGCAGTGAAGTGCAGATTATTATATGTAAGGACCCAGGTTTGAGCCCCTATTCCCCATCTGCGGGGGGGGGGGTATGTTTCATGAGTGATGGAGCAGATCTGCAGGTATCTATCTTTCTCTTTCTTTCTTTCTTTCTTTCTTTAATCAGTCTTTTCTAAAAAAAATATTTTTAATGACAGAGAGACATGGAGAGAAAGATACACATAAGACAGTAGCCAAAGCACTGCTCAACTCTGGCTTATGGTGGTGCTGGAGTTTGAACCTGGGAGTTCAGAGCCTCAGGCATGAATGTCTTTTTCCATAATGTCTTTTGCATAAAATATGCTGTCTCCCCAGTCTTCTCTCTCCCTTTCTACCTCCTCTTCCCTTTCAATTTTTCTCTGTCCTATCAAATAAAAAAAAATAGAAAGAAAAAAAAGGAAAAATGTGGAAGGAGAGTATGCAAATAGGATAAGGGTATCAACTGTGTGTTGGTAGATTGAAACTAGACTTTGATGGCAATTATAATGTTGCAAATAATGTCAAATTATAAATCTCTGCTTTTCCAATGGTGAAGCAGTTCTACAGGTGTCTCTTCTTCTCTTTCTCTATCTCCTACCCTCTAGATTTCTGGCTATCTCCATCCAATAAGTAAAGGAAACAAAGAGTTAAATAAAAAAAATTTAAAAATTGAAGAAATAATTATTGAGAAATATTCAGATGTAATTAATCATTTTAAGATGTAGTTTCAAGAAGCCAAATAAACTAGAATATTTTTCACATTTTGTCATATTAAAAATACACACCACAAATGACAGTTTCAAAGACAGTTGAAGAAGAAAGAAATTACTTATATTTGATTTCTCAGTAGTAACAACACAGTAGAATTATATTTTCCCCTTTATCTTTCCTTTTTCTTTTTTATTATTGTTGTTGTCATGGGAGCTTCAAGATTACAGGTTTACATTTCAGATAGCAATACAGAGAAAGAAACAGAAAGAGATAGAAAACACAGCACTGGGATTTCATCCAATGTGGTGGAGACCAGGCTTGAACCTGGGTCATGCGCATGGCAAAGCAGATACACTATCCAGATAGACTAATTTTCCTGCCCTCAAACTGTGTTTTCAAATGCAAATAGGTAATAACTCACCATCTAAAAATGTGTAGACAGCAAAAATGGCTTCCAGAAGGAAAGTAAAATTACAAAGGAGACATTAACAAAACCGTAGGATAAGAGGGGTACAGCTCCACACAATTCTCACCACAAGATCTCCATATCCCATCCCTTCCCCTGATAGCTTTCCCATTTTCTATCCCTCTGGGAGTATGGAACTATGGTCATTGTGGGTTGCAGAAGGTGGAAGGTCTGGCTTCTGTAATTGCTCCCCTGATGAATATGGGCATTTACTGGTTGATCCATACTCCCAGTCTGCCTCTCTCTTTCCCTAGTAGGGTGGGTCTCTGGGGAAGCAGAGCTCCAGGACACATTGGTGGGGTTGTCAGTCCAGGGAAGTCTGGTTGGCATCATGCTGGTTATGTGAAGAGACTCTCATGCCTGAGGGCCCCAAATCCCAGGTTCAATCCCCCTTACCACCATAAGTCAGAGCTGAGCAGTGCTCTGCTTAAAAAAAAAAAAAAAATCCCCCCCATTACCAGACCCTGGGGGCCACAGAGCTGCTCCTAGAAGGCTCCCCAGCTGAGCTTCTTTCTTACCAAGATTCCTGGCTCACCAGGGGTGTCATTCTAATCCTGTTCCTTTCCAAATCCCTTGGCCCTTTTTCTTTTTGTCTAAGTGACCAATCGGAGCTACAAATATCTGACCAAGCAGAACCACCTCCTCCTGGGAAAGACTGTCTGGAGCTTTTTCTTTCTTTCGTTTTTTTTTTTTTTTATTTGTTTGTTTTATTTTTTTTAACAATCAGCTGCCTCTGCCATGGGTGGGGGGGGGGCTGAGGCAATCTGGAGCCATCCAAGTTGATGACAGGACCATTTTTTTTATTGTGTTCTATTTTACTATTGATATTATATATACACATGTCCCTTCCACCCCCCTTCAGGTTGACCAGAATTAACTCTTAGTGTATTTTCCATTGCTAGGTGACTAGGTGTCTTTCCATTGTGAGAGGAACTTGTTTCACTCTTCCTACCTCCTCTACCCACTCTCCCCCTTCTCACTCCTCCTAGCTAATTAAAAAATAATAATAACAAATAAATAATAGAAAAAATAAAACTCTTTTCTTTCACTGTTCTATTTTTACTGTTTTTTTTCTTTTCTCTCTCTCTTTTCTTTTTTCTTTTTTATCTTTTTCTCATTCTTGACTCCACTCAAAGTCAAAAAGCCAGAAGAGAATGCCAAGATATCTACCGAGCCCTGAATGAAAAAGGGTTTCAACCAAAGATAATATATCCTGGTAGACTTTCATTCAAACTAGATGGAGAGATCAAAACCTTCTCAGACAGGCAACATTTAAAGGAGGCAACCATCACCAAGCCTTCCCTGAAAGAGCTACTAAAAGACCTATTATAAACAAGAACATCACCATAATACTTGCCATATATCAGAGCAAATAAAAATTGTTGAATTGCACTGCAGTATCTTAAGTCCATAATATCAATAAATGTCAGTGGCTTAAAATTACCCATTAAAAGTCACAGAGTGGGAGGATGGATCAGAAAACACAACCCAACAATATGCTGCTTACAAGAATCCCACCTGAGCCAACAAAACAAACAGGCTTAAAGTGAAAGGATGGAAAACTATCATACAGTCTAATGAACCACAAAAAAAGGGAGGAACTTTAAATAGACTTTAAATTAAATAAAGTAATAAAAGATAGGCATGGCCATTAAATAATTACTAGAAGTTCAATCAACCAAGAAGATTTAACAATTATTAGCATCTATTCACCCAATGAGGGGCCATCTAAATACATCAAACTCCTATTGAAAGAACTACAAAAATGCATCACTAGTAATACAATAATAGTGGGAGACTTCAGCACTCCACTCTCACACTTAGACAGATCAACGAATCAGAAAATAAACAAAGAAACAAGAGAATTAAATGAAGAGTTGAATAGACTAGACCTCCTGGATATTTTCAGAATTCTTCACCCCAAAAAACTGGAATACACATTCTTTTCAAATCTCCTAAGACCCAGTCCTTATTTTCCTGCTAAGTCAGTCTGCCTTGCCAGCACAAATCCATCCCCAGAACAGTAAGCTGAGAAATGAGAGAGACAGAGTGAGGGGGAGAAAGAGGGGTGCCCTTTGCCCCATAGACAGATGGTATCCCTCAGCAGGACAGAGCTACAAAGCTGGGGGCGCCAACTTCCATAAGCAGAATGGAGACACCAAGAGATGGGTCTGAGAGCTAGAAAAGAAAATGAAGACCCCCAGGGGAGGCTTCTATCCACCAGGAACTTAACGGGCTGAAAGTGAACTTCCCCAAACCCTCCCTTTCTTTCTGCCTACCCTGCCCCAGCTCCAGTGGTAAACCCCCTGTTTCCCTCAGGGATCCCCGTAGGGTTGTCTCCTTGGACCCAGTCAGAGTCATCTCCAACAGGAGTTGCTGCTTCTGCTCCCTCCCCACACCCATGAGAATCATGCACCCCTGGTTGGTCTTCAGTGTCTTGTGGAGACTCTCAGACCAGCCTTCAAGGTGGATGATGAACACCTCAGAGTCAGTGCAGAAAGAAGCTGAGAGAAAGGATGTCCCTTCGGGGAGTGAGAGCTCCTCAGGGAAGGAAGCACAGATCAGGGGGCAACAGAAAACAAGCTCTTTCTCCAGTAAATAAATCTCCTTAAATACTTAAGACATTCTAGATGCTATAAGGTCAGTAAGAACCAAATCTGTAATCATCCAATAGGAGTTTTTTTCATTTCTTTTTTATTTTGTTTATAAAAAGAAAACACTGACAAAACCATAAGGTAAGCGGGGTACAACTCCACACAATTCCCACCACAAGATCTCCATATTCCATTCCCTCTCCTGATAGCTTTCCTATTCTTTAACTTTTTGGGAGTATGGACCCAAGGTCATTGTGGGATGCAGAAGGTGGAAGGTCTGGCTTCTGTAATTGCTTCCCTGCTGAACATGGGCATTGACAGGCTGATCCATACTTCCAGCCTGCCTCTCTCTTTCCCTAGTAGGGTGGGTCTCTGGGGAAGCGGAGCTCCAGGACACATTGGTGGGGTTGTCTGTCTAAGGAAGTCTGGTCGGCATCATGGTATAATCTGGAACCTGGTGGCTGAAAAGAGAGTTAACATACAAAGCCAAACAAATTGCTGAACAATTATGGACCTAAAGGGTGGAATAGTGCAGATAAAGAGTTGGGGTCCTCCATTTTATAGATAGCTAGTAGGCATATTTTAGTAATAGTCCAAAGGGCCTGTGTTTATACTAGTTTTTTTTTTTTCTGAGCCTGAAATCTGTATAAGTACCGCATGCTAACTGATTGTGCCACTGGAGCTCCTAGCCTGAAATCTGATATGGAGGTGTATCCAAATTATTGTCTAGGGAGATGATTTCATGACTGGAAAAGGAACAAATATGGGAAAGGGGGTATAAATATAGTTGACTGTAAACTCCATCAATTTGATTTGGTCTGGAGCCCATATTCAGTTTAGGAGCCTATGTGACCTCTGCATCCCTGTAGATCTGAGCTCACATTCTGTGGTCATGAGTAAGAACATTCCAAGCTACCTCAGTATCTATCTGTCTTCCTCAGGTGTAGCATAGAGTATGCTATCCATCCTCCCTTAGGAGGATGGAACATTCTCTACCATTGTTGATCCAAGTTGAGGGCAACGTCCTATGAGGGACGCCACAAAAGGGTCCATTTTGCTGTTCCTGATAGAGATGACCGAGAACAATGGAGAGAGGGATTAATTTGAGGTCGAGGCACATCATGTCTTTTTAGGAATCTCAGGACTCCTCGAATAGGGCCCTAGCTGATGGGGTGGCCTGATATTGACTAAAATGTCATCATTAAAGTATTTCAGTCTCTTGCCCTTATTCAGCTTTTTCAGTCCTTGCTTTGATAAGGTTAGATTTGGAGTGAGTGCGAGGCCTGTAATAGGAAGTAGGTGAGGAGGGTATCTATGTCTAATTAGAAATTATTTCCTTAGGAACTTTATACTGACTCACTGAAGACTATTGTGTACTTCTGTTTTCATGTATATATTTTTCCCTAATTTATGGATACATGTGAACATATGCTGTATCACACAGAACCTGGTCTGTATCTTGGTTTTGGGACTTTGTTAGGAACTGAACCACCTGGAATGGAATTAGTGAATCCTATGAAAGGAAAGGTCTTACCCAAGTAATGAAGCTGAAGGGTTGACATTCCATGCCTGAAGTCTCTGAACACAGTCTGAAGTGAAGCATGATGAGGTGGTACTCATTGCGTTGATTAGGTTGGGATCAACAGATGCAATAACATTTGAGATGAATTGAGAAAAGCATGAAGGAAAGTGAATCCCACCCTCAAGATTCCAGGACTGGGGGAAATATAGTCTCTATAGAGGAAATGGGAGGTTCTTGTCTTAGGGTTAAGAAGACAATAGTTATTGCTATAATCACATTATCTGGTAATTGGGTTAACTTTGAAAAATCCCTTTGTTAGGATTTGCTGTATCATACACAACATCACCATAATTTATGTCCTTTGACATTTGCCACCAGTTGCTTCTGTTCTGCCTGGTCTAGGTTTTTAAAGAATCAACATATTAAAGACTCAGCCTATGTATTAAAAACTCAGTGTTTTGAGGAAGATGGCGGACTGAGAAGTCGCTAACAGCGAGTGCTCTGATCACATCGTCGGCAACGGTAGGATTTTCTGCCTTTAGCAGGCCAGTCAATAAGGGGTGACACCAAAAAGTGAGTACAATTTAATTTGGGTTAAGAATTAGAGTAAAGGTGACACGGACTAGCGGGGCTCCAGAATTCCCAGGGCGCCGGGCAAGGCGAGTGCGCCGGGCATTGTCCTCCGCCCGCCCAGGAAGGCGGCTCCTCTGCCTGTTGCAGAGCGCGGCGGGCAGAGGACCCGGAGAGAGCACTTTAGCTCGGGGGCTTCCTCTTGGGAGTCTCCAGGGTCCACCGCGACCCTGAGAGCGGATCCAAAGACTTCTTGAGTATAGCTCTCATTGGATCAAAGGATTTGGAGCTAGTTTTCATTTTTGAGAAATCCTTTAAAAAAGTCTGGAGCGGGGGGTTTCCTGGAAGATGGCGGACTGAGAAGCGGCTAGCCTTCGAGCTCCGGACACATCTCGTGTAAACAATAGGATTTTCTGCCTTTAGCAGGCCAGCCAATAAGGGGCCATAGCGGTGACACCAAGGAGGTGTCTATAACTTAATTTGGGTTAAGAATTAGAATAGGGGGAAAAAAATTCTTTTTTCTTCCTTTTAATTTTCAAGCATACATCCTTCCCGCCGCCCCCCCCCCCATAAGCAGTGCCTGGGACCAGCTACTAGCAGGATACCCCATACCACCAAACAGGGTTTTTTGTTTTTTTTTTTAAGCTCACTGATACACATTTGGGAAGTTCCTCGCACTGCTCTTTAATTACAACCCTTCTTCTTATCTTCTCCCTTTTCTCTCTCTTATCTCTCTCTATCTCTTTTTTTTTTCTTTTCATACACTTCTTTCTTCTTTGCCTTTCTGAATTTGTGAATTACTTTGGGGAAGAAATCTGACCCAGAGTGGACTCTCTATGTGTGTATCTCTGCTCTAGTTCCCTTTACACTCTTGTTACCCCTAGAATATACACTGGATAGTAGATTTGCATAACTGTCTATTCTTGCTATCCTCTCTTTCTTTTCTCTTTCTTCACTGGGATTTGGTTACTATTTTTTCACGGACTGGAGAAATTTTTTGGCTAACTGGTAACGATTAAACTCCTTCAATACTTACTTCAGTTGCTACTGTAATTCTGGAGGTTGGTGAGTGCAATTGTCATAAAGGTATTTAGTACAGTGTTGTGCTCAAAACACAACAACTGAGGAACAACAGAGCATTAAAAAAAAAGAGAGAAACACATAAATAAAAAAATGGGTAGATTAAAAACAAATAAAACTGCTACCCCAATGAATGAAGACAAGAGCCCAGAAGAAACCACAAATCAGTCAGAAGTAACCATAGATAAGAAAAGTATGCAAGCAATAATAAACTTATTAATCACAGAAATGAAAACAACATTGGAGGAAAGGAATGGCAGTATTAGGGAAACAACAGTTGAGACCCCCAAGGAAAATACTGATTATCTTGAGACAATTAGAGAACTGAAAGCTGAAATAGCTGTAATGAAGAAAGAAGCTGAGGCAAGGGAAAGCAGACTAACAGAAGCAGAAAACAGAATTAGTCAGACAGAGGATGAGTTAGAGAAAACTAAGAAAGAGGTGAAAGAGCTTAAAAAGAGATTGAGAGACACTGAAAACAACAACAGAGACATATGGGATGATCTCAAAAGAAGTAACATTCATATAATTGGCCTGCCAGAGAAGAAAGAGAGGAAGGGGAAGCAAACATTCTAGAGGAAATAATACAAGAAAATTTCCCAGACCTGAATAACAGAAAGGATATCAAGGTGCAAGAGGCCCAGAGAGTACCAAACAGAATCAACCCAGACCTGAAAACACCAAGACACATCATAGTCACAATGAGAAGAAGTAAGGATAAAGAAAGGATCCTAAAGGCTGCAAGAGAGAAACAAAAAGTCACATACAGGGGAAAACCCATAAGACTTTCTGCAGATTTCTCAACTCAAACTCTAAAAGCCAGAAGGGAGTGGCAAGATATCTATCGAGCCCTGAATGAAAAAGGGTTTCAACCAAGGATAATATATCCTGCTAGACTTTCATTCAAGCTAGATGGAGGGATCAAAACCTTCTTAGACAAACAACAGTTAAAGGAGGCAACTATCACCAAGCCGGCCCTGAAAGAGATACTAAAAGACCTCTTATAAACAAGAACATCACTATAATACTTGTAATATATCAGAGTAAACAAATTGTTTTTTAGAACAATGGCACTACAATACATTAAATCCATAATATCAATAAATGTCAATGGCTTAAACTCACCCATCAAAAGGCACAGGGTGGGGGGATGGATCAGAAAACATAACCCAACCATATGCTGCTTGCAAGAATCACATCTGTCACAACAAGATAAACACAGACTTAAAGTGAAAGGATGTAAAACTATCATACAGGCTAACGGACCACAAAAAAGGGCAGGAACAGCCATTCTCATCTCAGACACGATAGATTTTAAATTAAATAAAGTTATAAAAGATAGGCAAGGACATTACATAATGATTAGAGGATCAATCAGCCAAGAAGACTTAACAATTATTAACATCTATGCACCCAACGAGGGACCATCTAAATACATTAAACACCTATTGAAAGAATTTCAAAAATACATCAATAGTAATACAATAATAGTGGGAGACTTCAATACCCCACTCTCACACTTAGATCAACAAAGCAGAGAACCAATAAAGATACAAGAGAATTGAATGAAGAGATTGACAGACTAGACCTCTTGGACATTTTCAGACTCCTCCACCCCAAAAAACTGGAATACACCTTCTTTTCAAATCCACACAACACATACTCAAGGATAGACCACATGTTAGGCCACAAAGACAGCATCAATAAATTCAAGAGCATTGAAATCATCCCAAGTATCTTCTCAGACCACAGTGGAGTAAAACTAACATTTAACAACAAACGGAAAATTATTAAAAGACATAGAATTTGGAAACTAAACAACATGCTCCTTAAGAACCACTGGGTCAGAGACTCACTCAAACAGGAAATTCAAATGTTCCTGGAAACTAATGAAAATGAAGACACAACCTATCAAAATATTTGGGACACAGCGAAAGCAGTACTGAGAGGGAAACTTATAGCCATACAATCACATATTAAACACCAAGAAGAAGCCCAAATGAACGACCTTACTACACACCTCAAGGACTTAGAGGAAGAGGAACAATGGAACCCTAAAGCAACCAGAAGGACAGAAATCACTAAAGTTAGAGCAGAAATAAACAACAACGAAAATAAAAGAACCATACAAAAGATCAATGAAGCCAAATGTTGGTTCTTTGAAAGATTAAACAAAATTGACAAACCCCTAGCCAGACTCACCAAACAAAAAAGAGAGAAGACTCAAATTAATAGAATTGTAAACGATACAGGAGATATCACAACTGACACCACAGAAATCCAGAGAATTCTGCGAAACTTCTATAAAGAACTATATGCCACCAAGCTAGAGAATCTGGAAGAAGTGGAACAATTCCTAGAAACCTATGCACTTCCAAAACTGAACCTAGAAGAACTACAAAATCTAAATGCACCAATCACAGACAAAGAAATTGAAACCGTTATTAAGAATCTCCCCAACAACAAAAGTCCTGGACCAGATGACTTCACAAACGAATTCTACAAAACTTTCAGGAAACAGTTAATACCCATACTTCTTAAGCTATTCCATAAGATTGAAGAAACAGGAATACTCCCTTCCACCTTTTATGAAGCCAACATCACCCTGATACCAAAAGCTGATAGGGACAGAACAAAAAAGGAAAACTACAGACCAATATCTCTGATGAACATAGATGCCAAAATATTAAACAAGATCTTGGCCAACCGGATACAGCAACACATCAAAAAGATTGTTCATCATGACCAAGTGGGATTCATCCCAGGAATGCAAGGCTGGTTCAACATCCGTAAATCAATCAATGTCATTCATCACATCAATAAAAGCAAAGCCAAAAACCACATGATTATCTCAATAGATGCAGAGAAAGCCTTTGACAAAATCCAACACCCATTCATGCTCAAAACTCTACAAAAAATGGGAATAGATGGGAAATTCCTCAATATAGTGGAGTCTATATAAAGCAAACCTACAGCCAACATCATACTCAATGGAGAGAAGCTGAAAGCATTCCCCCTCAGATCAGGGACTAGACAGGGCTGCCCACTGTCACCATTACTCTTCAACATAGTATTGGAAGTTCTTGCCATAGCAATCAGGCAAGAGAAAGAAATCAAAGGGATACAGATTGGAAGGGAAGTCAAGCTCTCACTATTTGCAGATGATATGATAGTATACATAGAAAGACCTAAAGAATCCAGTAGAAAATTACTGGAAGTTGTTAGGCAATATAGCAAGGTATCAGGCTACAAAATCAATGTACAAAAATCAGTGGCATTTCTTTATGCAAACACTAAATCTGAAGAAGAAGACATCCAGAAATCACTCCCATTTACTGTTTCAGCAAAATCAATCAAATACCTAGGAATAAAGTTGACCAAAGAAGTGAAAGACTTGTATGCTGAAAACTATGAGTCGCTACTCAAGGAGATAGAAACTGATACCAAGAAATGGAAAGATATCCCATGCTCATGGATTGGAAGAATAAATATCATCAAAATGAACATTCTCCCCAGAGCCATATACAAATTTAATGCAATACCCATCAAAGTTCCACCAGGCTTCTTTAAGAGAATAGAACAAACACTACAATCATTTATCTGGAACCTGAAAACACCTAGAATTGCCAAAACCATCCTAAGGAAAAGAAACAGAAATGGAGGCATCACACTCCCAGACCTTAAACTATATTATAAAGCCATCATCATCAAAACAGCATGGTACTGGAACAAAAATAGGCACACAGACCAGTGGAACAGAATTGGAAGCCCAGAAGTAAATCCCAACACCTATGGGCATCTAACCTTTGATAAGGGGGCCCAAAGGATTAAATGGAAGAAGGAGGCTCTCTTCAATAAATGGTGCTGGGAAAACTGGGTTGAAACATGCAGAAGAATCAAATTGAACCACTTTATCTCACCAGAAACAAAAATCAACTCCAAATGGATCAAAGACCTAGATGTCAGACCAGAAACAATCAAATACTTAGAGGAAAACATTGGTAAAACACTTTCCCATCTACACCTCAAGGACATCTTTGATGAATCAAACCCAACTGTAAGGAAGACCAAAGCAGAAACAAACCAATGGGACTACATCAAATTGAAAAGCTTCTGCACATCCAAAGAAACTATTAAACAAACAGAGAGACCCCTCACAGAATGGGAGAAGATCTTCACATGCCAGACATCAGACAAGAAACTAATCACCAAAATATATAAAGAGCTTAGCAAACTTAGCCGCAAAAAAGCAAATGACCCCATCCAAAAATGGGCAGAGGAAATGAACAAAACATTCACCACAGAGGAGACCCAAAAGGCTAACAAACATATAAAAAAATGCTCCAGGTCACTGATTGTCAGAGAAATGCAAATTAAGACAACACTAAGATACCACCTCACTCCTGTAAGAATGGCATACATCAAAAAGGACAGCAGCAAAAAATGCTGGAGAGGATGTGGGGACAGAGGAACCCTTGTACATTGCTGGTGGGAATGTAAATTGGTACAGCCTCTGTGGAGAGCAGTCTGGAAAACTCTCAGAAGGCTAGACATGGACCTTCCATATGACCCAATAATTCCTCTCCTGGGGTTATACCCCAAGGACTCCATAACACCCAACCAAAAAGAGGTGTGTACTCCTATGTTCATAGCAGCACAATTCATAATAGCTAAAACCTGGAAGCAACCCAGGTGCCCAACAACAGATGAATGGCTGAGAAAGCTGTGGTATATATACACAATGGAATACTATGCAGCTATCAAGAACAATGAACCCACCTTCTCTGACCCATCTTGGACAGAGCTAGAAGGAATTATGTTAAGTGAACTAAGTCAGAAAGTTAAAGATGAGTATGGGATGATCCCACTCATCAACAGAAGCTGACTTAGAAGATCTGAAAGGGAAACTAAAAGCAGGACCTGATCAAATTGTAAGTAGGGCACCAAAGTAAAAACCCAGTGGTGAGGGGTAGACATGTAGCTTCCTGGGCCAGTGGGGGGTGGGAGTGGGTGGGAGGGATGGGTCACAGTCCTTTGGTGATGGGAATGGTGTTTATGTACACTCCTAGCAAAATGTAGACATATAAATCAGTAGTTAATTAATATGAGAGGGGGAAATCAATTGTATGTCTCAAAGTTTCTCAAAAGACAAACTGAATCTTTTAATATATAGGCTATGTATTTGATATGCATATATAGGCTATGTATTTGATATGTGGACTCTCTCAAAAGCCTAGACCAAGTAGATTAGAAGCTTCCAATAGCACAGCTATATACAAGATACTGGGTACTGTCCAGCAAACCATAACAAAGGGACTTTTCAAAGTTAACCCAATTAACAAATAATGTGATGATAATATTAACTATTGATTGTCTTTTTGAACCCTAAGACAGCAGGAACCTCACATCTTCACTATAGAGCCCCTACTTCCCCCAGTCCTGGAACCCTTGGATAGGGCCCACTTTCCCGTATGCATCTCCCAATCCAAACCAAATAACATTGCATCTGCCGATCACAACCTAACCAAAGCAACGATTGCTACCTCAACATGCTTCACCTCAGAATGTATCCAGAGACTTCACTTGTGGAATGACAACCCTTCAGCTTCATTACTCGGGTGAGACCTTTCCTTTAATAGTACACTCTAATTTCATCTCAGGTAGTTCACTTTCTAACAAAGTCCCATAACCTAGATATACACCAGTTTCTGTAAGAGAGAGCTTATGTGCACACGTATCCATAAACTACTGCAAAATATATACCTGAAAGCAGGACTACACTAGAGTTTGCAGTGAGTACCTCCCTAACACTTCCTCTCCACTATTCCAAACTTGGGATCCATGATTGCTCAACAAATTGTTTGGCTTCATATGTTAACTCTCTTTTCAATCACCAGGTTCCAGATGCCACCAGGATGCTGGCTAGGCTTCCCTGGATTGAAGACCCCACCAATGTGTCCTGGAGCTCAGCTTCCCCAGAGTCACACCCTACTAGGGAAAGAGAGAGGCAGACTGGGGGTATGGAGCGACCAGTCAACGCCCATGTTCAGCGGGGAAGCAATTACAGAAGCCAGACCTTCTACCTTCTGCAACCCTCAACGACCCTGGGTCCATGCTCCCAGAGGGATAGAGAATGGGAAAGCTACCATGGGAGGGGGTGGGTTATGGGGATTGGGTGTTGGGAATTGTGTGGAGTTGTACCCCTCCTACCTTATGCTTTTGTTCACTAATCCTTTCTTAAATAAAAAATTAAAAAAAAAAACTCAGTGTTTTAAAAAGTTTGAGACATTCAATCAATTTTCCCTTTCCCATATTAATTAAACAATGATTTATATAACTACAAATTAATAGGAGTGTACATAAATACCATTACCATCACCAAAACATTGTGTTTCATCCCACCCACACCCCTTATCCCCCTCAGGAAGCCAAACATCCACCCTCCCCCTCCCCCCAAGGTTTTTATGTTCATACCCTACTCCAGATTTAGTCAAATCCTGCTTTTAGTTTCTCATTCTGTTCTTCTTTCTAAACTTCTTTTTATGAGCAGGATCACCCCATACTCATCTTTATTTTTCTCACATAGCTCATTTAACAACTTAACATAATTCCTTCTAGCTCTGTCCAAGTTGTATCAGAGAAGGTGGGTTCATTGTTCTTAATAGCTGCTTAGTATTCCAATGCTTTCAGCTTCTGTCCATTGAGTATGATGTTGGCTATAGGCTTACTATATATGGACTCCACTATCTTGAGGAATTTCCCATCTATTCCCATTTTTTTGTAGTGTTTTGAGCATGAATGGGTGTTGGATTTTGTCAAAAACATTCTCTGTATCTGTTGAGATAATCATGTGGTTTTGGTTTTTCTTTTATTGATGTGGTGAATGACATTGATTGACTTACATATGTTGAACCAGCCTTGCATTCCTGGGGTAAATCCCACTTGTTCATGATTAACAGACTTTTTGATATACTACTGTATCCAGTTGGCCACAATCTTGTTTAATATTTTTGCGTCTATGTTCATCAGAGATATTGATAGTTTTCCTCTTTTGTTGTTTCCCTATCTTCTTTTGGTATCAGGGTGATGTCGCCTTCAAAGAAGGTGGAAGGGAGCTGTCCTGTTTCTTTGATCTTTTGCAAGAGCTTTAGAAGTATTGGTATTAGCTGTTTCCTGAGGTTTTTTAGAATTCGTATGAGAAGCCATCTGGTATAGGACTTTTGTTGTTAGGGAGGTCCTTTAAAAAAAAAATTCTAGAAAAGGAAAAATTGACAAAACCATAGGATAAGAGGGGTACAACTTTGCACAATTCCCACCACCAGAACTATGTATCCCATTCCCTCCCCCTGATAGATTTCCTATTTTTTAACCCTCTGGGAATATGGACCCAAGGTCATTGTGGGATGCAGAAGGTTGAAGGTCTGGCTTCTGTAATTGCTTCCTTGCTGAGCATGGGTGTTGACAGGTTGATCCATACTCCCAGCTTGCCTCTCTATTTCTCTAGTGGGGAAGGGCTCTGGGGAAGCGGAGCTCCAGGACACATTGGTGGGGTTGTCTGTCTAGGGAAGTCTGGTTGGCATCATGGTAGCATCCTGAACCTGGTGGCTGAAAAGAGAGATAACATACAAAGCCAAACAAATTGTTGACCAACCATGGACCTAAAGGCTGGAATAGTTCCGATGAAGAGTTGGGGGGGGGGTCCTCCATTTTGTAAATTGCTATTAGGCATATTTTAGTTATCTTACAAAGGGCCTGTGCCTATAGTAGGTTGTTTTTTGTTTGTTTGTTTTTTTGTTTTGCCCCTGAGCCTGAAATCTGATATTCCAATGGATCCAAGTTATTGTCTGGGGAGATGATGTCATGGCTGGAAAAAGGACAAGAAAGCTGCATCAAGAAAGAAAGTAGTTCCCTAATATTGGAAAGGGGTGTAAATACTTTTTAAAATTTTTTTTACTTAGTATTATTTTTCTTTTTGTAATATATTATTTAAATTTATTTATTGGGGAATTAATGTTTTATATTCAACAGTAAATACAATAGTTTTCACATGCCCAGCTCCCAGTTTTCCATATAACAATACAACCCCCACTAGGTCCACTGTCATCCTTCTTGGATTCTGTATTCTTCTCCCCACTCACCCTCCCCCCCCAGAGTCCTTTACTTTGGTGCAGAGTATGAATATTTCTCACTGTAAACCCCATTGATTTGATGTGATCTGAGGTCCATATTCAGATTAGTAGCCTATGTGACCTCTGCATTTCTCTGGATCTCAGCTCACATTCTGTGGTCATGAGTAGGAACATTTCATGCTGCCCCAAGATTCTTAACAACTGTTTCTATTTCTTTGTCTGTGATTGGTGTATTTAGGTTTTGTAGTTCTTCTTGGTTCAGTTTTGTAAGGGCATATGTTTCTAGAAATTCTTCAGTTTCTTCCAGATTATCTTACATGGTGTTGTACAGTTCTTCACAGAAGTCTTGCATGGTTTTCTGGATTTCTGTGGTGTCAGTTGTGATATCTTTTCTATCGTTTACAATTCTACTTATTTGGGACTTCTACCCCCTTTTTTTAGGGAGTAAGGCTAGAGGTTTGTCAATCTTGTTTATTTTTTCAAAGAACCAACATTTGCCTTCACTGATCTGTTGTATGGTTCTCTTTATTTTTGATGTTGTTTATTTCTGCTCTAATTTTAGTGATTTCTGTCCTTCTAGTTGCTTTAGGGTCCCTTTGTTTCTCTTATTCTAAGTCCTTAAGGCATGTAGTAAGGTCGTTTATTTGAGATTTTCCTTGTTCTCTAATATGTGATTGTATGGCTATGAATTTCTCTCTCAATACTGCTTTAGCTGTGTCCCAAATATTTTGATAACTTGTGTCTTCATTTTCATTTGTTTCCAGGGACATTTGAATTTCTTGCTTGAGTGCCTCTCTGATGCAGTGGTTCTTAAGGAGTATGTTGTTGAGTTTCCAAATTCTGTGAATTTTAGTAATTTTCTGTTTGTGGTTGAATGTTAGCTTTACTCCAATGTGGTCTGAAAAGATACTTGGGGTGACTTCAATGCTCTTGACTTTGCTGACATTCTTTTTATGACCTAACATGTGGTCTATCCTTGAGTATGTGCTGTGTGGATTTGAGAAGAATACATATACCAGTTTTTTGGGGTGAAGAACTCAAAAATGTCCAGGAGGTCTAGACTGTCTATCTCAATTAATTCTGTTTCTTTGTTTATTCTCTGCTTCATTGATTTGTCTAAGTGTGAGAGTGGAGTGCAATGTCAAATAGTTTCAATGTCAAATAGAAAGTGGAGATTTAAAAAAAATAGTTTAAAAAAACCAAAGAATTGCTTTTTTTTCTAACTTAATTGCTATTCACCATTAATAAAGATATTATATGTATCTATTGCACCACAGTGGTCATGGTGTAAGGCAATTACATTGAAAGTGTCATTTGCAACCATGATAAGGACTGTTATAAATGTCAGTGACATTGAGGAACAAGATTCCTGACAACACTTTTCTCCAAGGTTAGTGTTGTGTCTTTTGGGTAAGGATTCCAAATATTCACACATCTTTTGCAGAGATATTACATTTCATACACTAACTTTGATATTTCTGAACAATTTTGAATATTGAACTGACTTACTCAAACTCTAAATATAGCAAAATTTTCTCAAGCAAAACAAACTCTTTCTAGAAAAGGATGAGTAGTATGAATTTTATCTTTGTAGATCTTGTTATCTTTGTTACTTTATTCTGTCATTCTTCAAGGCTAATTTAGCAGTCACAGTCAATATGTACATGAGTAGTTATGCTGAGTTCCCATAAATATTTAGAAAATTAGGTAGCAAATTGAATGTAATTCACAAGCAGGATTCTGACATCTGCACTGAAATTTCGTTTACTTTCCAAAAGCTTAAAAGAAGTTCCGTAGCCTTTATTATCCTGTGGAATAGTTGGACATATTTCTACTCTAGACATCTCTCCAGCTTGATATCACTGTTTCTGGTCTTCTGACCCTCTCTTCTTTCCTCTATTTACAGCTATCCATGCTTCACTCAATAGTATAGTCTATCCACTGCCAGGGCTTCATGCCTGCCTGATCCCACAATTCCTGGTGAACATTTTGTTTTCTTTTTCCAGATAGAGGGTGAGAGATACCAAGGGAGAGAGAAAGGAGGAGCGGCGCCAAAAGACCGCATCACCATGTGATTCTTCCTTTGTGTATGGCGTTCCAGTGGGTTGGCCTTAGGTCCTCACACATGGCTAAGGGTGCACTCCACTGAGTAATGTATCTCCCAGTCTCCTTCATGGCATACTTGAAGTGGCAGGGCTATCTTCTTTCTTTTATTTGTAAAATCGTCTTTCACAGCAGATCAAGGTCATTTCTAAAGTAATGGGATCATTTGTGAGAAGGAGCCAGAGTAGTCTTTTTGAGTATGTTCTTTGCAGATGAAGATAATTGGGTAAAGAAATTAAAGGAGTGCTGAAACTAATCTAAACTGGGTAGGTAAAATAACCACAATGCCAGAATGGAAGTTTATAGTCTTCTAACTCTATGATGTACCTTTGTTCTCATAAAGTCCGTTATCACTTGATAAATAGAACTATAGGAATAGGAAGTACAAGGGAAGCCTAAAACCCTGGCTACTACCAAGACTGTGTTTCTCTATCAGTCTCTAAAACTGACTCCAAATAAACTTGTGTTTTTGACAACTTAGTTGATTCACTGGTTAAAAGGCATCATATATTCTAAATTTAATTGCAATGATCATATTTTCCTTTCCATTTAAGCATGAAGATTGCATATTCTCATCCCCTTTTAAAGACATATTTATTTGTGACAGGGGAGACAGAGAGAGGATGAATGAATCACTCTGGCACACACAATGCCAAGACGCTAAGATGCCAGAGCTACCAAGGCCTATTCAACTGCACTACCTCTGGGGCCACGGCACTTGTTCATTTTAAATATATACTTCTAACAACAAATTCTAGAGAGGAAAAAAACAAATTCATTTATGGAGATCATTTTATGATGTAACTATTCAGTGCTAGCCAACTCAGCTCTGATCTGCATGCTGGTGAAATGTATTGTGAACAGTTGGACCTATCATTTAGAGCAGTAAAGGTCAGTCTAGTTGTGTGTGTGTGCATGTGCATGTGTATGCATGTGCGTGTGTGTGTGTGTGTGTGTGTGTGTGTGTGTGTGTGTGTTGAGCTTCCCCTCTGAGCTTATGGAGATGAGCAGAATGTGTGTGGAGTATCATCTCTAGGAGGGTACCAGAAACTGGATGTGAAGTTGCTAGGCAATCTCTCCTATTGTTTTAAACAAACCACAGGGCTGGCAGCAGCTGTCAGAGTTCCCGGCTCTTAAGAATAACAGAGCTGAAAAACACAAAGAACAAAGGTCTTCCAAAATAAATGGCAATAAATAATGGGAACATTCTATGCCAGTAAGTGCAGGCACTTGGATGCTAAAGCAGTTAATAAGGTGAACAGACATACGAGGTTGTTTGAATTCTATTTGTTGTCAGATACTTCCCTCCCCTCCCAGTTCTCCCCAAACCCTGATACTTTAAACGGTAAGACAATCTGAAAAGAGAGTGGCAAGCTGTGATTTTAATGAATCATTCCTATAAAATCAGCCTTTTCTTGCTTGTTTACTCTTGTTTTCTTCTTGGAGAACAATAAAAGCTTTACTCTAAATAAGTTCTAAAGATCTTCAGTAGAATCACATTCTACTATTTGTTTTTAAAAAATAGTCCACTCAACTATATCATCACTATTAAGGTTCATGCTCCCCTTTGCTCAGGCCACTCCCATTATTTTTGCCTCTCCCCACTACATAACTCTAAGAGTCCTTGACTTTCTACTGCCCCATAGTTATAATAGAGACGACCAATGGGCGCCCTACCATACCTAAGATATGTGTAATAGCTTTCCAACCTACCATGAAGTCTTTCGAAGTAAAAATATTTAACTAATCAAAGATCCTGAAATATAAACTTGAGTTTGGATATGGAGCAGGAGCCATTTTAAGCCTCTCTCCTGTGAAACTAGGAAAAACTATGACAGGTTAACCACTTGCACACTCAACAAAAGACAACCAGGACTTCTGTAGAAATTCACTAAGCCACAGACACCAAGTTGCAGATGTTAGTATGATTTTATCCTGTCCCTCACCAATGTGCCCCAGCACCTCATCTCTCCAAAGCCCTTTCCACTAGTGAAAGATAGAAACAGCCTGGGAGAATGGCTCTACCTACCAGTGCCCATGCCCAGTGGAGAAGCAATTACAGTAGCCAGAACTCCCACCTTCTGTACCCCATTAAGTATTTTGGTCCACACTCCCAGAGGAGAAATGTTATGGGAAGGTGACTGTAGAGGGCTGTGAAACCCAATTTTATCAGGGCCCAGAGAAAGGAGGAAAAAGGAAGGGCATACAGAAGTAGTAAGAGGTGTAGGTGTAATTTAAAATGGAATAGAAGGCAGGACCACAGGAAAAAATGGGAAGGGGCCAGGTGATGGTGCACTTGGTTGAGTGCACATGTCACAATGCTCAGGGACCTGAGTCTGAGCCTTCATTCCCCACCTTCAGGGGGAAAGGTTTGCGAGTGATGAAACAGTGCGACAACTGTCTATCAGTGCCCTTCCCTCTTGATTTCCGGCTGTCTCTACCCAATACATAAATAATAAATATAATTTAAAAAAATAAAAATGTAAATGTATATATTTATATCATAGAATTCTAATGGTGGGATTGGTGTTGAATTGTACCCCTGTTATTTTGTAAATCACTAATAAATTAAACAAATAAAATACCTAAATGTCCTTAATTTGTAAAGATTTCAAACTATGTTTTTTCCATTAAACAATGATTCAGTCTGCCTGTTTAATTTCTATTAGTGTGTGAAAGAGTCTTTGCTTCAACTGATTTGTGTGCTTGATCATCCTTTTTAAAATAATTTGAAATATGCAATTCGGACATTTCATGGTTGTCAATTATTTTGACATATTATTAGACTTAAAGGTTAGAATTGTGACTTCAATATTATACATACACATATATAAAATAGTTTCAATAATTTGGAAATTTAAAAACAAGAAACATTACAGATGTGATGAAGACTTAAGATCGTAGATTAAGAAAGAGACCTTTTAGAAACAACATTCCGGGGCCGGCCGGTGGCGCAGCGGGTTAAAACAGGTGGCACAAAGTGCAAGGACTGGTGTAAGGATCCCGGTTTGAGCCCTCAGCTCCCCCAACTGCAGGGGAGTCACTTCACAAGCGGTGAAGTAGGTCTGCAGGTGTCTGTCTTTCTCTCTCCCTCTCTGTCTTCCCCACTTCTCTCCATTTCTCCCTGTCTTATCCAACAACAATGACAGCAATGGCAACAATAATAATAATGACAACAAGGGCAACAAAATGGGTAAAAATGGCCTCCAGGAGCAGTGGATTCATAGTATAGGCACTGAGCCCCAGCAATAACCCTGGTGGCAAATAATAATAATAATAATAATAAATTAAATTAAATAAATTAAAAACAACATTCCTTTTTTATCAAGTGTGTGTGTGTGTGTTCTTTTTGTTTTGAAGTAAATGCTAGCTCAGATGTGAAGGTGATACGACTGCAACACCCGTCATTCCATTGATTCCACTAATCCCGAAGGCTGATTCTATTGGCTTTCCTGTCTATAAGGGCGACCTTGACACTTCTCAGTGCTCACTATGTGACCCTCCCCAGGTGAGGTCAAAGAGAATCTCCCCAGACTAAATGGACCTGAATAGATTTCATTGAGGGTATACGAATTGCTGTGCGCCCTGTCTCAAAATTCTGAAAAAGCTCTGAATAAGTGAGACTGGTTTAGCAGAAGTCATAAAAAGAGTAGTTCTAAGTAGAGTGGCACCTTGACACTTATTAATTGGGTCTAGAAGGCACGAAGGGTGGTGAAAATGATGAGTATGAGCAGTTTTTCTTTTTTTTTTTTAAATAATTTATTTCTTTATTGGGGAATTAATGTTTTACATTCAACAGTAAATACAATAGTTTGTACATGCATAACATTCTAACAATACAACCCCCACTATGTCATTCATCATCTTTCATGGACCTGTATTCTCCCCACCCACCCACCCCAGAGTCTTTTACTTTGGTGTAATACTCCAATTCCATTTCAGGTTCGACTTGTGTTTTCTTTTCTAATCTTGTTTTTCAACTTCGGCCTGAGAGTGAGATCATCCCATATTCATCCTTCTTGAACAGTTTTTCTTTATTTCATTCAAACAGGCAGGATGCAGTGGGGTGTCTTCCATCATAGCAATGGAGCAATGGATACTGAGCAAGTATTGAGTGCCAAAGCACTTTTCTTGAAATGCACTGAATACTGCAAGTGAAGAGTTTTGAAGTCAAGGAGTATGACTAGATTGTTCACTAAATCCTTCAGGTAGTTATATCTTGTATAATTTCAGCTGAAGTCAAAACCAGGAGTTTATGCTGGTAGAATGTGTGAATAGATTCAAAGGACTGCGTCACATATGTAAAAAAAATTTCAAACAATTTAAAATCTTCAAGATAAAACAGAAAAACTATAATGGACTCACATTTACTTATTGCATTAATTTTTATTATTCCTAATGTTTCAAGATACTTTCTGAATTTTTTTTTAATGAAGGAGTACTCTTTCACAATTCTTTTAAGGTAGATCTGATTTTACCTGAGAATATCTGATTTTTCCTTCATCCCTGAATGATAGTTTATTATTGTATATAAAATTCAGGGCTGGTAATCTTTCAGCATTTGAAAATATTGTGATGTTCTTTTCTTGTCTCCATGATTTCCTGGTGAAAAATGCACTGCCATTTGGATTGTTTTGAACTCACATAGGTCAGGAATGCTTTCTCTCTTAATTTTTTCAGGGCTATTTCTTCTTTACTTTTTTTTAATATTTATTTTATTTATTTATTCCCTTTTGTTGCCCTTGTTGTTTTATTGTTGTAGTTATTATTGTTGTTGTCATTGTTGGATAGGACAGAGAGAAATGGAGAGAGGAGGGGAAGACAGAGAGGAGGAGAGAAAGATAGACACCTGCAGACCTGCTTCACCACCTGTGAAGCTACTCCCCTGCAGGTGGGGAGCCGGGGTTCGAACCGGTATCCTTATGCCGGTCCTTGTGCTTTGCGCCACCTGCGCTTAACCCGCTGCGCTACAGCCCGACTCCCTCTTCTTTACTTTTTAAGTGGACTATCATGATGCATTCATTGTGAAAGAGCTATTATTCAGAATTACATATGCATTTACTTTTTCATCTTATCCACAAACTGTATATATGTATGTATGCATATGTGTGTAAATGTTACTAAAAATTTCTAGCTACAAATGTATGATCAAGCTTTGTTCTTGTTTCTTTTCTAAATATTCACAATTTTATTCTCTTGTAGTATTCACCTCCTTTTGTAAACAATATATTTTAAGTCCTGGGTGATCTTCTTCTCCTACTCTCTTTCCATCTCCTTCTTTATTCCAGAGTCTCCTATTTACCATCTGTACATTGCACTTTATCAACATGTCTCCAAAACAAACTTTCTACTTTTGCCGTCTTAAATGATCTGAAACACTAGAGCCCATCCATCACTTTATAGCTTTGCTTTCCCTGTCTGGAATGTGTCTATTCAATGTCCATTCTACCTATTCAAATATTCAATTCTAATGGTTAGTTGAAATCTTTCCCAGTCAACATAGACATCCTGTCTATTCTGCTTGACAATACAACTCAGTAGCCTCTTGTAAAGACCAACAGATAGTCTCTTAAGTTCCATTACAAGGGGAAACCTGTTTCCGCTGAATATCAGGTTTGCTTTTAACTTACTCATTCTGTCAATCATATAATAGTGTTTATATCTCTGTTGACCTGGTTAACAGAAAAATTTCAACCAAAATTTGACCTATTATACTAGCTTTAAAGAATTTCAATATATAGTAAGCATTACTTTATATTGACACCTGAATTTGGCTTACTTCTCTTTCACACACATATAAATTTATTTGTATCAGTTTGTGTGTATGTGTGTGTGTGCATAAATAAAAAACTAAAAGTAATCCTGCAAGTAAAAATCACTGAAAAATGCAGAGAATTATGTAAAACAAAATATAAATAACAGTAAATAGTCTTCCAAAATAACCATTGGAAAAATTCAGATCTATTCAAATTACACTGGTTTATGAATATTGTTCATAATTATTTTATAAACTTTGAATGTTTTGAAGTACAATTTTATATATTTTACAAGTTAACAGTATGTTATTCTTATATCAATATACAATACCTGAAAACTTTGTATTTGGAGGTTTAATAATATTGAGAAATTATATGGATGCATTATTTAATAGAAGTATTTTTATATGTCTTGGTAGTTAGGCTGAGTACAAATACAGAATCATTGCTACTATGATAAACAGCTCTGTTTTGAATATCATCATTTCAAAATTTTTACTTTCACATTAAAAACATAAAGGAAGTCTCATTTCAAAATTTTTATATGTTTCTAAAATGGTTACTGCCAAGTTTGTTGGTTCATTTGAAAATTGAGGTCACTGTGATTCTTTTTTATACTTGTGCATATTTATACATTTCAACATATTTGGAAGATGTATGAGTAAATAAAATAATTAATAAAGTTCCAATTCAAATATGTCTTCCCTATAAATCATATAGGAATTATTTATCTATTTCATTATTTTACAGCTCTTTCTTCCTGTTTTTTATCTTCTTTTAATATATATATTATATACTGAAAAAAGCCCTTGGATGTGAGGGTGATCTGGCTGCAACATCTGTCACCACACTGATTTCCAGGGTTGATTCCGCTGATCTGGCTGGCTAGGTGACTGTTCCCTTTCTCCTTCACTGCTCCATGTGCCTCCCTCCTTAAGCTGGGCGCTCAATGGGATGGCCTTCCCTCAATAGAGACAGATTGGTCTTTGGTAGAAGGTATCTGAGAAGCTGCGATCCCCTGCTAGAACTGACAAACAAGCTCACAGGGTCCATTTGTAGGAGAATGTAGGTAGTCAAGCTTCCAAGACTCCACACAATAAGGCACTGCATGCAGCAGTCTGCCTTTAAAAAATAAAAATGAAAATAAAATAAAAAAGCCCTTTAATAAGACACTGCATTTTTCATCTGTATCTATTAGTTTGCAAGACATAGTAGACTTCTGGGTTGACAATTACGCTTCACAGTCTAAATAAATAAAAACTGTAACAAAAAAAAAAAAGGAGAAGAAAAGGAAGAACACACAAACTCAATTAAGTAATATTGAGCATCATGATAAAAAAGACAAATAATCACAAGGGTAGAGATGTGGTTAGCATAATGGTTATGCAAAAAGACTCTCATGCCCAAGGCTCTAAAGTCCCAGGTTCAATATTCCATACCACCATAAGCCAAACCTGAAAAAGCTCACACCATAAATAATCAGAAACTCTCTTGTTATCAAGGGTAGCATCATGGCAGATAAAAAGAATTCTTGCCAACTTTTGCCCTTATTCCAGAAAGTTAGATGATGACAGCATCACATTAAATTCCTTCCCAAATTCTGTTCTTAGTATCTAAAGTGTCAAAACTTCAGAACATTGAATCCTTAGAGCTTGTAAACAACACAACAACAAAATAATTCAGTTCTGTCTGAACCCTATATTATACAAGGGAGAATTTATAGATGTATCTTCTTGAAAGCGTTTTACTCAACAAAAAGAAATGCATAGAGGGGCCAGAAGGTGGTGCACCCAATTGAGGGCACAAGTTACCATGTGCAAGGACCTGGGTTCAGGACTCCAGTCCTCATCTGCAGGGGACGAATTTTATGAGCTATTAAACAGTGTTACAGGTGTCTCTCTTTCTCTCTATCCCCTTTCAATTTCTTTTCATCATATCAAATAAAATAATTAATAAACATTAAAAATGAGAATTTCAAAAGTTCTACTGCTTGTTTTGAAGAATGAGGATGGAGGCATGAATCACAGGAGGCAGGTAGCCTCTAGAATTTAGAAAATATTATAAAATAGAGTCTCCCCAGAGCTTCCAGAAGTCCTGTCTTGCTTTTAGCAGAGTGAGAATAGTTTGGGACTTCTGACCTCCAGATAATAGTTTTATGCAACTGAGTTTATAACTTTTTAAAAATTTTATTTATTTTCCCTTTTGTTGCCCTTGTTGTCTTTTTTATTGTTATTGTAGTTATTATTGTTGTTATCGGTGTCATCGTTGTTGGATAGGACAGAGAGAAATAGAGAGAGGAGGGAAAGACACAGAGGAGGAGAGAAAGACAGACACCTGCAGACCTGCTTCACTGCCTGTGAAGCAACTCCCCTACAGGTGGGGAGCCGGAGGCACTAACCCGGATCCTTAGCCGGTCCTTGCACTTTGTGCCACGGGCGCTTAACCTGCTGCGCTACTGCCCAACCCCCAAGTTTATAATTTATTATCACAGTAATTGAAAATGAATATATGTCTGTTAGTATATATAACAAATATATAACAACTATATATACATATATAATAGCAGAACTATATAAGAAAAATGTTGAAATCATATATAACAAAAACATGTATGAAATACAGCATATGCAGGTGGGTTTGGGACTTTTTTTTCAATATCAAGGCCATGTTGTACATTATGTTTTATGATGTGTGATTTTCAATAAATAAAATACATTTCAAAAAACAAAAAAGTGCATAGAATAAACAAAAATGATTTAAGAGGATGACCTTGAAGTCAGTTATAGGAAGCTAACAATATTAATAGGTTAATTTTGAAGTGAGGTGAACAAGCATAGCGTGTAGATACTATACTCTATAAATGTTTCTTACCCACTCACAGGTACCAGCATTGATTAGAAAAGGAAATGATTAATAGGATAGCAGAGGACCTAGTGGGGGTTGTATTGTGTGGAAAACTGAGAAATGTTATGCATGTACAAACTACTGTATTTACTATTGCCTGTAAAACATTAATTTCTTAGTAAAGAAATTAAACAAATATATTTTTATTTATTATTGGATAAAAACAGATAGAAACTGAGAGAGGGAGATAGAGAAATATGCAAAATAAGAAGAGGAAGAAGAAGAAGGAGAAAGAGGAGGAGGAGGAGGAAGAGAGGAGGAGAAGGAAAAGGAGGGGAAGAAGAAGAAACAATTTCAGCTTAGAAGAAAAAATTATACGACAGGACAAGTTCACATATCAGAGAACAAAGAAACTCTCTAAGCAGCTGGAGTCATGTTAAAGTACACAGAAGACAATTTAAAGAGGATCCTACTGGACCAAAAAAAAAAAAAAAAAAAGGTTTGGGGGGTATCTGGTGCATCAGTAAAAATGGCATCTGTGATAGAGGAGACACAGAATGCAGTCATGATGCAGCTTCCTGTGTATGTCAACCAAAATAAAATCAGTAAAGAGAAATACATGTCTTCAAACCTTATGAAGTTGGGGGCAGGATTACACTTTGCATACTTTTGTTGGTTTGCTTATTTTTAGATGAGACAGAGAAGGCAAAGAGAGTGAAGGGGCCACAGTATCTTTTACAGTGAGGGCCAGGCTTGAGCATAGGTGTCCAGCCTATAGAAAAATAGCACATAATCCAAGGGAACTATTTTGTTAGCTCACTTTACATACCTTAAAAACACACACACACAAACACAATCTTTCTGTCAGACTGGAATAATGTTAAAAACAGATTTAGATGTGTCTTTCACTGAACAAATGTCACCCTGTCTATTTTATTCAAATTATTTTCTCTTGTGGCACATTTTTTTATTTCAAATTTAGATAGAATGCAAATGTGAATAACTTCTAGGAGAGTTATATGTGTGAAGAGAGTTAAGTCACTTTCAGTGGTTTTTTTTTTTTTTTTTTTTTTTGCTTGTTTTTCTCATTTGATAGAATGGTAGCGATAGAGAAGAGAAACACCTATAGCATTATTTTATTGGTTATGAAGCCATCCCACTCCCATAGTTGGGACCAGAAACTTGAAACTAGGTCTTTGTACATGTAATGTGAGTGCTCTACAGGGGACACCAAGGCACCAAATTTTTTTTTTCACATAGAAAGTACAAGACAGAGAAGCACAGAGAGGCAAAGAACCTACAGCACTAAAGCATCCTTTAATATGATGGGAGCTGGGCTCAAACGTGGGCAATTAGGTGCATAGTGTGGAGAAAAAATTAAGACCACATCTATTTTCCTCTTTCCAAAAAGGTTCAATTTTGTATTCTATTCATCCATATTAGAAAAATACATACCAGGATCAGTATAAACTATTTGCACCAGGCATGGGGAAAATAAAGAGAAACATGTAGTAGCATAGAAGGAAAACAGACACTGCTCTAATTCTACTGGTAACTCTTAATTTATTGACATTTCTAAGTTTGTGAGCCTGTTGCTTTATGAGTAAATTATATAGCTGGAAAAGTAACAACCTAATGTCTATAAGTAATTTTGAGTCTTTACTTCTGAACTAAAGGATTCAACATACTGAACTCCTGACAAAATACTTTGTGCCTTTGGAATGGAGAGGCATTATTTAGAAAAGGGTAAACCACAAAGCTTTGGAAATTCCTCTATGAGTTTTGAACTTCAAACTCATGTTCCAAACTGTCAGGTTAAAAATGGTTCCAAAATTGGGAGCGGAGCCAAGATGACGACTTGGAAGCAGCTACCAGTGTGAGCTCCAACAGCAACTGATGGAAACAGTAGGATTCCTGGCCTTCAACAGGACTGCAAATAAGGGGTTCTAAGCATGACCCCCAGGAGGTGACTATAGCTCAATTTGGGTTAGAAAATAGAGAAAAAGGAAAGGAGATTTTTTTACTATTCCTGAAGAGCACCCCCCCCCCATAACCAGACCCTGGGGGCTAGAGAGCTGCTCCTAGCAGGCTCCCCCACTGAGATTTTTTCTTACCAAGATTCCTGGCTCACTAGGGGTGTCATTCCAATCCTGTTCCTCTTTGAATCCCTTGGCCATTTTTCTTTCTGTCTAAGTGGCCAATTGGAGCTACAAATATCTGAATATCTGATCAAGCAGAGCCTCACCCCACCTGGGAAAGACTGCCTGGAGGATTTTTTTTTCTTTTTATTTTTTGTTTGTTTTATATTTTTTAACAATCAGCTGCCTCTGCTCAATCAGATTGCCTGAGGCAATCTGGAGCCATCCAAGCTGAAGACAGGACAGGTATTTTACTCTGTTATATTTTATTATTAATATTACATATATGCGTGTCCTTACCCCCCCTTCTTCAGGTTGACCAGAATTAACTCTTAGTGTATTTTCTATTGCTAGGTGACTAAGTGTCTTATCTATTGCAAGAGGAACTTGTTTCACTCTTCCTACATCCTATACCCATTCTCCCCCTTCTCCCTCCTCTTAGCTAATTAAAAATAAATAAATAAATAAATAAATAATAGAAAAAACCTCTTTCCTTTCAATGCTCTTTCTTTTTACTGTTTTTTTCCCTTTTCTTTTTTCATTTCTCTCTCTTTTTTGTTTCTTTTTCTCATTCTTGACTTCATTTCTTCCTTCCTCCTTCTTGGCTTTCTGAATTCACTTATACTCATTTGTGAATTATTTTGGGGAAGAAATCTGACTCAGGGTGGACTCTCTTTGTGTGTGTCTCTGCTCTATTTCCCTTTCTCCTCTTGCTACCCCTAGAATATACAGTGAACAGCAGATTTGCATAATTATCTATTCTTGCTTTCCCTTTTTTCGTTTCTCTTTCTTCTTCATTTGGATTTGGTTGCTATTTTTTCTCAGACTAGAGACATTGTTTGGCTAATGGTATTGGTTAAACTGCTTCAATCCTTGCTTCAGTTGCTATTGAAATTTCTGAGGTTAGTGATTGCATTTGTCTTAAAGGTATTTAGTATAGCATGGCTTGTACTCAAAACACAACTGAGGAACAACAGAACATAAAACAAAAAACACATCAATAAAAAAAATGGTTAAACAAAGAGCAAATAAAACTGCTACTACAATGAATGAAGACAAGAGCCCAGAAGAAACTACAAATCAGACAGAAATAACCATAGATAAGAAAAGTATGCAAGAAATAATAAACTTATTAATCACAGAAATGAAAAAAAACTTTGGAGGAAAGGGCTAGCAGTATTAGGGAAACAACAGATGAGACCCTCAAGGAAAATACTAACTAATTGAGGCAATTAGAGAACTGAAAGCTGAAATAGTTGAACTGAAGAAAGCAGGTGAGGGAAGGGAAAACAGACTAGCAGAAGCAGAAAACAGAATTATCCAGACAGAGGATGAGCTAGAGAAAACTAATAAAGAGGTGAAAGTGCTCAAAAAGAGATAGAGAGACACTGAAAACAACAACAGAAACATATAGGATGATCTCAAAAGAAGTAACATTCATATAATTGGCCTGCCAGAGGAAGAAAGAAAGGAAGGGGAAGCAAACATTCTAGAGGAAATCATAGAAGAAAACTTCCCAGACCTGAACAACAGAAATGACATTAAGATTCAGGCGGATGAGAGAGCCACAAACAGAATCAAGCCAGACCTGAAGACACCAAGACACATCATAGTTATAATGAAAAGAAGTAAGGATGAAGAAAGAATCATAAAGGCTGCAAGAGAAAAACAAAAAGTCACATACAAGGTAAAACCCATAAGACTATAGGCACACTTCTCCACTAAACCTCTAAAAGCCAGAAGAGAATGGCAAGACATCTATTGAGCCCTGAATGAAAAAGGGTTTCAACCAAGGATAATATATCCCACTAGACTTTCATTCAAACTAGATGGAGGGATCAAAACCTTCTTAGACAAACAACAGTTAAAGGAGGCAACCATCACCAAACCGGCCCTGAAAGAGGTTCTAAAAGACCTGCTATGAACACGAACATCACTATAATACTTGCAACATATCAGAACAAATAAAAATTTGTTGAATTTTATTAATACATTAAATCCATAATAACAATAAATGTCAGTGGCTTAAACTCACCCATCAAAAGACACAGAGTGGGAGGATGGATCAGAAAACATAACCCAATCATATGCTGCTTGCAAGACTCCCATCTGACCCAACAAGATAAACACAGACTCAAAGTGAAAGGATGGATAACTATCATACAGGATAATGGACCACAAAAAAAGGCAGGAACAGCCATTATCATCTCTACACAATAGATTTTAAATTAAATAAAGTAATAAAATATAGGCAAGGACATTATATAATGATTAGAGGATCAATTAGTCAAGAAGACTTAAAAATTATTAACATCTATGCACCCAATGAGGGACCATCTAAATACATCAAACACCCATTGAAAGAACTACAAAAATATATCAATAGTAATACAGTAATAGTGGGGGACTTCGGCACTCCACTCTCACACTTAGACAGATCAGCAAAGCAGAGAATAAACAAAGAAACAGAATTAATCGAGATAGATAGACTAGGCCTCCTGGACATTTTTGAGGTCTTCACTCCAAAAAACTGGAATAAACATTCATTTCAAATCCACACAACACAAACTTAAGGACAGACCACATGTTAGTACACAAAGATAGCATCAATAAATTCAAGAGCATCGAAATCATCCCAAGTATCTTCTCAGACCACAGTGGAGTAAAACTAACCTTTAACAACAAACACAAAATTTTAAAAGACACAGAATTTGGAAACTAAACAACACACTGCTTAAGAACCACTGAGTAGAGATTCACCCAAGCAAGAAATTCTAATGTACCTGAAAACAAATGAAAATGAAGACACAAGCTATCAAAATATTTGGGACACACCTAAAGCAGTATTGAGAGGGAAACTCATAGCCATACAATCACATATTAAAGAACAAGAAAAATCACAAATAAAAGATGTTACTGCACACCTCCAGGACATAGAGGAAGAGAAACAAAGGAACCCTAAAGCAACCAGAAGGAAGGAAATCACTAAAATTAGAGCAGTAATAAACAACATCGAAAATAAGAGAACCATACAAAAGATCAATGAACCAAATGTTGGTTCTTTGAAAAAAACAAATTTGACAACCCCCTAGCCAGACTCACTAAACAAAAAAGGGGAGAAGACTGAAATTAATAGAATCTCCCCAACAACAAAAGTCCTGGACCAGATGGCTTCAAAAACAAATTTTACAAAACCTTCAGGAAACAGTTAGTACATATACTTCTAAAGCTTTTCCATGAGAGTGAAGAAATAGGAACACTCCCTTCTACCTTATATGAAGCCAACATCATCCTGATACCAAAAGTAGATAGGGACACAACAAAAAAAGGAAAACTACAGACCAATATCTCTGATGAACATAGATGCCAAAATATTAAACAAGATCTTGGCCAACTGGATACAGCAACATATCAAAAAGATTGTTCATCATGACCAAGTGGGATTTATCCCAGAAATGCAAGGCTGGTTCAGCATCCATAAGTCAATCAATGTCATTCACCACATCAATAAAAGTAAAGCCAAAAACCACATGATTATCTCAATAGCTTCAGAGAAAGCCTTTGACAAATCCAACACCCATTCATGCTCAAACTCTACAAAAAATGGGAATAGACAGGAAATTTCTCAAGATAGTAGAGTCCATATATAGCAAACCTACAGCCAACATCATACTCAATGGAGAGAAGCTGAAAGCATTCCCCCTCAGATTGGGGACTAGACAGGGCTGTCCACTATCACCGTTACTCTTCAACATAGTTTTGGAAGTTCTTGCCATAGCAATCAGGCAAGAGAAAGAAATCAAAGGGATACAGATTGGAAGGGAAGAAGTCAAGCTCTCACTATTTGCAGATGATATGATAGTATACATAGAAAAACCTAAAGAATCCAACACAAAACTACCAGAAGTTATTAGGGGATATAGCAAATTGTCAGGCTACAAAATCAGTGTACAAAAATCAATGGCATTTTTCTATGCAAACACTAAAACTGAAGAGAAAGACATCCAGAAATCACTCCCAATTACTGTTGCAGCAGAATCAATAAAATACCTAGGAGTAAAGCTGATCAAAGAAGTGAAAAACTTGTATACTGAAAAATATGAGTCACTATTCAAGGAAATAGAAACTGATACCAAGAAATGGAAAGATATCCCATGCTCATGGATCGGAAGAATAAATACCATCAAAATGAATATTCTCCCCAGAGCCATATACAAATTTAATGTGATACCCATCAAAGTCCCACCAAGCTTATTTAAGAGAATAGAACAAAAACAACAATAATTTATGTGGAACCAGAAAACACTTAGAATTGCCAAAACCATCTTGAGGAAAAGAAACAGAAATGGAGGCATCACACTCCCAGATCTCAAACTATATTATAAGGCCATCATCATCAAAACAGCCTGGTAATGGAACAAAAATAAGCACACAGACCAGTAGAACAAATTGAAATCCAAGATCTACACCCCCACACCTATGGACATCTAATCTTTGATAAGGTGGCCCAAAGTATTAAATGGAAGAAGGAGGCTCTCTTCAATAAATGGTGCTGGGAAAACTGGGTTGTAACATGCAGAAGAATGAAACTGAACCACATTATCTTACCAGAAACAAAAATCAACTCTAAATGGATCAAGGACCTGGATGTTAGACCGGAAACTATCAAATACCTAGAGGAAAACATTGGTGGAACACTTTCCCACCTAAACCTCAAGGGCATCTTTTATGAAACAAACCCAATTGCAAGGAAGATTAAAGCAGAAACAAACCAATGGGACTACATCAAATTGAAAAGCTTCAGCACAGCCAAAGAAACTATCACACAAACAAAGAGACCCCTCACAGAATGGGAGATCTTCACATGCCATACATCAGACAAGAGACTAATCACCAAAATATACAAATAGCTCAGCATACTTAGCACCAAAAAACCAAATAACCCCATCCAAAAATGTGCAGAGGAAATGAACAAGACATTCAGCTCAGAGGAGATCCAAAAGGCTAACAAGCATCTGAAAAAACTGCTCAAGGTTGCTGATTGTCAGAGGAATGCAAATAAAGACACATTGAAATACCACCTCACTCCTGTGAGAATGGCATACATCAAAAAGGACCGCAGCAACAAATGTTGCAGAGGCTTTTGCACTGCTCTTGGGAATGTAAATTGCTCCAGCCTCTGTGTAGAGCAGTCTGGAGAACTCTCACAAGGCTAGACATAGACCTTCCATATGACCCAGAAAATTAAGCTTTTTTATGTAAAAAAAAAAAATGATAGCTCACAACTAAAGTATCTTTATTCAACTTTAAACTGATTGTTGTAAAACAAGGAAAAATATTTTAGAAGGAACAAATGAAATATGAAGACAAAGACAAGAGCAGAAAATGATAAATAAAATTAAATCCAATTATATGCAATGGTATTAACTATCAGTTGATGTTAGAGCATTTAGAAAGTTCTAGTCTTGATTTGGAAAGAAGATAAAGTTATTAAACATAAACTTAATTTCATGAGTGTTCATAATAAAATTGTTCGAGTAACAGAAAAGAAACACAGTGTAGACTAAATATAAGTGGCAATAATTCCAAATTGATCTACTATGACATATCTATCTCTCTATCTGTCTATCTATCTATATCTATCTATCTATCTATCTACCTATCTATTCACTTTATATGCACCAAATTACATAGCTCCAAAATACATAAAGAAAAAATAATGGAGATTCAAGGAGAAAATGAGAAATCTAATATTATGGTGTGAGATTATAATATTTTCTCTGTAGTGATGCTAAATCATCCAAATAACTGCTTAGTTTATTTCTTTGAAAATAAAAATATATAATTCTATATAATTTATGATATCATAGCTGAAGCAGTACTGCAGATCTATCATTTTTCTCTTTCTCTTGGTTTCCTGCCTCCTCTCAGTTTCCCTTTGTCTCTACCCAATAAATGGATGAATAAATGAAAATATACATATTTTTAAATAACAGGAACAAAATAGTAAAATTATACTTCTTGCACATTCTAATACTAAGGTTTGAATCACAGACTGAACAGGAATAAAAAATACTGAAGCTATATTCCAAAGAGAGCGTGTCTGTCATACAGGATAAAAATTCCTTCAATCTTATTTTGGGCCTTTCCGTTTTTTCCTTCCTTCCTCCCTTCCTTCCACCCTTCCTTCCTCCTTTCTTTCTCTTCTTCTATCTGACTGAAGCTACAGTGAGACATACACAATTTTTAGTTCACAGGAAGTATGTGAAAAGCTGGAAGATGGATGCTTTGTATTTTAAATATCTGATTTGAAAATAATGTTTATATTCAATTGGTATAGACTGATTAAGGGGTAAACTCTCAATGTCAAAGGAATCTGGAAAGACTAGCACTGCCCTGCATTAGTGTATTTAAACAGATTTCAACTCACTTCTGTGGAAAGTAAGCAAGGAACAGGAGTAAAACTACTTATTAGGCTTACTGTAAAAAGAATTTCTGTGAAAAATAAAGATTTTGTATGTTCCAACATAAAAATCTTTCACACCCTACACTGAATCTAATCTATCTATATACATATAGTATATATATGTATATATACTAATGATATATTAGTAATATTCAATATAATAGTAATAGTGATATGTAGTATATAATATATATAAAAATATAATGTAGTATATGCTTATTAAAATAGCTAAGGGAAAACACCAAAACAGAAAACAATTTGCAACTAGCCACTTGATTCAGATTTGCTTCTGTTTGGAACTTGAAAATATTAATATGTTTTATTAGCAGTAAGATTCTAGGACTAATGATTTAATTTCCTATTGCCTTAAATCCATTAATAATAGTAAATTTATCAGTGAAGGGCCATTTGTGAGTTTACATATAATGACAGCCATAATATCCCTTAATAGACGCATAAGATAAGAAAGGAAGAGAAATTTCATGAAGGGCCAGGGAGATAGCTCAGACTATTTGAGCATCAGCTTGCTTGCACGAAGGGCCAGAAGCTTCAGGTTTAATTTTCAGCACCAACGTATGCCAGAGTTTAACGCTGTTCTCTCTCTCTCTCTCTCTCTCTCTCTCTCTCTCTCCCCTGTCTTTCTCTCAATAAATAAATAAATCTAGTAGTATACCAGAAGCACATACATCGTATTTCACACAATCTTTCTGTTAGAACTAAAGAGGTTAAAATAACTTACCTGAGAACACATATGCTCCTGTGCATCGATATACTTAATTTCCATAAAATTTCTTTCCATTTAGGTCTAAGGTTTCAATTATTTCAGAGGCTTTTGATCACTGTACTCTATAAGGAGGCAACACTGACAAGTTATTCCAGAATTTTTTAAAAAAATATTTTATTTCTGCATGAAAGAGAGAGAGAAAGATGCAGAAAGAAATATCAGAGCACTGCTCAGCTCTGCTTTATGGTGGTGCTGGGGATTGAATCTGGGATCTCAGAGCCTCAGGTATGAAAGATTTTTGCCTAACCATTAGGTTATCTTTCAGCCCTACCATATTGTTTTATGTCTTCAAAATAAATAATTCTAATTGTATGGAAAAACTAATATATGTAATTGCATTTGGAAATAAAATATATGAAAATTAATTATAAAATATTTTGACCTACTGTGACAAAGGGTCAAAATGGTGTGACAGTTGTACTGCTTATTGAGATTTATGCATCTTTTAAAAACACACTGCTCAGAATATCAAAACTTTTTAGCTGGCTCTATTGGAAAGGTCATATATCTAGTTTATCATTCCCTTAGTAGAATAAATTGACTGAATTCTCTCATTTTTAATTAAATTTTAGCTCTCTAATAGTCCATTACTGACAAAATGGGTATAATTTATTGCTTTGTTGGAATGAATAAAATATGCAAGTTTGTCTTCAATGACAATATATTCTATTTAGTGTTTGGGTATTATCACATTTTTTTTTTCCTGGCAATAATTTCTCACAGACATTTAAAGCCTAATTCACCAAGAATTAGCTGTGAAGAAAAATTCAGTTCCGAAGGAAAATGTCATTTTCTTTTTCTCTGAGGTCTTTCTGGTTTACACAGTGAATACATTATCCTAGTTTTTCAGTCATTTCTCGAAGGTCCACGAACATTTCCGCTTATTCTAAAAATAAAGGACATTTAATGAGGATCACCAGGGCATTTCACAAAATGGTCTAAAGATATTAATATCGTGTTACCTCCTGGAAGTTGCTTTTTCTGGTTCACTTATTTCCCTTTGCTTTTGACCCCAACTCTATTCATTGTAACTGAGTCCATAGAGCTTTTTTTTTTTTTAAGTCTTACATTTACTATTTACTTCCTCTTTTCTAAATGACTTTTCGTAGCTTTGAGATGCTTTAATCTGTAATTCTGTAGGAACAACATGGATTGTTAATTTAATAGTTACTTTTGACATATAAACTTTTTAAATACCATGGAATTTATAACTTTCAGTCATAGTAGTATAAATCTGAATCTATTGAACTGACACATAACCATTTTTTCCAAATCATTTTTTAAATTTTATTTTTAGTAGTGGGTTAGAAAAAGGCAAGATTACAGGGTATATCCCCACGTTGCAACCAAAGTTCTGTGTCCCCACCCTCCTAGTGGTAACTTTTTTTTTTTGGAGGCAAAAAAAAAAAAAAAAAAAGCTCAGTGCCTGCACTACAAATCCACTGCTCCTGGAAGCTATTTTTTCCCTTTGTGTTGCCCTTGTTGTTTATCATTGTTGTTGTTCTCATTGCTGTCACTGTTTTTGGATAGGACAGAGAGAAATTGAGAGAGGAAATGAAAGACTATAGATAGGGAGAGAGAAATAATAGATACCTGCAGATCTGCTTCACCACTTTTGAAGCGAACCTCTCCCCCAATCCCCCGCAGGTGGGGAGCCGGGGGCTTGAACTGGGATCCTTAAGCTGGTCCTTATGCTTTGTACCATGTGTGCTCAACTCACTTCGCTGTGCTACTGCCTGGCCCCCATACCTCAGCTTTTTAAGCCTTGTACTCTACCACTGAACTATCATCCTGGCCTCCAAATCATTACATTTTATTATTTTTAAACATTTTTAGTTATTGAATAATGGTTTACAAGATTATAAGAAAATAGTTCCACAAGGCCCACACCACCAAATTCCTTCCTCCTTACTCCCCACTCCAACTACCATAGTTCTCACAAGGTCTTAGAGATAGTTTGGTTACCTTTCTTTCTTTCTTTCTTTCTTTCTTTCTTTCTTTCTTTCTTTCTTACTTTCTTTCTTTCTTTTCTAGAAGTTCATGTATTTCAGTTCTCTTTAGTCTGCATGTGAGCAAAACCACCCAGTAGTTGTCTTTCACTTCTTTACTTACTTCGATAAGCATAATCCCTTCCACTCCTATCCATTTTGCCCCCAAAGAACACAATATCCTCTTTTTTTAACTGCAGAGTAGTATTCCATTGAATGGATGTCTCATAACTTCTATATCCTGTCACCAGTTTATGCACATTTAGGTGACTTCCACTCCTTGGAAAAGCACTGCATTTCTGAGTTTATCATACCATGGAATAATAACTGTTGAAATATGCTTTGCCTTAAATATGGGAATGAGGAGTAGGTGATCCATGGATTGACTCTGCATTATTGATTAATGTGCAGACAAGATGATAAAACGACAGTTGTGACCCTGGTAGCACCACTGACATTTTCCCCACCCAGTAACCATGCTCTTCCTCAAATGTCAGTTTGATATTCCACACCTTCAGCATCTATGCATCTCTGTAGAATAAAAACCCCAAATCCTCACTAGGGCCTATAACATTTGGTCATCAGCTGACCTGTGAGACGTTCTCCGACGTCCTCTGCTGTCTTGGTGGACAACTCCTTCTCCGGCCACAGTGAGCTTCCTGCCAGGGCTCTCCTCTCAAGCTGATGTGGCAAAAAGCTTACTCTGTCCTAGAAGATTCCAGTGGAGATCCAGAGATTCCACCTGTTGTTTGTTTCCAGCTTTTACACAAATGAAACACTGCCTATCCAATGGCATGTCTTACCCTGGTTTTCTTTTCAACAAAGTGGACATAGAATTAGAATTGTTGATGTGTATTTTGAGGTATTAACTCCTCCACTGGAGTACAAACTTTGTAAAAATGGGGCTTTCATTTTCTACTGATGTATTTTCAGCAATTAGAAGAGCAGACACTCAGTACATATCAATCAATTAAAAAAAAAACGCAGAAGTTAATGCAGTGCAGTGTTCAATTCACGATTGATATTCATGAGACCAAGACTGCTGATGTAATATCCAAACAAATTACTTCACTCCAAGCCAAAATGAAGACTACACTCCAGTCCTACACTGGTCTCCCCTAATTGTAATATGCATGGAGTCACTCACAGGAACAATGGGATAACTAAGCATAAGAAGACTAGGGTACATGCGAAAACAGGGCAAATTACCTAGCGAGTAGGCAAAGGCTTGTGTGCATTCAAGAGTTAAGCATTAAAACTGTACTATTGGAAGCTTGCTATGTTTTGGAACTGCATGTATCACACCATCCCCTAACCATTGCTTGGACCAAAAGACGACTTTTGTCCATTGCCAATATGCTCAATTCAATCTGATAATTTTTTTTCAGTTATACTTTGATGTCTTTGGCATCTCATAAGTAATCGAGTTGGCTATTCCTATTATCAAGTAATGATCTTTTTCCTACAGATTTCTTTGCTTCTTCCTATGTCTCTCTTTTCTTTGCTCATTTTTTAAAAAGCTTCATTTCTTCTCTGATTAGAGAAAGAGCTAGTGTGAGAGAGAGTAAGAGTCATAGAATTGCTCTGGCATATGTGATGCCAAGGATCAAACTCAGGCACTTGAATGCCCAATGTTCTACCTACCTCACCACCTTTTGGGCTGCAGTGTTTGGATTTTCATGGTGCTCATGTGTGAAAGATAGGGAATGTGACATTGATGGAAAAAGCATACATCTGGACACTTCTCCCATGAAGATCCAGCTTCCAATGCTTCTAAAGCTGAGGTCATCACCCTTGTCTGGAATCTGAACTTGCCCTTCTTTGTGGTTGACTTAAGGGGACTAAGATGCCCATATGAACATTTATTGAAGACTGATGCTCACCTGCTAGAGACCTCATTCCTTCCACCCACCCTATCCCCACACCTAGAATATTTGTTTTCTCTTTAATCTCTCAGTAGGGTTATCATTCAGAAAACTCAAGAAGTAATAATCCTTTCTGAATTTATCAAGAGATGAGGTAGAAAGGGAAAGAAAGTAAGTGTGAGTCTGGGTTTAATAGCAAAAAGATGTGGTCTACTTTGTTCTCAGTTGTGAGCAATCTCCACTGATCATCTCCAGTTTCACCTTGGACATGGATCACTCAATATCCTAGCCAAGGCAAGAGAGAAAGCACCTCAACAGCATTTCTCACATCACTAAATTCATATATCAGTGCTAGATAAATCCCAATTCATCCCAACATTCCCAGTAAACAATGCCACATAAAATCAATGAGGGAACTGTATTTATTTACCTCCAATGTTATTGCTGGGGCTTGGTGCCAGCACTAAGAATCCACTACTCCTGGCAGCCATTTTTTTTGGGGGGGATAGTACAGACAGAAACTGAGAGAGGAGGGGGAGATAGCAAGGGAGAGAGAAGGATAGACAACTGCAGACCTGCTTTGCCACTTAGGAATCATCCACCCAGCAGGTGCGGAGTCAGGGGCTTGAACCCTGATCCTTGCACTTAGTACTATGTGCACTTAACTAGGTATGCCACCGCCTGGCCCCCTGGAGGGACTTTATGTATGGATGCTGTGTACCAAACATTGCCTTTAGTTTTGCAAGTATTGTGTCATATAAATATTAAGAGAATCCTCAGAGCCTAATGTTTGATCCCTATTTTACAGAGACTAAGAGAGGCTTTTCAGCTTACTCAAGGTCAAGTAGGTAGCAGGTACTAGAGACTGCTTGCATGCTTTTTCTCTCTTCTTCTGATTTCCCATCCCCTTTATTCCTGCTCTTCCAAAAGCACCTGGGTCCTATCACGCTGTGTTCCAACAAGCACATAACTCTATGACACTGAAATAGTGTCATTGTGAAGTCTTAGCCAACTGAGATGGGGCTACAGTTGGATCTATGTGAGTCTTTAAACCAAGGGCACAGATAGATCACGAGCATTCAAAACTTTACTTTGTCTGAAGTGTGAAGGCCTGTTTCTGACTTGACAGCATGATGCTTTGTTCTGATTTTGTTAGTGTTTTTAGGCAGCTTATGCACATGATCATTTGAAGTTTCTGATACTCTTTTCTGATCCACACCCCTGTCCCCAATATACCTTCTCCCCAACACAACTTTTGAAGGCATTTCTATTTGAAAATCTTCACTAAGGTCATTTATTAATTGTTAGGTTATCTAACTTTAAATTGTTGTAAAAGAAAAAAAAACAGAAGTTGCTTAGATAGAAATTTAGGTGAAGTAAATCTAAAATTAAAGCCAATTATCAAAAAAAAAAAAAACACCACCATTTGCTGGTGAGGATGTAAAGAAAGAGGACTTTTCTGCATTATGAGTGGGAATATAAGCTGATCCAGCCAATACAGAAAATAGTATAAATAATCTTTTAAAAAAACTAAAAATAGAAATAACATGATACAGAAATTACACTTCATTTGAAGTGCTATATACTTCAAACATACATTTGAAATGATATATACTCCCATATGTTCATTACAGTATTTTTTTTCAATCACTAAAATATAAAAATAGCTCAGATTTCCATTGTTAGCAGAGTGAACTGGAATAAATTGTCTACATACTCAAGGGAGGGCCACTCAGTTATAAAAATGATTAAATTGCTGGTAGTGCAGTGGGTTAAGTGCATGTGGTGCAAAGCACAAGGACTAGTGTAAGGATCCTGGTTCGAGCCTCCGGAGGCTCCCCACCAGCCGAGGAGTCGCTTCACAAGCAGTGAAGCAGGTTTGCAGGTGTCTATCTTTCTCTTCTCCTCTCTGTCTTTCCCTCCTCTCTCCATTTCTCTTTGTCCTATCCAACAATGATGACATCAATAACTACAATAATAAAAAAGGACATCAAAAAAGGGAATAAATAAATATATTTTTAAAAATGATTAAACTGTGCCATTTGTAACAACATGAACATAAATAGCATTGCACTGCATGAAATAAGTAAAAAAATATATAATAGGATTCCATTTATATGTTGTAGATATAGGAACAAAACTAATGCATTAGCAAAATGAAATAAAACAAGCTTTTGGACTATGAAGACAAAATAGTGGTCATCAGAAGGGTAGGATAGGGAGTTGGGCGGTAGTGCAGCGGATTAAGAGCACGTGGGGCAAAGTGGGGCAAAGGACAGGCAAGGATCCTGGTTCGAACCCCCAGCTCCCCAACTGCAGGGGCGGTGAAGCAGGTTTGCAGGTGTCTATCTTTCTCTTCCCCCCTTCTCTCTCCATTTCTCTCTGTCCTATCCAACAATGACGACATCAATAACAACAAGAATAAAACAACAAGGGCAACAAAAGGGAATGAATGAATAAATAAATAAATAAAAAGAAGGGTAGGATAGAAGAGAATTACTAAACCAAATTAAGTGTAGCTCAATTGTATTGTGATGTATGAAGATTAAACTTTTGGTGGTTATTACATTGTAGTATATGCAGATAGCAATGGTACTTCTGTTCTCCTGAAGCCAATATAGTGTTCAATCCAATGTTGCTTCAATTTTTAAGATCAGTCTGAGAAATCAGACATTTACTCAGTACATTGAGACAACAAAGGAGAAAAAGATGGCATTTCAATTATAGCTTTAATGGTTGTATTTAATAAGGGGAAAACAAATTAAATTTAAAAAATCAAAAGAAATCCAAATGGTCTCTTAAATAGGTAGAACTGAGTCATTTTCAAACATGAGGCCTTGAAGTAAGTCACAAGTATCAGACAGAAAATTTGTGTAACTGAAAGAAGGATATTGGTCCAACATAAGGTCTGTAGTAATCTAATATTTATTACCTTTTTTTTCCATGAGAGTTCAAAGACATGTACAAAATTATAAAATTTTTTCAGGATGATGAAGTCAAATGGAAGAAGTATCCTCTGTCCAGAAATAAATTGTAACAACCCTACTTAATAGTGATACTTTGGACCAGTGAGACCAGCAAGAATAAAACAGCTGTCCGGATGTTGACAATTTCTCACCATGCCGATAAGCAGATACCTACAAGAGAATTCTTTGTTAAAATGTAGACTCCTTCTCAGGGCCCTTTGATTCCCAAACAGGACTTTTCAATCAGAGTCTATAAGAAAGCTTCTGGATTTTTTTTTTAAAGCAAACATCACCATGTGATTTTATAAGCACTAAAGCTTGGGAACCCCTGCCTCTGATTTAGGAGGTAAGTTCTCCTGTCTTACATCACTTTCTTTTAATTCTGGTTCTTTCAGAACTTCTAGGTTTTTTTGCTAGATTTCTTTTTCTGACCCAGATACAATGCCTTCTGACAGGTTCTATTTCAATACTGTCCTCTTCTTCATAAAGACAAGTATACTTTACATTTGTTTCTCATCTCCATTCTCTTTTCTGGTACTGAAATTGCAAAACATCCAGTTAAGTTGTATGAGAACAGTTGCTATAACTATAGAAGTTACAAAACAGGGTTCTTGCTATAAATAGCTAACTATTCCCTATAAAATGGTGGAAAGAAGCAATTCCTGAAGAGGGAAGTCATTCAACAGATAAAAAGTGATCAGGCAGAGACACTCAATAGTTTACTTAGCTATGGGAAAACAAACCAAAAACAGAAATAACAATTGTCAGGGAGGAAAGCGGGGGTTCCCGGAAGATGGTGGACTGAGAAGCTGCTAGTGGCTTGAGCTCTGATCACATCTTCTGGAAATGGTAGGATTTTCTGCCTTTAGCAGGCCAGTCAATAAGGGGTCCTAGCAGTGACACAAAGGAGGTCACTATAACTTAATTTGAGTTAAGAATTAGAGTAGAGGTGGCGCAGACTAGCGGGCGGGCTACTCCAGACTTCCCAGGTGGCGGGCAAGGTGGGTACACTGGGCATTGTCCACGGCCTGTGAAGATGGCTCCTCCGCCGGTTGCAGAGCACTGCTGGGCAGCCAGCAGAGGACCCTGAGGGAGCACTGTAGCTCGGGGGCTTTCTCTTGGGAGTCTCCGGGGACCACCGTGACCCTGAGGGCGGATCCGAGGACATCCTTGACTACAGCTCTCATTGGATCAAAAGGACTTGGAGCTAGTTTTCATCTTTGAGAAATCCTTTAAAGAAGCTTCGGGGGGGGGGGGGTTCCCGGAAGATGGCGGACTGAGAAGCTGCTAGTGGCTGAGCTCTGACCACATCTCCTGGAAACGGTAGGATTTTCTGCCTTTAGCAGGCCAGCAAATAAGGGATCCTAGCGGCGACACCAAGGAAGTGACTATAAATTAATTTGGGTTAAGAATTAGAGTAGGGAAAAAAGGGGGAAAAAAAAAGGGAAAAAATTTTTTTTCTTCCTTTTAATTTTCAAGCATACCTCCTTCCTGACCCCCCCCCATAACCAGTCCTTTTCTTTACCAAATTCCTGTCTCACCAGGGAGTATCATTAATTCTAAGTCTATACGCTTCTGAAACCTCTACCCTTTTTTCTTTCTAAGTAGCCAATCCCCCACATCACCCTGCATAGCTAATTAAATAATTAAAAATAAATATGAGTCTAATCTAATCTAATCATCTAATCTTTGATAAGGGGGCCCAAAGGATTAAATGGAAAAAGGAGGCTCTCTTCAATAAATGGTGCTGGGAAAACTGGGTTGAAACATGCAGAAGAATGAAATTGAACCACTTTATCTCACCAGAAACAAAAATCAACTCCAAATGGATCAAAGACCTAGATGTCAGACCAGAAACAATCAAATACTTAGAGGAAAACATTGGTAAACCGCTTTTCCACCTACACCTCAAGGACATCTTTGATGAATCAAACCCAATTGCCAGGAAGACCAAAGCAGAAACAAACCAATGGGACTACATCAAATTGAAAAGCTTCTGCACATCCAAAGAAACTATTAAACAAACAGAGAGACCCCTCACAGAATGGGAGAAGATCTTCACATGCCAGACATCAGACAAGAAACTAATCACCAAAATATATAAAGAGCTCAGGAAACTTAGCCGCAAAAAAGCAAATGACCCCATCCAAAAATGGGCAGAGGAAATGAACAAAACATTCACCACAGAGGAGATCCAAAAGGCTAACAAACATATGAAAAACTGCTCTAGGTCACTGATTGTCAGAGAAATGCAAATTAAGACAACACTAAGATACCACCTCACGCCAGTAAGAATGGCATACATCAAAAAGGACAGCAGCAACAAATGCTGGAGAGGATGTGGGGACAGAGGAACCCTTTTACATTGCTGGTGGGAATGTAAATTGGTACAGCCTCTGTGGAGAGCAGTCTGGAAAACTCTCAGAAGGCTAGACATGGACCTTCCATATGACCCAATAATTCCTCTCCTGGGGTTATACCCCAAGGACTCCATAACACCCAACCAAAAAGAGGTGTGTACTCCTATGTTCATAGCAGCACAATTCATAATAGCTAAAACCTGGAAGCAACCCAGGTGCCCAACACCAGATGAGTGGCTGAGAAAGCTGTGGTATATATACACAATGGAATACTATGCAGCTATGAAGAACAATGAACCCACCTTCTCTGACCCATTTTGGACAGAGCTAGAAGGAATTATGTTAAGTGAACTAAGTCAGAAAGATAAAGATGAGTATGGGATGATCCCACTCATCAACAGAAGCTGACTTAGAAGATCTGAAAGGGAAACTAAAAGCAGGGCCTGATCAAATTGTAAGTAGGGCACCAAAGTAAAAACCCAGTGGTGAGGGGTAGACATGTAGCTTCCTGGGCCAGTGGGGGGTGGGAGTGGGTGGGAGGGATGGGTCACAGTCCTTTGGTGGTGGGAATGGTGTTTATGTACACTCCTAGCAAAATGTAGACATATAAATCAGTAGTTAATTAATATGAGAGGGGGAAATCAATTGTATGTCTCAAAGTTTCTCAAAACACAAACTGAATCTTTTTAATATATAGGCTATGTATTTGATATACGGACTCTATCAAAAGCCTAGACCAAGTAGATTAGAAGCTTCAAATAGCACAGCTATATAAAAGATACTGGGTACTGTACAGCAAACCATAACAAAGGGACTTTTCAAAGTTAACCCAATTAACAAATAATGTCATGATAATATTGACTATTGATTGCCTTTTTGAACCCTAAGACAGCAGGAGCCTCACATCTTCACTATAGAGCCCCTATTTCCCCCAGTCTTGGAACCCTTGGATAGGGCCCACTTTCCCGTATACATCTCCCAATCCAAACCAAATAATATTGCATCCGCCGATCACAACCTAACCAAAGCAACGATTGCCATCTCAACATGCTTCACCTCAGACTGTATCCAGAGACTTCACGTGAGGAATGACAACCCTTCAGCTTCATTACTCAGGTGAGACCTTTCCTTTAATAGTACACTCTAATTTCATCTCAGGTAGTTCACTTTCTAACAAAGTCCCATAACCTAGATATACACCAGTTTCTGTGAGAGAGAGCTTATGTGCACACGTATCCATAAACTACTGCAAAATATATACCTGAAAGCAGGATTACACTAGAGTTTGCAGTGAGTACCTCCCTAACACTTCCTCTCCACTATTCCAAGCTTGGGATCCATGATTGCTCAACAAATTGTTTGGCTTCATATGTTAACTCTCTTTTCAATCACCAGGTTCCAGATGCCACCAGGATGCTGGCTAGGCTTCCCTGGATTGAAGACCCCACCAATGTGTCCTGGAGCTCAGCTTCCCCAGAGACACACCCTACTAGGGAAAGAGAGAGGCAGACTGGGGGTATGGACCGACCAGTCAACGCCCATGTTCAGCGGGGAAGCAACTACAGAAGCCAGACCTTCTACCTTCTGCAGTCCTCAACGACCCTGGGTCCATGCTCCCAGAGGGATAGAGAATGGGAAAGCTACCATGGGAGGGAGTGGGTTATGGGGATCGGGTGGTGGGAATTGTGTGGAGTTGTACCCCTCCTACCTTATGCTTTTGTTCACTAATCCTTTCTTAAATAAAAAATTAAAAAAAAAAAAAAAAAGAATTAGAGTAGGGAAAAAAGGGGGAAAAAAAAGGGAAAAATTTTTTTTTCTTCCTTTTAATTTTCAAGCATACCTCCTTCCTGACCCCCCCCCATAACCAGTCCTTTTCTTTACCAAATTCCTGTCCCACCAGGGAGTATCATTAATTCTAAGTCTATATCCTTCTGAAACCTCTGGCCTTTTTTCTTTCTAAGTAGCCAACCCCCCCACATCACCCTGCATAGCTAATTAAATAATTAAAAATAAATACATTAAAAAAAACCTTTCCTTTCACTGCCCTTTTATGACTGTTCTTTTTCTTATCTTTTTCTTTTTTTCTCTCTCTCTTTCTTTTTTTTTCTTTTTCTCATTCTTGTCATCCCTTCTTAATCCTACAGCTTCCAAAGTCAAAGACCCCAGCCCCCACACCAACAAACAGTGTGCTTTTTTGAATTCACTGATACACATTTGGGAATTTTCTTTCACTGCTCTTTAATTGCAGCTCTTTTTCTTATCTTTTCCCTTTTCTCTCTCTTGTCTCTCTCTCTCTTTTTTTTTTAATCTTTGATACACTTCTTCCTTCTTCTTTGCCTTTCTGAATTTGTGAATTATTTTGGGGAAGAAATCTGACTCAGAGTGGACTCTCTATGTGTGTATCTCTGCTCTAGTTCCCTTTCCCCTCTTGTTACCCCTAGAATATATAGTGGATAGTAGATTTGCATAACTGTCTATTCTTGCTATCCTTTCTTTCTTTTCTCTTTCTTCACTGGGATTTGATTACTATTTTTTCACGGACTGGAAAAATTGTTTGGCTAACTGGTAACGATTAAACTGCTTCAATACTTGCTTCAGGTCCTACTGTAATTCCTGAGGTTGGTGAGTGCAATAGTCATAAAGGTATTTAGTACAGTGTTACTTGTACTCAAGACACAACAACTGAGGAACAACAGAGCATAAAAAAAGAAACACATAAATCAAAAAAATGGGTAGATCAAAAACAAATAAAACTGCTACTCCAATGAATGAAAACAAAAGCCCAGAAGAAACTACAAATCAGCCAGAAGTAACCATAGATAACAAAAGTATGCAAGCAATAATAAACGTATTAATCACAGAAATGAAAACAACATTGGAGGAAAGGAATGGCAGTATTAGGGAAACAACAGTTGAGACCCCCAAGGAAAATATTGATTATCTTGAGGCAATTAGAGAACTGAAAGCTGAAATAGCTGTAATGAAGAAAAAAGCTGAGGCAAGGGAAAGCAGACTAACAGAAGCAGAAAACAGAATTAGTCAGACAGAGGATGAGCTAGAGAAAAAAAGAAAGAGGTGAAAGAGCTTAACAAGAGATTGAGAGACACTGAAAACAACAATGGAGACATATGGGATGATCTCAAAAGAAGTAGCATTCGTATAATTGGCCTGCCAGAGGAAGAAAGATAGGAAGGGGAATCAAACATTCTAGAGGAAATAATAGAAGAAAACTTCTCAGACCTGAATAACAGAAAGGACATCAAGATTCAAGAGGCCCAGACAGTACCAGACAGAATCAGCCCAGATCTGAAGACAAATCATAGTCACAATGAGAAGAAGTAATGATAAAGAAAGGATCCTAAAGGCTGCAAGAGAGAAACAAAAAGTCACATACAGGGGAAAACCCATAAGACTATTAGCGGACTTCTCCACTCAAACTCTAAAGGCCAGAAGAGAATTGCAAGATATCTATCGAGCCCTGAATGAAAAAGTGTTTCAACCAAAGATAATATATCCTGCTAGACTTTCATTCAAACTAGATGGAGGGATCAAAACCTTCTTAGATAAACAACAGTTAAAGGAGGCAACCATCACCAAGCTGGCCCTGAAAGAGGTTCTAAAAGACCTCTTATAAACAAGAACATCACTATAATACTGGAAATATATCAGAGCAAACAAAAATTTTTTTGAACAATGGCACTACAATACATTAAATCCATAATATCAATAAACGTCAATGGCTTAAACTCACCCATCAAAAGGCACAGGGTGGGGGGATGGATCAGAAAACGTAACCCAACCAAATGCTGTTTGCAAGAATCCCATCTGTCACAACAAGATAAACACAGATTTAAAGTGAAAGGATGGAAAACTATCATACAGGCTAATGGACCACAAAAAAGGGCAGGAACAGCAAGTCTCATCTCACAACACAATAGATTTTAAATAAAATAAAGTAATAAAAGATAAGCAAGGACATTACATAATGATTATAGGATCAATCAGTCAAGAAGACTTAACAACTATTAACAACTATGCACCCAATGAGGGACCATTTAAATACATTAAGCACCTACTGAAAGAATTTCAAAAATACATCAATAGTAATACAATAATAGTGGGAGACTTCAATACCCCACTCTCACACTTAGATCAACAAAGAAGAGAACCAACAAAGATACAAGAGAATTGAATGAAGAGATTGACATACTAGACCTCTTGGACATTTTTCTCCACCCCAAAAAACTAGAATACACCTTCTTTTCAATCCACGTAACACATACTCAAGGATAGACCACATGTAGGGCTACAAAGACAGCATCAATAATTCAAAAGCATTGAAATCATCCCAAGTATCTTCTCAGATCACAGTGGAGTAAAACTAACATTTAACAACAAACAGACAATTATTAAAAGACACAGATTTGGAAACTAAACAACATGCTCCTTAAGAACCACTGGGTCAGAGACTCACTCAAGCAGGAAATTCATATGTTCCTGGAAACTAATGAAAATGAAGACACAACCTATCAAAATATTTGGGACACAACTAAAGCAGTACTGAGAGGGAAACTTATAGCCATACAATCACATATTAAACACCAAGAAGAAGCTCAAATGAACGACCTTACTACACACCACAAAGACTTAGAGGAAGAGGAACAAAGGAACCCTAAAGCAACCAGAAGGACAGAAATCACTAAAGTTAGAGCAGAAATAAACAATATCAAAAAAAAGAACCATACAAAACATCAGTGAAGCCAAATGTTGGATCTTTGAAAGATTAAACAAAATTGACAAACCCGTAGCCAGACTCACACAACAAAAAAGAGAGAAGACTCAAATTAATAGAATTGTAAACGATGGAGGAGATATCACAACTGACACCACAGAAATCAAGAGAATCCTGCAAAACTTCTATAAAGAACTATAGGCCACCAAGCTAGATAATCTGGAACAAATGGAACAATTCCTAGAAACATATGCCCTTCCAAAACTGAACCAAGAAGAACTACAAAATCTAAATGTACCAATCACAGACAAAGAAATTAAAACCATTATGAAGAATCTCTGCAACAACAAAAGTCCTGGACCAGATGGCTTCACAAACGCATTCTACAAAACTTTCAGGAAACAGTTAATATCCATACTTCTTAAGCTTTTCCATAAGATTGAAGACACAGGAATACTCCCTTCCACCTTCTATGAAGCCAACATCACCCTGATACCAAAAGCTGATAGGGACAGAACAAAAAAGGAAAACTACAGACCAATATCACTGATGAACATAGATGCCAAAATATTAAAGAAGATCTTGGCCAACCAGATACAGCAACATATCAAAAAGATTGTTCATCATGATCAAGTGTGATTCATCGCAAGAATGCAAGGCTGGTTCAACATCCATAAGTCAATCACTGTCATTCACCACATCAATAAAAGCAAAGCCAAAAACCACATGATTATCTCAATAGATGCAGAGAAAGCCTTTGACAAAATCCAACACCCATTCATGCTCAAAACTCTACAAAAAGGGAATAGATGGGAAATTCCTCAAGATAGTGGAGTCTATATATAGTAAACCTACAGCCAACATCATACTCAATGGACAGAAGCTGAAAGCATTCCCCCTCAGATCGGGGAATAGACAGGGCTGTCCACTGTCCCCCTTACTCTTCAACATAGTATTGGAAGTTCTTGCCATAACAATCAGGCAAGAGAGAGAAATCAAAGGAATACAGATTGGAAGGGAAGAAGTCAAGCTCTCACTATTTGCAGATGATATGATAGTATACATAGAAAGACCTAAAGAATCCAGTAGAAAATTACTGGAAGTTATTAGGCAATATAGCAAGGTATCAGGCTACAAAATCAATGTACAAAAATCAGTGGCATTTCTTTATGCAAACACTAAATCTGAAGAAGAAGACATCCAGAAATCACTCCCATTTACTGTTTCAGCAAAATAAATCAAATACCTAGGAATAAAGTTGACCAAAGAAGTGAAAGACTTGTATGCTGATAACTATGAGTCGCTACTCAGGAAATAGAAACTGATACCAAGAAATGGAAAGATATCCCATGCTCATGGATTGGAAGAATAAACATCATCAAAATGAATATTCTCCCCAGAGCCATATACAAATTTAATGCAATACCCATCAAAATTCCACCAAGTTTCTTTAAGAGAATAGAACAAACACTACAATCATTTATCTGGAACCTGAAAACACCTAGAATTGCCAAAACCATCTTGAGGAAAAGAAACATAAATGGAGGCATCACACTCCCAGACCTTGAACTATATTATAAAGCCATCATCATCAAAACAGCATGGTACTGGAACAAAAATAGGCACACAGACCAGTGGAACAGAATTGAAAGCCCAGAAGTAAATCCCAACACCTATGGGCCTCTAATCTTTGATAAGGGGGCCCAAAAGATTAAATGGAAAAAGGAGGCTCTCTTTAATAAATGGTACTGCAAAAACTGGGATGAAACATGCAGAAGAATGAAATTGAACCACTGTATCTCACCAGAAACAAAAATCAACTCCAAATGGATCAAAGACCTAGATGTCAGACCAGAAACAATCAAATACTTAGAGGAAAGCATTGGTAAAACACTTTCCCACCTACACCTCAAGGACATCTTTGATGAATCAAACCCAATTGCAAGGAAGACTAAAGCAGAAACAAACCAATGGGACTACATCAAATTAAAAAGCTTCTGCAAATCCAAAGAAACTATTAAACAAACAGAGATACCCCTCACAGAATGGGAGAAGATCTTCACATGCCATACATCAGACAAGAAACTCATCACCAAAATATATAAAGAGCTCGGCAAACTTAGCACCAAAAAAGCAAATGACCCCATCCAAAGTGGGCAGAGAATATGAACAAAACATTCACCTCAGAGGAGATCCAAAAGGCTAACAAACATATGAAAAACAGCTCTAGGTCACTGATTGTCAGTGAAATGCAAATTAAGACAACACTAAGATACCACCTCACTCCTGTAAGAATGGCATACATCAAAAAGGACAGCAGCAACAAATGCTGGATAGGATGTGGGGAGAGAGGAACCCTTTTACATTGCTGGTGGGAATGTAAATTGGTACAGCCTCTGTGGAGAGCAGTCTGGAAAACTCTCAGAGGCTAGACATGGACCTTCCATATGATCCAGTAATTGCTCTCCTGGGGTTATACCCCAAAGACTCCATAACACCCAACCAAAAATAGGTGTGTACTCCTATGTTCATAGCAGCACAATTCATAATAGCTAAAACCAGGAAGCAACCCAGGTGCCCAACAACAGATGAGTGACTGAGAAAGCTGTGGTATATATACACAATGGATACTATGCAGCTATCAAGAACAATGAACCCACCTTCTCTGACCCATCTTGGACAGAGCTAGAAGGATTTGTGTTAAGTGTACTAAGTCAGAAAGATAAAGTTGAGTATATGATGATTCCACTCATCAACAGAAGTTGAGTAAGAAGATCTGAAAGGGAAACTAAAAGCAGGGCCTGATCAAATTGTAAGTAGGGCACCAAAGTCAAAACCCCGTGGTGAGGGGTAGACATGCTTCTTTCTGGGCCAGTGGGTGGTGGGAGTGGGTGGGAGGGATGGGTCACAGTCTTTTGGTGGTGGGAATGGTGTTTCTGTACACTCCTAGCAAAATGTAGACATATAAATCAGTAGTTGATTAATATGAGAGGGGGAAAATCAATTGTATGTCTCAAAGTTTCTCAAAACACAAACTGAATCTTTTTAATATATAGGCTGTGTATTTGATATGCGGACTCTCTCAATATCCTAGACTGAGTAGATTAGAAGCATCCAATAGCACAGCTATATACAACATACTGGATACTGTACAGCAAACCATAACAAAAGGACTTTTCAAAGTTAACCCAATTACCAAATAATGTGATGATAACATTAACTATCGATTGTCTTTTGGAACCCTAAGACAGCAGGAACCTCACATCTCCACTATAGAGCCCCTACTTCCTCCAGTCCTGGAACCCTTGGACAGGGCCTACTTTCCCGTATGCGTCTCCTAATCCAATCCAAATAATATTGCATCCGCCAATCACAACCTAACCAATGCAACGATTGCCACCTCAATGTGCTTAACCTCAGACTGTGTCCAGAGACTTCACATGTGAAATGACAACCCTTCAGCTTCATTACTCGGGTGAGACCTTTCCTTTTATAGTACACTCTAATTTCATCTCAGGTAGTTCACTTTCTAACAAAGTCCCATAACCTAGATATACACCAGTTTCTGTGAGAGAGAGCTTATGTGCACATGTATCCATAAACTACTGCAAAATATATACCTGAAAGCAGAAGTACACTAGAGTTTGCAGTGAGTACCTCCCTAACACTTCCTCTCCACTATTCCAAGCTTGGGATCCATGATTGCTCAACAAATTGTTTGGCTTCGTATGTTAACTCTCTTTTCAATCACCAGGTTCCAGATGCCACCAGGATACTGGCCAGGCTTCCCTGAATTGAAGGCCCCGCTAATGTGTCCTGGAGCTCTGCTTCCCCAGAGGCACACCTTACTAGGGAAAGAAAGAGGCAGACTGGGAGTATGGACCGACCAGTCAACGCCCTTGTTCAGCAGGGAAGCAATTACAGAAGCCAGACCTTCTACCTTCTGCAACCCTCAATGACCCTGGGTCCATGCTCCCAGAGGGCTAGAGAATGGGAAAGCTATCAGGGGAGGGGGTGGGTTATGGAGATTGGGTGGCGGGAATTGTGTGGAGTTGTACCCCTCCTACCTTATGTTTTTGTTCATTAATCCTTTCTTAAATAAAAAATTTAAAAAAAAAAGAAAGATTAAACAAAATTGACAAACCCCTAGCCAGACTCACCAAACAAAAAAGAGAGAAGACTCAAATTAATAGAATTGTAAATGATGGAGGAGATATCACAACTGACACCACAGAAATCCAGAGAATCCTGCAAAACTTCTATAAAGAACTATAGGCCACCAAGCTAGATAATCTGGAACAAATGGAACAATTCCTAGAAACATATGCCCTTCCAAAACTGAACCAAGAAGAACTACAAAATCTAAATGCACCAATCACAGACAAAGAAATTGAAACCGTTATGAAGAATCTCCCCAACAACAAAAGTCCTGGACCAGATGGCTTCACAAACGCATTCTACAAAACTTTCAGGAAACAGTTAATACCAATACTTCTTAAGCTTTTCCATAATATTAAAGAAACAGGAATACTCCCTTCCACCTTCTATGAAGCCCACATCACCCTGATACCAAAAGCTGATAGGGACAGAACAAAAAAGGAAAACTACAGACCAATATCTCTGATGAACATAGATGCCAAAATATTAAAGAAGATCTTGGCCAACCAGATACAGCAACATATCAAAAAGATTGTTCATCATGACCAAGTGGGATTCATCCCAGTATGCAAGGCTGGTTCAACATTCATAAGTCAATCATTGTCATTCACCACATCAATAAAAGCAAAGCCAAAAACCACATGATTATCTCAATAGATGCAGAGAAAGCCTTTGACAAAATCCAACACCCATTCATGCTCAAAACTCTACAAAATATGAGAATAGATGGGAAATTCCTCAAGATAGTGGAGTCTATATATAGTAAACCTACAGCCAACATCATACTCAATGGACAGAAGCTGAAAGCATTCCCCCTCAGATCGGGGAATAGACAGGGCTGTCCACTGTCCCCCTTACTCTTCAACATAGTATTGGAAGTTCTTGCCATAACAATCATGCAAGAGAAAGAAATCAAAGGAATACAGATTGGAAGGGAAGAAGTCAAGCTCTCTCTATTTGCAGATGATATGGTAGTATACATAGAAAGACCTAAAGAATCCAGCAGAAAATTACTGGAAGTTATTAGGCAATATAGCAAGGTATCAGGCTACAAAATCAATGTACAAAAATCAGTGGCATTTCTTTATGCAAACACTAAATCTGAAGAAGAAGACATCCAGAAATCACTCCCATTTACTGTTTCAGCAAAATAAATCAAATACCTAGGAATAAAGTTGACCAAAGAAGTGAAAGACTTGTATGCTGAAAACTATGAGTCGTTACTCAAGGAAGTAGAAACTGATACCAAGAAATGGAAAGATATCCCATGCTCATGGATTGGAAGAATAAATATCATCAAAATGAATTTTCTCCCCAGAGCCATATACAAATTTAATGCATTACCCATCAAAGTTCCTCCAAGCTTCTTTAAGAGAATAGAACAAACACTACAATCATTTATCTGGACCCGGAAAACACCTAGAATTGCCAAAACCATCTTGAGGAAAAGAAACATAAATGGAGGCATCACACTCCCAGACCTTGAACTATATTATAAAGCCATCATCATCAAAACAGCATGGTACTGGAACAAAAATAGGCACACAGACCAGTGGAACAGAATTGAAAGCCCAGAAGTAAATCCCAACACCTACAGGCATCTAATCTTTGATAAGGAGGCCCAAAATATTAAATGGAAAAAGGAGGCTCTCTTTAATAAATGGTGCTGGGAAAACTGGGTTGTAACATGCAGAAGAATGAAATTGAACCACTGTATCTCACCAGAAACAAAAATCAACTCCAAATGGATCAAAGACCTAGATGTCAGACCAGAAACAATCAAATACTTAGAGGAAAGCATTGGTAAACCACTTTCCCACCTACACCTCAAGGACATCTTTGATGAATCAAACCCAATTGCATGGAAGACTAAAGCAGAAACAAACCAATGGGACTACATCAAATTAAAAAGCTTCTGCAAATCCAAAGAAACTATTAAACAAACAGAGATACCCCTCACAGAATGTGAGAAGATCTTCACATGCCAGACATCAGATAAGAAACTAATCACCAAAATATATAAAGAGCTCAGCAAACGTAGCACCTAAAAAGCAAATGACCCCATCCAAAATGGGCAGAGAATATGAACAAAACATTCACCTCAGAGGAGATCCAAAAGGCTAACAAACATATGAAAAACTGCTCTAGGTCACTGATTATCAGAGAAATGCAAATTAAGACAACACTAAGATACCACCTCACTCCTGTAAGAATGGCATACATCAAAAAGGACAGCAGCAACAAATGCTGGAGAGGATGTGGGGACAGAGGAACCCTTGTACATTGCTGGTGGGAATGTAAATTGGTACAGCCTATGTGGAGAGCAGTCTGGAAAACTCTGAGAAGGCTAGACATGGACCTTCCATATGATCCAGTAATTCCTCTCCTGGGGTTATACCCCAAGGACTCCATAACACCCAGCCAAAAATAGGTGTGTACTCCTATGTTCATAGCAGCACAATTCATAATAGCTAAAACCTGGAAGCAACTCAGGTGCCCAATAACAGATGAATGGCTGAGAAAGCTGTGGTGTATATATACACAATGGAATACTATGCAGCTATCAAGAACAATGAACCCACCTTCTCTGACCCATCTTGGACAGAGCTAGAAGGAATTATGTTAAGTGAACTAAGTCAGAAAGATAAAGATGAGTATGGGATGATTCCACTCATCAACAGAAGTTGAGTAAGAAGATCTGAAAGGGAAACTAAAAGCAGGACCTGATCAAATTGTAGGTAGGGCACCACAATAAAAACCCTGTGGTGAGGGGTAGTCATGCATCTTTCTGGGCCAGTGGGGGGTGGGAGTGGGTGGGAGGGATGGGTCACAGTCTTTTGGTGGTGGGAATGGTGTTTCTGTACACTCCTAGCAAAATGTAGACATATAAATCAGTAGTTGATTAATATGAGAGGGGGAAAATCAATTGTATGTCTCAAAGTTTCTCAAAACACAAACTGAATCTTTTTAATATATAGGCTGTGTATTTGATATGCAGACTCTCTCAAAAGCCTATACCAAGTAGATTAGAAGCATCTAATAGCACAGCTATATACAAGATACTGGATACTGTACAGCAAACCATAACAAAAGGACTTTTCAAAGTTAACCCAATTACCAAATAATGTGATGATAACACTAACTATCGATTGTCTTTTTGAACCCTAAGACAGCAGGAACCTCACATCTCCAGTATACAGCCCCTACTTCCCTCAGTCCTGGAACTCTTGGATAGGGCCCACTTTCCCATATGCCTCTCCCAATCCAAACCAAATAATATTGCATATGCCGATCACAACCTAACCAACGCAACGATTGCCACCTCAACATGCTTCAGCTCAGACTGTGTCCAGAGACTTCACGTGTGGAATGACAACCCTTCAGCTTCATTACTTGGATGAGACCTTTTCTTTTATAATACACTCTAATTTCATCTCAGGTGGTTCACTTTCTGACAAAGTCCCATAACCTAGATATACACCAATTTCTGTGAGAGAGAGCTTATGTTCACACGTATCCATAAACTACTGCAAAATATATACCTGAAAACAGAAGTACACTAGAGTTTGCAGTGAGTACCTCCCTAACAGTTCCTCTCCACTATTCCAAGCTTTGGGTCCATGATTGCTCAACTATTTGTTTGGCTTCATATGTTAACTCTCTTTTCAATCACCAGGTTCCAGATGCCACCAGGATGCCGGCCAGGCTTCCCTGGATTGAATAGTCCACCAATGTGTCCTGGAGCTCAGCTTCCCCAGAGACACACCCTACTAGGGAAAGAGAGAGGCAGACTGGGAGTATGGACTGACCAGTCAACGCCCATGTTCAGCGGGGAAGCAATTACAGAAGCCAGACCTTCTACCTTCTGCAACCCTCAATGACCCTGGGTCCATGCTCCCAGAGGGCTAGAGAATGGGAAAGCTATCAGGGGAGGAGGTGGAGTATGGAGACTGGGTGGTGGGAATTGTGTGGAGTTGTACCCCTCCTACCCTATGGTTTTGTTAATTAATCCTTTCTTAAAACAAAAAAAAAAGAATAGGAAAGCTATAAAGGGAGGGGATGGGATATGGAGTTCTGGTAATGGGAATTGTGTGGAGTTATACCCCTCTTGCCCTATGGTTTTATCATTATTTCCTTATTTTTAAATTTTTTAAATATTTATTCCCTTTTAAAAAAAATTGTCAGGATTGTGCTCCTGCCAACCTACCAAGCTTTATAAGAAGTAATTGTTTTATAGTTCATTTCATTGTGTACTTGCAATCAACAAGCAAACTATTGCTTTGTGTTTGCCCGGCTTTCCAATCAAGAGCACAGAGTAATGAGCTATTGGACTACCATGTATATCCTCTTTTTAAATAGATTGAAAATATATGTAGATAATTCTGATTCCTGTGCCTAGCCAGCAAGCAGAAATGTTTAAGGATGATCATAATAATGCTAAATGCATGAGAGCTCACTTGCTATAGCAGCAACTCTGAGTCACAATGAAGAATTGAGAGCGCATGTGGGAACCAGCTTCAGGAGGAGAGTGACCTATGTGTACAAAATACTAAAAGTAACAAAGTTCGCTGTCAACTTCAGTAGCTCAAGTGACATACTGTCACTTCCACCTAAGCAACCAATTGTAATGTGGGTCTCTCCAGAGATCTGAAATGCATTGAGTTTGTGGCACATGGCACTTTGTAGAACCCTTAGAATTCTGGAGACTCCCCAGTGGTTGTGGAAAAGTTGTTTCTTTTCTTAGTGTCACATCCCATTAGGACACACACCATTCCACATCAGCTAAACAAATACTGATTCTGCAAACAAAATAAGAAGCAAAGGTGAAGGTAGACAGTATGCACAAAGTAAAACACTTCAAATCTACCATTCAGTCTTTTTGGAGGGCTCTTGAACTATCAAAGATTGAAATTCACATTAGACACTAATTAGACATTGGACACTAATAAATGCAAATTAAAGATAGATACACAAAGTCATTGCTTGAAACATATTTGAATTAAAATCATTTCAAACTTTCATCTGTTTAAACTAGGTTAAGTAAATTATAGTACATATTTTGTATGCTCATAAGATTAAAACAGCTTTGTATTTATTCATTAAAATAATAACACTAAGAGCTAGAGGAACAGCATAATTTTTATGCAAATGACTTTCATGCCTGAGGCTCTGAACTTCCCGGTTCAATCCCCAGCACCACCATAAGCTAGAACTGAGCAGTGCTCTGGAATAATAATAATAACAACAACAACAACAATAATAATGATAAAATCTCACCTAATATAGTTACATGAAAAAGTAAGTTGCAAAGTATTTTTATTAAGTTTATATTTGTATTAAAGTCATTATATTCCTATATATTATCTACTTAAGTATTAAAGTTTTCTGATATTATATGCTACTTAAACATAATTATCTGTATAAGTACCGTGCGCTAACCTATTGAGCCACTGGAGCTCATAATTATCTTAGAGGGTTGTAAAAAAGGAATATTAAAGACTTGGGTGTTTTAAGTCAACACTATATTTTCTAAACTATTTTATTGTTTGTTTTGTCATTGGGATGACTTGTTTTGAAATAAAATTAGTGAAAGATCACATTATTTGATGACAGTGTGAGTCAGAGTACAGAAATGTCCATGCACCATTGGAGAAAGTGTTAATAATATTTAATTTTCCCAGTGGAGGGGATGTGGTAGTATCATTCAAAACAGAAGTGTGTATTTTATTTGATCTAATACTTCCTTCTCTAGAACTTAATTACTTAATAAAAGGCAAGCCAGGGGCTGGACAGTGGTGCACCTGTTTGAGTGCACATGTAGGATTGTGCAAGGACCTGGGTTCGAGTCCCTGGTCCCCACCTGCAGGGGTGAAGCAGTGTCGCAGGTGTCTCTCTGTCTCTCTCCCCTATACCACCCCCTCATTTTTCAACTTCTGGATGTATCTATCCAATAACTAAATAAAGATAACTTTTAAAAATTATTTAAAAAATGGCAAGCCAAACTTGTGTTAACATGAGAAGGTAGTAAATGTGTATTTATTTTTAAATGTACAGAACATCTTTAAAATACATTTTAAAATATAGTATTTATTTCCTCTTCAGCAAGGACCTAAGGAGGAATATGAAGGAAATTAATTTATTTTATTTGTTATTTGCTACTAATAGTTTGTTACAAGATTGCAAGGCCCCAATGTATAGTTTCACATCAAACCCACCACAACTCTCTAACACCTGTCATTTCCTGGTTTGTTGATATAAGCCTTTCTCTCTCTGGTGTGAGGTGGTATCTCAGTTTTAATTTGCATTTCTCTAATAATTGAAGTGGAGCATTTCTTCATGTGTCTGTGACCCACGTGTATCTCTTCCTTAGAAAACTGTCTCCTTAGTTCTTTGGTCCACTACTTTATTGACTGGTTTTGCTTCTTTTGTAGATCTGTTTCTGTTTGATATCAGTCTGTTGTCCGATATGTGGTGTGCAGATATCTTCGCTCATTTTCTGAGTTACCTAGTTATCATTGTATAGTTTGCTTTTGATATATAGAAGCTTTTTATTTTCATATTATTGTGTTCCTGGTTCTATTCTAATACTGATTATCACATTAAAAGTTGGGATTCCTTTATTTCTTTTTTCAAGTGGGACTTATCAGTAGTTCTTTCAAGGCAGGATTGGTAGTGGCAAATTCCTTAATTTTTAAAATGTTTATAAAGATCTTTATTTCTATATTTGAAGGATAATTTAGCAGAATACAGAATTTGTGGCTGGTAATTCTTGTCATTTAATACTTTGAATATGCCATTCTACTCTCTCCTTGCTTCTAGTTTATGTGATGATAAATCTGGTGAAAGCCTGATTGTTGGTTCTGGATTTGCATGTGACTTTATTCCTTTCTGTGGAAGCCTGAAACTTTTTTCCCTTATTTTGGTTTTGGATAGTTTTACAATAATCTGTCTTGGTATGTATAATTTTTGGATTCAAGAATTTAGGTGTGTGTTCACGTTCTTGGATTTCTATATTTTCAACATTGCTCAGTTACCAAAAATTCTCTATTAAAATTTCTGTGAATATGCTCTGCACTCCTCTTACTCTAGCTTCTTCCTCAGGGATCCCAGTAACTCTGATGTTTATCTATCTGACAAAGCCTGCTGTTTCATTAAGAAGTGCTTCATTTTTCTTAAACCTTTACTATTCAAGAGTTTTAAATTCACAGAATGTGGTTGATGTGTCTTCTAGTGTTGATATTTTCTCTTCTACTTGGTTAAGTCTACTTCTGAGGCCTGTCACATCAACCTGGACTGCATTAAAAGTGTCCTTTAAGCAGGAACAGCCATTCTCATCTCAGACACAATAGATTTTAAATTAAGTAAAGTAATAAAAGATAGGCAAGGACATTACATAATGATTAGAGGATCAATCAGCCAAGAAGACTTAACAATTATTAACATCTATGCACCCAATGAGGGACCATCTAAATACGTCAAGCACGGACTGAAAGAATTTCAAAAATACATCAATAGTAATACAATAATAGTGGGAGACTTCAATACCCCATTCTCACACTTAGACAGATCAACAAAGCAGAGAACCAACAAGGATACAAGAGAACTGAATGAAGAGTTTGACAGACTAGACCTCTCGGACATTGTCAGAGTCCTTCACCCAAAAAAACTGGAATACACCTTCTTTTCAAATCCACATAACACATACTCAAGGATAGACCACGTTAGGCCACAAAGACAGCATCAATAAATTCAAGAGCATAGAAATCATCCCAAGTATCTTCTCAGACCACAGTGGAGTAAAACTAACATTTAACAACAAACACACAACTATTAAAAGTCACAGAATTTGGAAATGAACAACATACTCCTTAAGAACCACTGGGTCAGAGATTCACTCAAGCAGGAAATTCAAATGTTCCTGGAAACTAATGAAAATGAAGACACAACCTATCAAAATATTTGGGACAGCTAAAGCAGTACTGAGAGGGAAACTTATAGCCATACAATCACATATTAAACACCAAGAAGAAGCTCAAATGAACGACCTTACTGCACACCGCAAGGACTTAGAGGAAGAGGAACAAAGGAACCCTAAAGCAACCAGAAGGACAGAAATCACTAAAGTTAGAGCAGAAATAAACAACATCGAAAATAAAAGAACCATACAAAAGATCAATGGAGCCAAATGTTGGTTCTTTAAAGATTAAACAAAATTGACAAATGCCTAGCCAGACTCACCAAACAAAAAAGAGAGAAGACTCAAATTAATAGAATTGTAAACGACGGAGGAGATATCACAACTGACACCACAGATCCAGAGAATACTGCAAAACTTCAATAAAGAACTATACATCACCAAGCTAAAGAATCTGGAAGAAATGGAACAATTCCTAGAAGCATATGCACTTCCATAATTGAACCAAGAAGAACTACAAAATCTAAATGCACCAATCACAGACAAAGAAATTGTAACCGTTATTAAGAATCTTCCCAACATCAAAAGTCCTGGACCAGATTATTTCACAAATGCATTCTACAAAACTTTCAGGAAACAGTTAGTACCCATACTTCTTAAGCTTTTCCATAAGATTGAAGAAACAGGAATACTCCCTTCCACCTTCTATGAAGCCAACATCACCCTGATACCAAAAGCAGATAGGGACACAACAAAAAAGGAAAATTACAGACCAATATCTCTGATGAACATAGATGCCAAAATATTAAACAAGATCTTGGCAAACAGGATACAGCAACATATCAAAACGATTGTTCATCTCGACCAAGTGGAGTCATCCCAGGAATGCAAGGCTGTTTCAACATCCGTAAATCAATCAATGTCATTTACCACATCAATAAAAGCAAAGCCAAAAACCACATGATTATCTCAATAGATGCAGAGAAAGCCTTTGACAAAATCCAACACCCATTCATGCTCAAAACTCTACAAAAAATGGGAATAGATGAGAAATTCCTCAAGATAGTGGAGTCTATATATAGCAAACCTACAGCCAACATCATACTCAATGGACAGAAGCTGAAAGCAATCCCCCTCAGATCGGGGAATAGACAGGGCTGTCCACTGTCACCGTTACTCTTCAACATAGTATTGGAAGTTCTTGCCATAACAATCAGGCAAGAGAAAGAAATCAAAGGAATACATATTGGAAGGGAAGAAGTCAAGCTCTCACTATTTGCAGATGATATGATAGTAAATATAGAAAGACCTAAAGAATCCAGCAGAAAATTACTGGAAGTTATTAGGCAATATAGCAAGGTATCAGGCTACAAAATCAATGTACAAAAATCAGTGGAATTTCTTTATGCAAACACTAAATCTGAAGAAGAAGACATCCAGAAATCACTCCCATTTACTGTTTCAGAAAAATCAATCAAATACCTAGGAATAAAGTTGACCAAAGAAGTGAAAGACTTGTATGCTGAAAACTATGAGTCGTTACTCAAGGAAATAGAAACTGATACCAAGAAATGGAAAGATATCCCATGCTCATGGATTGGAAGAATAAATATCATCAAAATGAATTTTCTCCCCAGAGCCATATACAAATTTAATGCATTACCCATCAAAGTTCCTTCCAAGCTTCCTTAAGAGAATAGAACAAACACTACAATCATTTATCTGGAACCTGAAAACACCTAGAATTGCCAAAACCATCCTAAGGAAAAGAAACAGAAATGGAGGCATCACACTCCCAGACCTTAAACTATATTATAAAGCCATCATCATCAAAACAGCATGGTACTGGAACAAAAATAGGCACACAGACCAGTGGAACAGAATTGAAAGCCCAGAAGTAAATCCCAACACCTATAGGCATCTAATCTTTGATAAGGGGGCCCAAAAGATTAAATGGAAAAAGGAGGCTCTCTTTAATAAATGGTGCTGGGAAAACTGGGATGTAACATGCAGAAGAATGAAATTGAACCACTGTATCTCACCAGAAACAAAAATCAACTCCAAATGGATCAAAGACCTAGATGTCAGACCAGAAACAATCAAATACTTAGAGGAAAACATTGGTAAAACACTTTCCCACCTACACCTCAAGGACATCTTTGATGAATCAAACCCAATTGCAAGGAAGACTAAAGCAGAAACAAACCAATGGGACTACATCAAATTGAAAAGCTTCTGCACATAAAAGAAACTATTAAACAAACAAAGAGACCCCTCACAGAATGGGAGAAGATCTTCACATGCCAGACATCAGACAAGAAACTCATCACCAAAATATATAAAGAGCTCAGCAAACTTAGCACCAAAAAAGCAAATGACCCCATCCAAAAATGGGCAGAGAATATGAACAAAACATTCACCTCAGAGGAGATCCAAAAGGCTAACAAACATATGAAAAACTGCTCTAGGTCACTGATTATCAGAGAAATGCAAATTAAGACAACACTAAGATACCACCTCACTCCTGTAAGAATGGCATACATCAAAAAGGACAGCAGCAACAAATGCTGGATAGGATGTGGGGACAGAGGAACCCTTTTACATTGCTGGTGGGAATGTAAATTGGTACAGCCTCTGTGGAGAGCAGTCTGGAAAACTCTCAGAAGGCTAGACATGGACCTTCCATATGACCCAATAATTCCTCTCCTGGGGTTATACCCCAAGGATTCCATAACACCCAACCAAAAATAGGTGTGTACTCCTATGTTCATAGCAGCACAATTCATAATAGCTAAAACCTGGATCAACCCAGGTGCCCAACAACAGATGAGTGGCTGAGAAAGCTGTGGCATATATACACAATGGAATACTATGCAGCTATCAAGAACAATGAACCCACCTTCTCTGACCCATCTTGGACAGAGCTAGAAGGAATTATGTTAAGTGAACTAAGTCAGAAAGATAAAGATGAGTATGGGATGATCCCACTCATCAACAGAAGTTGAGTAAGAAGATCTGAAAGGGAAACTAAAAGCAGGACCTGACAAAATTGTAAGTAGGACACCAAAGTAAAAGCCCTGTGGTGAGGGGCAGCTTCCTGGGCCAGTGGGGGGTGGGAGTGGGTGGGAGGGATGGGTCACAGTCTTTTGGTGGTGGGAATGGTGTTTATGTACACTCCTAGTAAAATGTAGTCATATAAATCACTAGTTAATTAATATGAGAGGGGGAAAATTAATTGTATGTCTCAAAGTTTTTAAAACACAGACTGAGTCCTCTTAATATATAGGCTGAGTATTTGATAGGCAGACTCTCTCAAAAGCCTAGACTAAGTAGATCTGAAGCAACCAATAGCACAGCTATATACAAGATACTGGGTACTGTACAGCAAACCATAACAAAAGGACTTTTCAAAGTTAACCCAAGTACCAAATAATGTGATGATAACATTAACTATCGATTTTCTTTTTGAACCCTAATACAGCAGGAACCTCACATCTCCAGTATAGAGCCTCTACTTCCCCCAGTCCTGGAACCCTTGGATAGGGCCCACTTTCCCGTATGACTCTCCCAATCCATATAAAATAATATTTCATCTGCTGATCACAACCTAATCAATGCAATGATGGCTACCTCAACATGCTTCACTTCAAACTGTGTCCAGAGACTTCATGTGTGGAATGACAACCCTTCAGCTTCATTACTCGGGTGAGACATTTCCTTTCATAGTATACTCTAATTCCATCTCAGGTGATTCGCTTTCTAACAAAGTCCCAAAACCTAGATATACACCAGTTTCTGTGAGAGAGATCATATGTTCACACGTATCCATAAACTACTGCAAAATATATACCTGAAAGCAGAAGTACACTAGAGTTTGCAGTGAGTATCCCCCTAACACTTCCTCTCCACTATTCCAAGCTTTGGGTCCATGATTGCTCAACAATTTGGCTTTGTACGTTAACTCTCTTTTCAGTCACCAGGTTCCAGATGTCATCAGGATGCCAGCCAGGCTTCCCTGGACTGAAGACCCCACCAATGTGTCCTGGAGCTCCGCTTCCCCAGTGACCCACCCTACTGAGGAAAGAGAGATGCAGACTGGGAGTATGGACCGACCAGTCAATGCCCATGTTCAGTGGGGAAACAATTACAGAAGCCAGACCTTCCACCTTCTACAACCCACAATGACCCTGGGTCCATGCTCCCAGAGAGATAGAGAGTGGGAAAGCTATCATGGGAGGGGGTGGGACATGGAGATTGGGTGGTGGGTATTGTGTGGAGTACCCTTCCTACCCTATGGTTTTGTTAATTTATCCTTTCTTAAATAAAAAAATAAAATAAAATAAAGAAATAAAAAAGTGTCCTTTAGACCCTGAAGTTCTGTTTGGAGTTTTGATTTTTTTTTCCCTGTACTTTGTAATTCTTTGGTAAAATGATAACTGAGTTCTTGAATCTTAACTTTAGTTTTTTGAATTGATTTCATATTGAGTTTTCAGAATTTTAACTCTGTAATTTTTTCTAGATCTGACTTAGTCTGATCATATGGGGTTTCTGTTATTGCTATAAGTGTATTTCTCAGTTTCCTCATTTAGTGTGGATTTTGTTGTTGTTCCGACAGGAGGCACTGTGGCTAGGTGTTCAATTTCCCTGTTTTTATATCTGGTAAGGAAGGAGAGATTTTATATTGAGTCACCAGGCTGGTTCTGTGTCCTTGATGTCTTTATAGGGTCTCCCTGCTGCTGTTCCAGTCTCTGTGCAGAAATAGCAATGGAGACTCAAGAAGACATAGTTATAAATTGGTGAGTTTTTAAGTGATTTTTCTTTCTTTTTAACAGTATTTTTGTTGCTAAAACTCAGACTCAGAAGTCCTGGGACCAGGTGGTGTTGCACTTGGTTGAATTTACATGTTATAATGCGTAAGGACCCAGGTTTGAAGCCCCAGTCCCCACCTGAAGTGGGAAAGCTTCACAAGTGGTGAAGCAGGGCTGCAGGTGTCTCTCTGTCTTTCTCAATCTCTGTCTTCACCTTCCCTCTCATTTTCTGACTCTCTATAGCCAATAAATAAATAAAAATAATAGAAAAAAATTTTTAAAAAGCACTGTGGCTCAGCTGTTGATCTAATCCAGTGCCTTCAGTCTCTGAGAACCTCTTTCTTGCTTAAAGAGAAATGACATAATTTGGCTTAGTCAACCACTGGTAATTTCCACGTTTATACTCAAGTCTTTAAACTAGAATTCAAGGGAAAGATGGAGTATTTGGAGATACTTGGAATGCATTAATTGCATAATCCCAGTAAGAGAAGGTGGAGCTCCAAATAACATTAATGATGATGATGGTGAGAAATGATGGTTTTTGAGTAAGAGTCAGGATTTACTGGGGTTGTGGACTTGAAGTAGGAGAGATAGGATCAAGAATGATTCCAAAGTTCTTTCCACTCTAGTAAATTTCTTTGGCACTTTCTCACCCACTATCTTCATGAAGCTTCTATAAAGTGAATTTTCTTTGAGAAAAGATAATAATACAATATTAACTTGCAAAAATGCTTATAAAATAAAAAAATTGGCATGAACTGTTGGACTTCAGGAAGATGGGTGACTGCTTTTGTCTTTATTTGATTGTTCTCTCTAAGTTATCATATTTCAATAAGGTCGCTGTTATATTTGATAGATTTTTCTAATGTAATAGGAGGCAGCTTACCACTATACCACCAATGCAACTTCTTTAATGTTTATTTCTTTAGGATGTCTTGCTTGTCTGAAGCAAAAAAATCGTCACAAAGTTGTATACAATTTTCCACAAAGGGTACTTTATTTCAAAAATATCCTGGGTGAGAACAATTCTATCTAAATAATCTTGTGAGATGAATCTGTTGCTAAGCAAAGACAGCTCTTATTTTATGTCTTTTTTTATTGACTAAGCAACTTGTGCTTGCTTTTTGACACTTGTAACCCAAACGGCTTCTTCTAAAATTAATTTTAAAAATTTCTTCCATCAAGATAAAAGGTTAAAGAAAAAAAAAACTAGGAAAATGTCAATGTCCTTGATTTTTATGATATTTTCAAAGATGTGTATATGTCTTGGGAATCAGTAGGTGTATAACTGGAAAGTATGTGGTTTTTTTATTTACCAACCTTATGTCCTTAATGCTATTAAAAAAAAAAAAAACTAGCCTACAGACAGCTTCAAAAATTACTCATCAAGAATCTGAGAATTGCTCTGCATTTTTATTTTTGCAAGGAACTCCTCACTCTTGCAGGGATAAAGACACAAAAACTCACACTGTGTGTTTCACTTGCCATTTCCCTATATCAAATCCAGAGTGCTTTGGTCATTTTCCCAAATATAAAAGGTAACTATGTGACCATGTTTCTGAAACTTCCCTTTGGAAACTTTATGAAATATGCACTGAGTAACTTTAATCCCCAGAGAATGGAGCCTTTAGAATTTTATGCTTTAAAAATAAGATTTCATTAAAAAGTCTCACTGGCAAACTTCACTCTCTGTGGAAAGACAATATGTCAGAAAACCAAATTGAAAATATAAGACACCTAGGAGAAAAATTGCTTAAATATGATAGTTATTTTATTGAAAAATAGTTTTATTAATAAAGTACTCCCTGTCTTTGCAATTGAGAGCTGTCAAATGCACTGCTACAGTAAAGGAAGTTCATATTTTGTAAACATGCTGAACTGATGGGACTGAATGCACTCATCTCTTCATCTGCACTGCCACTTATGTCAAAGACAATTCTAATACTCTACCAGTATCAAAATAGCCTTAAAATAAAACTTGTCATTGGTTTCTTCTAACATGAAAACTAACATTCACATAAGGCAAACAATACAGTGGAAAATGTTAATACTCATGAGTTCTAAAAGATTTTTGACAAAGGGATATATACAGCATAGATAAGTTATCTTTTGTGATTTCTTGGTAAGAATAACTGGGTTTTAAGTAATGATAGTTAAAATATGGCTATAGTTTCAACAAAATTCTAGAATTTTCTATTTGTTCAACAAATGTTTATTAAGTGCACATTCCCTTCCATGTGTATGTTTTAATGTACAGAAATAAACAAAACAGACAAGAAGTATGGATAGTAAATTCTACAAAAAAAGAACGTTATTCTCTCAAAGTGACCTTTGGTTCCAGACTGTCATTGATTCTATGCTCACTGAATAATTTTGAATAAGGTAATGATGGGGATTTTTCTTTGAATAAAGAAAATAACTGAGTATAGATATTATGCATCCTCCAAACTACCAACAAACAAAAAAGAGATCAGGTTTTCAGCTGACAAAAGAGATACAGAACAGAAAATCAATCAAAGCATGCTTTACTCCTTAGCTTATCTATGGTCCATAAATGTCTGTTTTGCAACTGTGTGACATTGGCAAGTTTATTAAGTTTTCTGCATCACAGGTCCATTAAATCTAAAGTGAGGGTGAAGTTACAATTACTTCACAGGGTTTTAAGATTAAAACCTAGTGATAGGGCTGGGGAAACAACTGCAATAGACTTTTATGCCTGATGCTCTGAGGTACCAGGTTGAATCCCCAGTACCACCATGAGCCAAAGATGAGCAGTGCTCTGGTCTCTATATCTCATTAAAATAAGTTTATATATATTAAAACTGAGTGATACTGAGCATAATCTCAAACTATGAAAAATAGTCAATGTTCCCCCAAAAGGAACGTGTCTCTCTCTCTCTCTCTCTCTCTCTCTCTCTCTCTTTCTTTCTATCTCCCCTTGCCCTCTCAATTTCTTTCTGTCTCTAATTAATAAATAAAATACTTTTAAAAGTACTAAACAGGGAGTCGGGCGGTAGCGCAGCAGGCTAAGCGCACGTGGTGCAAAGCGCAAGGACCGGCATAAGGATCCTGGTTCGAGCCCCCGGCTCCCCACCTGCAGGGGAGTCGCTTCACAGGCGGTGAAGCAGGTCTGCAGGTGTCTGTCTTTCTCTCCCCCTCTCTGTCTTCCCCTCCTCTCTCCACTTCTGTCTGTCCTATCCAACAACGACGACGGCAACAATAATAACCACTACAATAAAACAACAAGGGCAACAAAAGAGTATAAATAAATAAACTTAAAAAAAAAGTAGTAAACAATGCAAGACTTAAATTCTAGAAAGAAGCAAAATTTAAAGGACAAGTCCCACCATCGCTTCCTCTTTCTGCCTGAGGACTGTTTCCAAAGCACAGCCCACAGAACAGCAGATTCAGTAGAGGTGGCTTCCATGTTTGCTAGGGTTGGAATAAATGAGGAAGATGAGCTTTATAGTTCATTTATAGTCAGTAAAACTAAGAACAACTAATAGAAGACTTTAAGAGATAGAATTCAGCCAAGCAAAATAAAACATTGTCTAGCTTTGAGTTTTCCATCAACATATGAACAGACTGCTTTATTAAGACACTGAGTTCCCTGTCACTGGATATAATTAAACAAAGGCAAGTAAACCAGATGCTACAGGGTGCTGTGGCATGGATTTTAGCATCCAGAGAGTAAATGAAACAGTAAATTGTGCTTAAATAATTCCAACTTAGCATGACCAAATCTCTTAAAAATGCATAACACTTAGGTTCTGTATACTGTAAAGATTTGGTTTATTCTATTTCTACATTCTTTGCCACTAATTCATGACAGATACTAATAAATCTTCTTTTACAAGTATCACAGTGAGGGTCAAAAAGATAGCTCAGTGGGATAGTGTGTCTGCTTTGTCATGCACATGGCTCAGGTTCAAGCCTGACACATATTCAGGGAAGTTTTGGTGTTGTGTTGTCTTTCTCTCTCTCAGTCTCCATCTCTTTCTTTCTTTCTGAAAAAGTCATTCTGGAGTAGTATCACTTAATGACTATATTGATATAGATATTGAGATAGAGATATATAGATATATTTCAGCCTATTAGCCCATTGGTTTGCATGCTGAGGTCCTAGAGACTGAAGGTTATAACCCCAATACCATCTCATGACAGAATTGAGCAGTACTCTAATTTTCTTCTCATATTTCTCTCATAAAATTGAATACATCTTGGGTAAAAAAAAAAGTATAATTGCGAAGCTACTTAAGTTAGTCTCCTTTCTGTCCCCTTATGTCTTTGAGAGAAGGACTAGTAATTTACAGACGGGATATAAAATAGGCTTTTCAGAAAGTGGTCACTGATGATATCACTGGTATTGAACTAGGCCTTTCATGGTAGTATAATACTAAGCAAAATAGATGTGACCATTGCAATCCCAGAAATATGTGAAACTTGCTAGGTTTCCATTACTGCTCTCTTTATGCAGGGGACAAGTTCCTAATCACAGCACAAAATACTAGAATTACAAGCAAAGGCTGTGACATACTGAGCTGAGGATATGACAGTGAGTGAAGTGACTGGAGTCTATAGGCCAGGCACTTAAGAAGGTAGAATGGTTCTCTGAAGAGAGGCTGGGTCAGTAAACTTTGCTACTCAAGAAAGACTGGTCCTGAAATGAATGCAACCTAGAATGTTCCTAGCTATGACCATAGAATGTGACCTTAGACCTACAGGAATGCAGAAGTTATACAGGCTTCTGTGCTAAATATGAATCAACATGGGCCTTAGGTCAGATCGATGAGGCTTATAGTTAATGGTATTTATATAGTCCATAATTTGATCTGCTTTATATCTTAAAGCTTTTCAGTCACTGGTTGCAGATGCTGCCATGACACCAATTTGATTTCCCTGGGCAGATGACCTCACCAATGTGTCTTGGAACCTCACCTCCCCAGACCCCTACCCAACTAGGGAAAAATAGAAATAGAAATAAGCTGGGGGTGTAGACTGACCAGTCATTACCCATGTCCAGTGGAGCAGCAATTACAGAAGTCAGACCTCTCTCCTGCTTCACCCTATAAATATATTTGGCCCATATTCCCAGAGGGATAAAGAATTGGGAAACTTCCAATGGAGGGAGTGGGATACAGAACTCTGGTTGTGGGAATTGTATGGAATTGTACCCCTCTTATCCCACAATCTTGTTGATCATTATTAAATCACTAATAAGATTTTAAAAAAGAAGAAGAATGAGGAAGAGGAGGAGAAGGAGAAGAAGAAAAAGAAGAAGAAGAAGAAGAGGAGGAGGAAGGAGAAGGACCACAGAGGTTTATGTGGGTGGTGGTTGTGGGGGGTGGAGATAAAGGAAGTCCCCTTTGAGTACAAGACAGAGAGCTGGGGTAAGTTACTAGAGTGAGACCTCACGTGGTATAGTAGCAATGTCTTTCTTTATGCTTGAGATAAGACAAAAGTAACTGGGAATGCAGGCTCAGATAGTATCTGTTACCCTTTTTCTTAGCAACTACAGCTTTGATTGAATATTTAATTTATTTATTTACTTATTTTTAGTAGTGATTCAATAATTATTAGCAAGATTGTAAGATAACAATTTCATAAAGTTCTCACCACCATCCCCTCAATTGGAAGATTCCTTATTCTTTATCCCTTTGGAAGTATGGACTAATTATTTTTGGGGGGTGTAGACGGTAAGAGGTCTGGCTTCTATAATTGCTTCTCTGATGGACATGGGCACTGAATGGTCAATCCATACCCCAAGCCTGTTCTATCCTTCTCTGATGGGGGTAGGGCTCTGGAGAGGTTAGGTTCTAGGGCACATTGGTGAAGTCATCTGCCTAGGGAAGTCAGGATGGTGTCATAGTAGCATCAGCAACTTGGTGGCTAAAAGGCAATAAGATATAAAACAGGTAAATTTAAATAGCATTTATAAAACATTTAGAATCTTCAATGAAAATTCTATAATGCATTCATTTAAAGTTGTTTATGGAGAACTTAAAATTTTCAGACAAAGTTGAAAAAGTTTGCATGAAATGATAAACTCTATCACAAAGTAAAGTTTTAAAAAAGTAAATTATGAGGGTAAAATATACAAATACCTACCTATCTTCAGGAAATGTGAAATTATACTCTCATGACAATAAAAATTCAGTAAATCAACTCAATAAAGTGGAGTTGAGGAAAAAAAGAGTACATGTATTTTGAAAGTGAGAGTGATAACTGGTAAAATCTCCCCAAAATCCACAGTATGAAAAATAATAAAGATGTCTACTTTGAGAAAAATTGTGTAAGTAATGTAGTCTAAGGAATTGGTTAATGATGTGCAAGACTATTGAATTCCATAATCCAACTGTTATTCATAATTGCATCATTCTTTTTAGTTGGGAAGAAATAGGAAAAAACTAAGGTATGTCATGTAATAATATGTGGTGCTTTTATTTGTCTTTTGTCAACCAGTTTCCTTATCTTTTTTGCTATAATGTCATTTCAGACACTTCACTCTCACTTGTTTTATGATACCAATGATTTATGATACTTGCACTGCCTACTTGTTTTATGATACCAATTTTATGGTATTTTCAGTTATGGTTTTCTTAAAGACCCATTAATTAATTTACTTACTTGTAAAAAGAACAGGAGCATCACTGTCATAGGCTATGCCAGGGGTCAAACTAAGGACTTTAATCGTGAAAGTCCTGTACTCTACCACTGAGCTGTCTCCCTGGCTGCTAAATGATCCCCCCCCCATTGTATAGGGGAGTTAACAATTAATATCACAGTTATCTACATATGGGCACCATTTCCCAACTCCACATCATGGGAGTCTTCAAAATAATCTCACTGCCAATTTGTGACTCATCGTCCCAAATTCTCTCCCATTCCTTCTCCAGAATCCCTTGCTTTTGGTACTCTGCGCCCAGTCCAAGTTTCACTCCGTGCTCTCCCCTTTTAGTATCTGTCTCTTATGTTTTACTTACATATGAAAAATTCAGTACTTATCCTTTTTCCTACACATTCCACCTAAAACATTTCCTTCAGGTACCAACCAAGCTAAGGCAAAGACTGTGGTATTAGAGTTTCCAGTCTAGTATCTAGACTTTTGAAAGTTGGTCTTATTTCACCAGCACTGTTAGTATGTCTCTGTCCATTTGCTCTCCATTTTCCAATGTATTTGCTTCTTATGTTGCTGATGGTTGTGTTACCATTTCTACTCTACCAGTGATAAATCCATTTTTAACAACGGTTTTCAGTGACAGGGTATATTTTTCACATGTGAGATTTCTTCAAAGTGCTTTTCACACTTCAATGTCTCAGAAATGAAGATGCCTGTTGCAATCAATGGCACCTTACAGTTATTAAAGTTATTATTGGCAACTTTCCCTCTTCCTTAGTGATGCATAAAATAATATTGTAACCTACAACGGATGGTGCTCTTGATTAATTGAAATATACAGTTGTTAAATGTTTATCTACATCTCAAAATTGTTGAAAAACAAGATCAGAAAAGAAAACACTAAGCAGAACCTGGACTGGAGTTGGTGTATTGCACCAAAGTATTTATATATGGAAAGTGCTTATTCCATGGTCTAATAAAATATTAAATGTAGATAAACAACTGAGACATACTCTATAAATTACTGGAAGTAAAAATTCCAGAAATGAACCTGGAATGATTCACAATCTCATAATTATTGTTTTTAATATTATTTTTTAGCTCTCTCTTGGTCATCTACTGTATGCCAATTATCCAAATGTCAAGTACTGCTCATCATAGTAGTCATATAGTGATGACTACTATAATGCACAGTTTATATGAGTGAGAAAAGTACTGTGCTGAAAGTCTATTATAAGGTTGCTATATTTTATAATAATAAAACTAATGCAGGGTTTCAATATGGTGGGCATTGTGCTAAGCACTCTATGTCAAGAATCTCATGGCATCAACAGAACAACTCTATAAGGTAGTTATGACTTTAAGGGATAGGCCTCCCCACAATGTTCACAAAGATTTTCTAAAAGGTGTGTCACTTTAACATGTGCAAATTTTTTCAGCTGAAGTCAATGTAGCCCCACAATTTCATAGGGAACTTGCACCACTTGGTTAACTACTAAGAAGAATGAAATTTGGGGGTATTAGACAGAACTGATGGTTGGTTGCTGTTTTTTTTTAATTCAATAACAATCTTTCTATTGGAAAACCCTATCTATATGTTAGGAGAACCCATAGGGAGATATCATGATGTTTATGTAAACAGACTTTAGTGCCTGAGGCTCTAAAGTTCCAGATTTGGTCCCCAGTACCACCATAATCAGCACCACCATATCAGCAATGCTCTGTTAAAGAAAAAAAAATCTCATATAGAACACCTGGTCTTCACCACATGGTCATCTTTTCCTCATTATGTGAGTCCTCCTCTCTCTGAAGTCCCTATATCATTCCTTAACACAGAATATATATCCCCAGGTTTGTCCCATTTGATCTAAAATCTACGACCATGTAAATTCTCCACATGTATGAAATTAAACTTGTTCTTTTCTAATACAAACCCATATGATGCTAATTTGATTGCTCAGTCAGTGCAAGAAGAAGCCCAATGGGTAGGGAAAATTAGACTTTTGTTCCTGCATTCATTCTCTCTTTCTTGCTCCTCTCTCTCTCTCTCTTGAAAGGAAGATGACTCCACTAACCCAAGCATTTAGAGTTCATTTGACCAGTAAAGAGCAAAACTGAGAATTCTAGCCATGAGAAAGTCTACGGGAATCCACAGAAGGCTTTTGATAAATAGTACTTTATAAGCCTTCTTAGGCTTATAAATTTGCCAAATGAAAATACAAGAAGATGCAGATCAAAGTTTTCACCAAAAGGGACTGAAAGCTTTGCTTCCTGCAGGATTTGGCATCATTAGCAGCGTCACAGTATGATCTCACTTGAAAGGCAATCAAAAGCTCCTGCCTTTGGTGGGTTTACGTTCACAAGAACCTAGATTCCCCAGTCAGCCTCTCTGAATGTTTTGGATGGGATGGCCTCTGTTCAGTTCAGCACCATTTTCTGAAATTGATTTAACACAATTTAATCCTTTCTGGCATCTACTTCCAATATTTTTATATGAAAATAATTATAGATATGTATGGAGCAAAAATACTTTTGATTTCCTTAACTGACATGAAGCACTGACCTTTGAAGCATATTTAAAGTTTCACTTTGATATGTGACAAGGCTACAATGTTGTGATTTTCCCCAAGATGTAAGTTTATTCCTGTCTTTTCTCACCTGGACAGAGCATCTGCACTGTGATGTACAGACGTAGGTTTGAGTCTGGCTTCTATCGCACTGGAGGGAGTTTCAGTGTTCTGTTTTCTTTTTTCTGTGTGTGTCTTTGTCTTGGTTTTTTCTCTTTCTTTCTTTCTTTCTTTCTTTTTGAGAAAATTGGCCTAGGATAGTTAAATGCATGTGATATGTAATTAATAATAAAAAAAAAAATACCTAAATGAGAAGTCCTATAAATGACAATATTAGAATCTCTAGCTATCTCTTCTCTCTGCCTTTCAATCTCTCCTCCCTCCCTCCCTCCCTCTCTCTTTCTCTGTGTCTCTCTTTTTCTTTTAAATCCTTTAATTTTTTTATTGCCTTTACTTATTGGGTAGAGACAGCCAGAAATAGAGTGGGTAGGGGGCAGGTAGAGATGGAGAGAAACGCGCTCTCCATCTGTAGAGGGACAACTTCATGAGAGGTGATGCAAGTCTGCAGGTCTTTCCCTCTCTCTATCTCCCTGTCCTCTCTCAGTTTCTTTAAGTTCTCTCTATCCTATCTAATAAATATTGGAAAGCAAAAGAAGGAGGAGGAGGAGAACAACGACAACAAGAAAATGGCTGCCAGGAGCAGTAAATTTGTAGTGTTGGCACCGAGCCCCAGAAAGAACCCTGTTTTCTGAGAGAGAGAGAGAGAAAGAGAGAGAGAGTGAGTGAGTGGAGCGAGAGAGAGAGATGACCTGTAGCTTCACCACTTGTGAAGCTTTCCCCCTATAGGTAGGAAACAGGGGCTCAAATCCAGGTCCCTGTGCAATGTAAAGTGTGTGCTCAACGAGGTGCACCACTACCCAGCCCTATCTCTCTCCCTCTTCCCCCCCCCCACGTACATATACATTCTTTCCTTTTTTCACCCAAGTAAAAAGGTACCTAATTAGTGTTCCTCCCACTATGTGGCCCCCTCTCTTCCAGTGTCAGTGATTGATTCCTTAGTAAATCTGGATGGCTTTTTTTTTTTTCACAACTCAATTTGAAAGAGAAAAAGAAATGTTTTTTTTTTATATTTATTTTCCTTTTTGTTGCCTTTGTTTAACATTGTTGTGGTTATTGATGTTGTTGTTGGGTAGGAAAGAGAGAAATGGAGAGAGGAGGGGAAGACAGAGGGGGGGGAGCAAGAAAGACACCTGCAGACCTGCTTCACCATTTGTGAAGCGACGCCCCTGCAGGTGGGGAGTCAGGGGCTCCAAGCGGGACACTTAAGTCAACCCTTGAGCTTCGCGCCATGTGCGCTTAACCCGAAAGAGAAGTGTTTTGGTGTCTTCTTTTTAACAAAAGAAGTAGAGTTATTGTGTTCATGGCAGGAAAAGAAAAACTGTATGATCTTGAGTTTTACAGCCGCACTAAGGAATAGACTAGTTTTGAGGAAGAGATTGTTCATTGCCGTCGAAGTGTTTATCTGAGAAAGAAATGTGAAGGCAGCTCCTGATCTCTGATCCTAACGTTAGAGGGTCAGTTGATCATAAACTGAGGTTCTACATAGGATTCTCCCCATCTTCCTATAAGTAGCCATTGGCCTCACTTTCTGCTCTTCTCTTATTTCTTCCCTTGACTGCCATTATCATGATGCATTCTCCCTTCACAATTAAGGTTGTTCAGATTCTGTCATTAGTTGAAAGGTGATAAATGAAGGTCAGGGAGATAGTTTGTTGTGTCAGAGCACAAGGATTTCCACGCTAGAGAACCCAGAGGTTCCAGGTTCAATCATTGGCATCATTATAGCTCAGAGACGAGCAGTTCTCTGTTCTCTCGTTCTTGTAAGGATAAGTAAATAAAGCTTCTAAGAAGAAAATGAAGTAAATGATAAATGAAATACAGTAAATATGCAGAGTTAAATGAAAATGAATTCTGGAGAGCAGGAGAAGACTGACACAAGAACATTTTAGCAAGTATAAAAAGTAGCAGCCATAGAAGTAGAAAGAAAAAAAAAACAGGAATGGGTGATATAGAAACTTAAGACCAGGAAGTCAGTCGATAGCACAGTGGGTTAAGCACCCATGGCACGAAGCTCAAGGAAAGGCCTAAGGATCCTGGTTCTAGCCCCCAGCTCCCCACTCTCAGAGGAGTCGCTTCACAGGTGATGAAGCAGGTCTGCAGGTGTCTCTTTCTCTCCCCCTCTGTCTTCCCCTCCTTTCTCAATTTCTCTCTGTTCTATCCAAAGACAGCAACAACAATAATAAGAACCACAACAATGATGGAACAACAAGTGCAACAAAAGGGGAAAAAATGGTCTCCAGGAGCAGTGGATTCTTGCAGGCACCGAGCCCCGGCAATAACCCTGGGGGAAAAGAAAAAAAAAAAAAAAACTAAGACCAGGAGATGTTTGAGAGTGGGATGATTTCACCTGGCATTTGCATTCAAGAGGCCAACTAAGACAGAAAAATGCAAAAAAAAAAAATGCATTGAATTTATACTTAAGGAAGTTATTGGTGGCTTTGATATAAAGATGGGATTGATTAGAGGATAAAAGGAAATAAAGAGTGGACAGGGCACTTAATTCTTGGCATTTCAGCTCTCTGTTCAAACACTCATCTCCTTTAAGTGACTCTACAACTCGTCCCTAGACATTGTCTCTTTCTGATATCCATTCTCCTCAAGGTCACCACACATCTCTTTAGAGCAGAAGTGGAGTGACTAAATAGTAATTAGAGAGAGCTGGGAAATGAAAAAGAAATCTGAGCCAATACCTTGTTATTATTGAAACTGTCATTAAGAGATATTGGTGTTTGTGTTCATATGAAAATCCACACCACTGGAAATGATGATGATTACCATGCTGATGGAAAGCCAATTCAATTAATGACCAAGCTTTCCTGACAGAGAGGTCCATTATTGAAATTTTATAGGCATTATTACATTATACCATTGGCATCAAAGTCTTCCTCTTTGCTTATAATCACAGTATTATATTAGCACTCTTTGGATAAATGTACTATTCATTTGATTACATAAAACAAATATTATATTGAAAGATAGTCATACTGACTGCACAGTGTTTGCTTCATAAAAGCCACAGGGAAGTGGTTTTCCATACAGAATTTCTCTGTAGCTGAACAGTTGTCATTCTTGGTTGGTCAAGCACATAATATTTTAATGCTCCAAGTATGACAAGACTTCAGAGTATCCAAGTTAGAATAAATAAAAACATTATTCTTTTTCCTGAGAAGGCTGCTTTCCCTCACCTGATCAAAGTTACTATTTTAGAGAAGAATCAGACCATAACAAGAAAAAAATGGAGTGCATATTTTGTTCAGTCAACCAGATGAGAACTTTCAGTACCCAGTGAAATTATAAATTAATGATAAGCAATAATAGACCTTGAGAATAGAGACTCCTTATGCTTCAATAGTTCAAAACAGATGTTTTCCTTCAATTTGTGTTTAAAAATGAAGCTATAGGGCATCAAAGTAAAAACTATGTGGTGAGGGGGAGGATGGACATTCAGCTTCCCGGGGTGTTGGGGGGGTGGGGTAGGTGGGTGGGAAGGGACACAGTCTTTTGATGGTGGGAATGGTGTTTATGTACACTCCTATTAAAGTGTAGTCATATAAATCACTACTTAATTAATATGAAAAATCACTACTTAATATGAAAGGGGAAATTGATTGTATGTCTCGAAGTTTTTAAAACAGACTGAGTCTTTTTAATATATAGGCTGAGTCTTTGATATGTTGACTCTCTCAAAAGCTTAGACTAGGTAGAACAGAAGCAAATGGTGGCACAGCTACATGCAAGATGGTGGGTATTATACAGCAAACCCTAACAAAGGGACCTTTCAAAGTTAACCCAATTACCAAATAATGAACGGTAACTATCAATTGTCTTCTTGAACCCTAAGACAGCAGGAACCTCACATTTCCACAATAGAGCCTATATTTCCCCCTGGAACCTTAGGGTGGGGCGCACTTTCCTGCATGCTTCTCTCAATGCATATCAAATAATATTGCATCTGCTGATCACAACCTAATCAATGCAACGAGTGCCACCCCAGCATGCTTCACTTCAGACCGTGTCCAGAGACCTCAGGTGCGGAATGACAACCCTTCAGCTTCATCACTCGGGTGAGACCTTTCCTTTCATAGTATTCATAGTATTCTCTAATTCCATTCCAGGTGGTTCACTTCCTAACAAAGTCCCCAAACCTAGATATAGACCAGGTCCCCTGAGATAGAGCATATGTTTACACATGTCCATAAGCCAGGGCAAAATATATACCTGAAAGAAGAAGTACACAGTAGTCTGCTGTGAGTACCCCCCAACACTTCATCTGCACTATTCCAGCCTTCAGGTCCATAATGGTTCAACAATTTGTTTGGCTTTGTATGTTAACTCTCTTTTCAGTCACCAGGTTCCAGATGTCAGCATGATGCTGACCAGACTTCCTTGGACAGAGGACCCCACCAATGTGTCCTGGAGCTCTGCTTCCCCAGAGCCCCACCCTACTAGGGAAAGAGACCTTCCACCTTCTGCAACCCACAATGACCCTGGGTCCATACTCCCAGAGGGATAGAGAATGGAAAAGCTATCAGGGGAGGGGAAGGGATATGGAGTTCTGGCGGTGGGAATTGTGTGGAGTTGTACCCCTCCTATCCAACGGTTTTGTTAATGTATCTTGTTTTAAAGAAAGACAGAAAGAAAGAAAGAAAGAAAGAAAGAAAGAAAGAAAGAAAGAAAGAAAGAAAGAATTGAAACTAGAGGGTTTTTTTTTTAAAGAAAACTTATTTTTACCTTGCATTTCCAAGTGTTTATAATCTGTGGGAAACTTCTACAATTTGGTCAATAGGTCTATTTCCTGTTCATAATTATAGGAGTAGGAATACAAAACAAATCATCCTGTAGCCCTCCAATTCTTCAGAGGCTAGACAAATAACAAGTGAAAGGAAAACAAATAAAATAAGAATAAAAAAGAAATCTATTAATAACATATATTTCTTCTAAACACATGATAAGAACCAGCAAGTCAGAGTTGTCTCAGATACCATCTTTAAATAGAAGAGGAAGAAAGAAGAAAGGATGGAAGGAGGGAATGTGGGAGGGTGAGAGGAAGGATGAATGTATGGAAGGAAGGAGAAGAAGATAAAAGGAAGTAATATAGTATGGAAGGAAGATAATCAGAATATCTCAGGAGGTGAAAAAAAGAAAAAGAAAGAAACTTTGCCAGTAATTTGTTAAGTGCTCTGTTTAGTTTTAAGATGTGAGGCTGTGCATATTTGCTGAATAGCATTTGAATTAAAATTAAATACACTGTTGATTGGCACAGAAAGTAAAGTCAGTAGTTGGGATCACTCTGTAGACTAAACATATCTCAGCAGAGTGACACTGAGTTTAAAAAAACTGCTGGCTTATAGTCATTAGAAACTATTCATGAGAAACAATTGCCTGTTTCTAAATAAGAACACTTGGTTGTTTCCATCATATGGTAGGTAAGTTGGGTTCCCCTAGTGAATTTTCCTCTAGCTATACTCATTCATTATCTGTGTGCTGCAGTCAATTTTCTTCTTATCTAATTTTTATTTATAAAAAAGGAAACCCTGACAAAAACCATAGGATAAGAGGAGTACAACTCCATCCAATTCCCACCACCAGAACTCCGTATCCTACCCCCTCCCCTGATAGCTTTCCTATTCTTTCTTTCTTTCTTTTTTATTTATAAAAAGGAAACATTGACTAAACCATAGGATAAGAGGGCTACAACTCCACACAATTCCCACCATCATAATTCCATATCCCATCCGCTCCCCTGATAGCTTTCCTATTCTTTAACCCTCTGGGAGTATGGACCCAAGGTCATTGTGGGATACAGAAGGTGGAAGGTCTGGCTTCTGTAATTGCTTCCCACTGAACATGACATTGACAAGTCAATCCATACTCCCAGCCTGTCTTTCTGTTTCCTTAGTGGGGAAGGGCTCTGGGGAAGCAGGGCTCCAGGACACATTGGTGGGGTTGTCTGTCCAGGGAAGTCTGGTGGGCATCATGCTAGCTTCTGGAACCTGGTGGTTGATAATAGAGTTAACATACAAAGCCAAACAAATTGTTGACCAATCATGGACCTAAAGGTTGGAATAGTGCAGATGAAGAGTTGGGGGGCCCTCCATTTTGTAGATAGCTAGTAGGCATAATTTAGTTATATTCTAAAGGGCCTGTGGATATACTAGTGTTTTCTTTCATTTCTTTTTTTTTTTTTTTTTTGCCTGAGCCTGAATATGCAGGTGCATCCTAGTTATTGTCTAGGGAGGTGATGTTATGGCTGGTGGAAGGACCAGAAAGCTGGATCAGGGAAGAGAGTAGCTCCCAAATATGGGGAAGGTGTATAAATATTGTTGACTGTAAACCCCATCGACATGATGTGATCTGGGGCTCATAGTCAGTTTAGGAGCCTATGTGACCTCTGTATCCCTGTAGATCTGAGCTCACATTCTGTGGTCATGAGTGGGAACATTCCAAGCTGCCCCAATTTCAGGACCCATCTTCCTCAGGTGTAGCATATAATGTCCAGCCTCCTTTCAGAGGATGGAATATTCTCTACCATTGTTGATCCAAGTTGAGGGCAAGATCCTATGGGGGACCACAAAGGGGTCTATTGTGTTGTTCCTGATAGGAATCAGTCTTTTTAGAATTTTTGCAATGGGGAGTTGAGCGGTAGTGCAGAGCGTTAAGCGCATGTGGCACAAAGCACAAGGATTGGTCTAAGGATTCTAGTTAGAGCCCCCTGCTCCCCACCTGCAGGGGAGTCACTGCACAGGTGGTGAAGCAGGTCTGCAGGTGTCTTTCTCTCCCCCTCTCTGTCTTCCCCTACTCCCTCCATTTCTTTCTGTCCTATTCAACAATGACAACATCAATAACAACAACAATAATAAGTACAACAATAAAAAAACAACAAGGGCAACAAAAGGGAATAAATAAATAAAATTAAAAATATTTAAAAAGAATAAATTTTGCAGTGAATCCAGTTCACAGAAATTCTATCCTGTGCTTAACATATACAAGCAAGCAGTTTAATATAGCATTGTTTATAATTTCAAAAAATGTATAACACAAAGTAAATGTTTAGGAATGGATATTTTAACAGTGTTGTGTGATACTATGAAGACTTTAAACTGTTTATACTGACATTGAATCATTATTATAATGTATTAAGTGGGGAAAATACCTAGAATAATGTGTGTAGAAAATAAATAGTTTTTAAGTTAGGATTATTTGTATGTACATAGTATGTTGTCTAGTAGTTCATGTACCAAATGAAACAGTTACTGATATTAGGTGATATATGCCTGGAATTTACTTTGTACATGCTGGCACATTATTTGAATTCTTAGAAATAAAATTTAGAAACAGTGTTAAAGACAACAACAACAACAACCGGGATCCTGACTCTGGTCCTTGCGCTTTGCCCCACGTGTGCTTAACCCATAGCACTACCGCCCGACTCCCAACTGTAGACATTTTGTCACTCACCAAGAGTAATAAATGAGTTGGTCTTACAAAGCTGTAAGCAGATACTACATTATTCAAAACTACTTACTTTAATATTGATTATTTTATTATTATATTATTTTTTTTGTAGACTATATAAATTGTGAGCTTTGAGAATTTCTAAAGTAATTTTGACTATATGAAATAGTTTTCTTTCAAGCTGAATATATGGTGCTACCCCTCCTAAAATATCACCCTACTACAGAAAAACACTAAGTGTAGGTTAGTAGTGGGATTTATCTCAATAGTTTCACAAACAATTGACATTTTGTATTTCTAAGCATTCAAGACATAAATAGGGTCAAATTTTTCTATATTTAATGGGAAGAATTAATTGCTTTTGCTATCACTGAACACCTTGGGATTTATTCCTAAAGAGGTCAAGGATCTGCTGAGACTTCAAGCATTAGAAAGCATTGGAAAATAGCTTAACCAAAGAGAATTTATAATGACTAAACACAATGTGTTTAGTCATTAATAGCTGTCATTGTTTCTGTAGTTCCTGATATATAAGCCATATCAGAGTAGTGGCATGAGTCTAGATCTAGACTGCCAAATTTGAGTCCCACCTCTTTCACTTGCCAAGTTCATGATTTTCTACTTTGTCTAAATTTGCTCATTTTTAAAAATGAAGGAATAACATACATGATTCACAAGGCTACTGAAAGATAAGATTTCAAAACGGGGGCCAGACGGTAGAGCACCAGGGTAAATGCACATAGTACAAGTGCAAGAACCTGCTTCAGGATCCTGGTTTGAGCGAGCTCCTGGCTCCCCGCAAGAAGTGAAGTCTGGGGAGTCAGGCGGTAGCGCAGTGGGTTAAGCGCACATGGCGCAAAGCACAAGGATTGGGGCAAGGATCCTGGTTTGAGCCCCCGGCTCCCCACCTGCAGGGGAGACCCTTCACAGGCGGTGAAGCAGGTCCGCTGGTGCCTATCTTTCTCTTCCCCCTCTGTCTTCCCCTCCTCTCTCCATTTCTCTCTGTCCTATCCAAAGACGACAATAACAACTACAGCAATAAAACAACGAGGGCAACAAAACTGAATAAATAAATATTTAAAAAAGAAGAAGTGAAGTCTGCAGGTGTCTATCTTTCTCTCTCTGTCTTCCTCTCTTCTCTAAGTTTCTCTCTGTTCTATCCAACAACAGCAAAAATGGGGGGGATGGCCTATCGATCACTGGATTCATGGTGCAGACACTGAACCCCAGCGAAAACCCTGGAGGCAAAACAAACAAAAAATAATAAAATATTTCAAAACCATACTTTCCTGGAATTAAGTACTTTGGGTATTAGCTAGCTACACCTATTATGGTTATTACTTACTATCATGAGTTAAAAAGTCTAAAGTACTCTAGATGACAGTGAAAAAAAATAATTAAATGTGCTGGTAAAGTAAGCCAACTATATAATTTCTATTTCACCAGTAATAATCATAATGCATATCTGTCAAAGGCATCAAGTAAACCTTCCCCCTTCTTAGAAGTATTTTACATGGTTCTGGAAGTTAAACTTTAGATCAGATATTAACAAAAAGTTTTTTTCAAGACAAAACAATCAGGCTTATTAGATGAGAGAGAGAGGGGGGCTATTCCATGTAAATAGGTGGTTGGAAAATCTTAGAATATTTAACCTATAAAATAGGAAACTTAGAGATAGTAAGATACATGTTTTTGAGATGTGAACTCTATTAGCATTAGAATAATTAAAGGGGCAGCAAAATAGCTCATATGGATATTGTACCTGGTTTGCCATGTGTGTAACCTAGTTTCAAGCATGATCCCCATTGGACTGGAGGAAGCTTTGGTACTGTGATATCAGTCCCTCTTTCTCTCTGTCTCTCTGATTCTTTCTGTCTCTTTATCAAGAAAAAAATCAGCCTGGGGTAGTGATGTTCTGGCAATGACAAAAAAAATTAAAATTAAGTAGCTTCAGCAATATGGCTCACTTGTGAGAATGCCTACTTTGTTCTCCAAGTAACCCAGGTTCAAGAATGACCCCCCACAACACTAAGAGAAAAATATCACTCTAATGTTGTGATATTTCTCCTTCTTCCCATCTCTGTTTCTGTCTCTATCTGAAAAAGACAACCCAGAGTGGTGAAGTCTCAGTCATGACAAAATTTAAAGAAAGAAAAATCAACATTAATACAACAACTTTAAAGCCAAACATGGAAAGAAGAAAAATAATTTGTTCATACAAGTCAGCAACTAACACTTAGGAAGACACTGGAATTATCAATATCATGTAAAAAGCATAAACAGTATTAACAGAGCTGCCTCCTTGAGAGTCTTATACTTTATTATAATAAATTTACATTTCTAATATATCTTACAATATGCACTTTACATTTAGTGATGTATGTGGCTCATTAATGTCTGAAGATAGTTTGAAGGAGAAAGTACATCAAATGTCTTAATATGGCCACTTTAAAAATGGACCTTCTTAAACTCTGCCTTTATTTAAAACAGCAATAAATGAGTTACATATTTTTAAACCCTGAGACATACTTTAAAAAACCAGGGTGAGATTCTATGAGAAAAATAAATGTAGAAATGCTTCCATAATTCTCTCTCTACATTGAAACCTTAAGAGATATATTTTTTCTTGACATTATCCAACTTGGTATCTTACTGAATTTGATACTGAGTAACTGTGCTCCACGACAATGTGAAACATTAGACACCATCTGTATCTCATGAATACAAATCTTTTTAAATTGGGGCTGGGTGGTGGTGCACCTAGTTAAGCACATGCATTACCATGCACACAAGGGCCAGGGTTTGAGCCCCCAGTCCCTACCAGCAGGGGAAAGCTTCACAAGCAGTGAAGCAGTGATGTAGGTCTCTCTATCTTTTCTCTCTTTTTCTCTCTGTTTCATCAAGTAAAATAAATAAAAGTTTAAAAAAATTCTTTCATAATAATAATAATAATATAGTCATAGGCCCTTTGGAATATAACTAAAATAGGCCTACTGTCTACAAAATGGAGACCCCCTAAGTCTTCATCTGCACTATTCCAGCTTTTAGGTTCATGATTGGTCAACAATTTGTTTGACTTTGTATGTTAATTCTTCTTTCAGCCACCAGGTTCCAAATGCTACTGTTAATGCCAACCAGACTTCCCTGGGCAGATGACCTCACCATATGTCCTGGAGCCCTGCTTCCCCAGAGCCCTGCTTTCCCAGAACCCTGCCCCATTAGAGAGACAGGCTGGGAGTATGGATCAACTTGTCAATGCCCATGTTCAGCGGGGACGCAGTTACAGAAGTCAGACTTTCCACCTTCTGCACCCCATAATGTCCTTGGTCCATACACCCAGAGGGTTAAAAAACAGGAAAGCTATCAGGGGAGGGAATGGGATACGGAGTCCCAGTGGTGGGAACTGTGTGGAGTTGTACCCCTCTTATCCTATGGTTTTTGTCAATGTTTCCTTTTTATAAATAAAAATTAAAATAACAATAATAATAAATATACTAAATTCTTCTCTAAAGAGGTTGTGGGTAAAAGGGCACTCTGCTGGTGGAATGCTAACTGGCACAGCATCCCCTTTGGACAGACCTTAAACAAATAAAAATGGAGTTACCTTATGTAACTGACATCAGTCTTGAGCTTTTATCCAGTTGGGCATGCAAACACTAATTATAATTGATATATGAACCACTATGTTCATAGTTGCATTATTCACAATAGCCAAAGAGTGGAAGCAGCCTAAATGTCCATTGACAGGTGGCAAAAGAAGTTCTGGCATATATATTCCATGGAATACTAATCTGCAATCAAAAAAAAAAAAAAGATGTTGTCTCCTTTGGGACAGAATAGATGGAACTGGATGGAGGTGATTATGCTTAGTAAAATAAGTAGAGAGATAAAAGACAAATACAGATGATTTCACTCATATGTGGAACCTAAAAATTTTGATTTACACACACTAGGCAAAACACACAGAAGCAAACAAACAGTTTGTAAGACTTGTAAGAACTATGGTGGTTAACTTGGGGAGGTGGGAGAGTGGACATATAGAACTTTGGTGGTTTGTGTGGTATGGAACTAGATACTATAATCTACAATTTTGTAATAAAATATTAATAACAAATAAAAATTATTAAAAAATAAACAAATCTCTCCCTAGAAATGAAATTACATCACCATATAATCAGAGACACAAGAACTAGTGATCTAGTGTCCATCTGCATTTATTATGCTTAATTAAACAACAACAACAAAACATTACTGAAGTTTATCCTCTTCCCTCTGTGACAGAGAATTCATTTTAACAATTGAGTCCCCACTTACATTATCTAGTTTAGCATTGCACTTGCTCTCAATCCAGAACCCTTTTCATAAATTGAAGCCCATACATTAATGGTAGACACATTTAGTTTTAGAAATAGCATCTGCCAACCTTCAAAGTAGGATTTGTAGCTATTAGGTTCTCTATATTGTGTAAAGGGAACAAAGTATTTGAATCCATTAAGTGAGAAAGTAGTCCCCACCTGCAGGGGAAAAGCTTTGCAAGTGGTGAAGCTGTGTTGCAGCTGTCTCTCTGTCTCCCTCCCTCTCTGTCTCCCTCTTCCCTCTCAACTTCTTTTTAAATTTATTTATTGGGGAATTAATGTTTTACAGTCAACAGTAAATTCAATATTTTGTACATGAATAACATTTCTCAGTTTTCCACATAACAATACAACCCCCACTATGTCCTCTGTCATCCTCTTACCCTCTCAATTTCTGACTGTCTCTATCCAATAAATAAATAAATAAGGATAATTTTAAAGAGAGAGAAAGTAGCCATTATAATAGTAGAATGCTAGCAGGGAACTGCAGAGGCACTATGATCCTTGTGCCAAAATATTACAAATGAGATAAGAAGAGAAGGAGAAAAAAGTAAGAAGAAAGGAGTTAATTTACTAAAGCAAAAGCAACAACAAGAACAAAAAAGACCAGAAGAGAGAGAACTTCCTGGTAGCCAAATTTTCCTAGGTGTTCTACTGGTATTTAAGTATGTGATCTTAACAAGGAATTAAAAGTTGAATAAAGCAGAGCAATTTGTTGACTAATCATGAATCTAAAAGCAAGAATATTGCAGATGAAGATTTGGGGTCTTCATTTTGGAAAAAGCTAGTAGGTCTATTGTAGGTATATTCCAAGGTGTCTATGGCTTTACTAGTTTTTGCCTGAGCCTGACAGCTAATATAACCTAGGGTAGCCCTAGGTTATTGTCTGTGGAGATGATGGTTATAGTTAGCAAAAAGACTAGAAAGCTGGATCAGGGAAGAGAATAGCTCCCAAATATGGGGACTGTATATAAATATTGTTACCTGTAAAACCCATCAATTTAAACTTTCAAGGGAATAGATAGGATGTGGAGTTCTGGTGGTGGGAATTGTGTGGAATTGTACCCTCTTATCCTATGGTCTTGTCAATATTTATATTTTATAAATAAAAAAAATTAAGTCAAATAAAAGTTGAAGAGAGAAGCTAAATGATTAGAAAAAAATGAATTTTACAAAGTGTACAGGCTCTCAGAAAAGGAATGGTGAGGTACTTGAATTACTCGTAGGAAATGATAAAGTAAGAGGGAGGCCATTGAAGTGAGAGAGGAGAAAGGAAATCTAAGAGATGGTCAAGGGGCAAAGACTATGTCCAGAAGTCAACAGTAATACTGATAAAAAAGACAATATGACTTTCTTATAGGCAGTAAAATATATATTTTCTTAAAAATAAAATATAAAATATCAATAATAAACCCAACATATAATATCATGCATTAAATGTTTCATGAAAAAATAGCTATGTTACCTAACACAAAAATTAGTGAGAAGAAAGTTATTCTACATTTTTACAACTGTCAACAGTATCTGACTTAATGGAGAGCAACTGGATTTTTATGTTTGTTTCTGTATTCAATCTCTTTCCATTTTTTTCCTTCTCTTTTCTTTTCTTCCAATTATATCTGATAAGACAGAGAGAAATTGAGAGGGGGGAATATAGAGAGGGAGAGAGACAGAGAGTCACCTGCAAACCTGTTCATTGCTTGTGAAATGTCCCTGTGCAGGTAGGGGTTTGGGGCTCTAACTTCCATCCTCAAGTATGGTTATATGTGCACTTAACCTGGTACATCACCGCTCGACCCTCTTTCAATCTTTCCAATTGATTGTTTTGCTTAAAGCATATGAAGAAAGTCCAAACTCAACTAAATAAGCAAATAAGTATCTTATTGATAGTCAAGAACCAGTAGCTCCATACAGACCTGAACATTCCTGAAAACTGTGCAAGATCAGTTTTTTCCTCTCTCTCTGGTAACCAACACCATTTTATAGAATAGTCAACAAACTATAAGAAGTATAATCAAGGGAGTCAGGCTGTAGCACAGCGGGTTAAGCGCAGGTGGCGCAAAGCACATGGACCGGCATAAGGATCCCAGTTCGAACCCCGGCTCCCAACCTGCAGGGGAGTCGCTTCACAGGCGGTGAAGCAGGTCTGCAGGTGTCTATCTTTCTCTCCTCCTCTCTTTCTTCCCCTTCTCCATTTCTCTCTGTCCTATCCAACAACAACAACAATAATAACTACAACAATAAAAAAACAACAAGGGCAACAAAAGGGAATAAATAAATAAAATAAATATTTTAAAAAAAAAGTATAATCAATAACCAATCCGAGTGTTGCAATTTTTTCCTCTCCCTCCATCTTTCTCTGTACCCCCTTGCTCCCTCAAACAAAGCCTAGTAGATACAATTTGGTCTAACATTTGAGAGTTTATTTTGCCCTGTTTTCAAATCTAAGAAACCCAGTAAGTAAACTGTCTAAAGAGGAGACACATGATGGAGAAAACCACAAGATTAGAGGTGGGTATGTGGCCACAAGTCAAGCAACAGCTGGAGTCACTGGAAACTAGAAGATGCAAACAATGAATTTGCTCCTAGGTCCTTAGAAATACAGCCCTGCCAGCAATGTGATTCTGAACATCCAGCATCTAGAACTATTTGAAAATACATTTATTTATTTATTTATTTACTTGTTTATTTATTTATTTTTATCTGAACACTGCTCAGCTCTAGCTTATGGTGGTGTGGTTAGATTGAAACTGGGACTTTGGAGCCTCAGGAATGAAAGTCTTTTTTGCATAGCCATTATACTATCTACCCCCATTGAGAATACGTTTCTCTTGCTTTCAGTCATCCATCTTGCTGAAATCTGTAACAGCAGCAAAAAGAAACTATAATAGGAGTTGACTTTCAAGCTGTGATATAAAGATTGAGAGTATTCTTTTTTTTTAATATTTATTTTATTTATTTATTTATTCCCTTTTGTTGCCCTTGTTGTTTTATTGTTGTAGTTATTATTGTTGTTGTCGTTGTTGGATAGGACAGAGAGAAATGGAGAGAGGAGGGGAAGACAGAGAGGAGGAGAGAAAGACAGACACCTGCAGACCTGCTTCACCGCCTGTGAAGCGACTCCCCTGCAGGCGGGGAGCCGGGGTTCGAACCGGGATCCTTAGGCCAGTCCTTGTGCTTTGTGCCACCTGCGCTTAACCCGCTGCGCTACAACCCAACTCCCTAAGAATATTTCTTTTTCTTTTTTATTTACTTTCCCTTTTGTTGCCCTTGTTTTTATTGTTGTAGTTATTATTGTTGTCATTGTTAGATAGGACAGAGAGAAATGAAGAGAGGAGGGGAAGACAAAGGGGGGAGAGAAAGATAGACACCTGCAGACCTGCTTCACTGCCTGTGAAGCGACTCCCCTGCAGGTGGGGAGCCAGGGACTCCAACCAGGATCCTTATGGCGGTCCTTGCGCTTTGCGCCATGTGCACTTTAACCCGCTGCGCTACCGCCCAACTCCCCAATTGAGAGTATTCTTAACGGCAGCTTTGAAGACCATCTTTCTAAACAAGGTCACATTAACAGGTCTGATGATTAGGACATATCTGGAGTATAATGGATGAGAACCACATTCAATCTACTATACTTACTCATCCCTTAGGTGTGCTACTATGTTTAAAATTAAATTCATGATTTTCCTACCACCTGATCTTCCTCCAGCAACTTCTCAGTCATGATTCTCAAGGTCATTTATCTGTTCATACCAGACACATGTCATCTCTGAAGGCCTCCCTTTTCCTTACCTTCTCACAACAATTTGATAACCACTCAAATCTCTCTGTCACACACAATCTCTTTCTGAGTCACTGCCACTATCCCCACTGCCATTGCCTTACTCTATTCTACCATTTTTTTTGCCCCCCCGCAGGGGCTCAGTGCCTGCACCATGAATACACTGCTTCTGTGGCCTTTATTTTTTTCCCTGATTTTTTTTCATGAGACAGAGAGAAATTTAAAGGGAAATATATACTGATATATATATATATATATATATATATATATATATATATATATATAGAGAGAGAGAGAGAGAGAGAGAGAGAGGGAGAGAGAGAGAGAGAGAGAGGCAGTTGCAGACCTACTTCACTGCTTGGGAAGCCACCCACCTCCAAATGGAGAGCCGGGGTTTGAACCGGGACCCTTGAGCAGGTTCTTACGCTTTGTACTATGTACTGTGCACCACAGCTCAACCCCCCCATTCTACCATCTTCTCATGAAATATTTCTACCTGTCCTCTTGCTTCCAAAACTGCACTTATTCCAAATCATCTTCTGTAATTCCAAGGCTGAGAGATCCTGCTGATAGCTAGTTACATATCACTTTTTTAAAATGGTTTCTGCAGAACTCCTTCCAAAATATTTGCAAGAAAACGGGTTGGTTTCCCCATGCCCTGGAGCTGTCTGCTTCTTCAGAATGACTGCTCAGCACAAACTGCCTCAAATTTCTTTCAACTCTTCAAGTCTGCCATGTCTAATGTAATAACTTTGGGTTTCATTTACCACTTTTACTAACCTCTCAGATAGAAACATTCATATCTCCTCCCAACCTTGATTCTTTTTTTTTTTAAAGTTTATTGATTTATAAAATGGAAACACTGATAAGACCATAGGATAAGAGGGGGATAATTTCCCACCACCAGAGCTCTGTATCCCATCTCCTCTCCTAATAATTTTCCTACTCTTTAACCTGTGGGAGTATGGACCCAGGGTCATCATGGGGTGCAGAAGGTAGAAGGTCTGGCTTCTGTAATTGCTTCCCTGCTGAACATTGGTGTTGACAGGTCAATCCATACTCTCAGCCTGTCTCTTTCTTTCCCTAGTGGGGCAGGACTCTGAGGAAGCAGAGCTCCAGGACACATTGGTGAGGTCACCTGTGTAGGGATGTCAGGTTGGTATCATGGTAGCATCTGGAACCTGGTGGCTGAAAAAGAGTTAACATATAAAGTCATACAAATCATTGATTAATCATGAACCTAAAGGCTGAAATATTGCAGATGATTTGTGGTCTCCATTTTGGAAATAGTAGGTCTATTTTAGGTATATTCCAAAGGGCCTATGCCTTTATTAGTTTTTGCCTGAGCCTGACATCTCATATGGACACAAATTATTTTCTGGGGAGATGATGTCATGGCTGGAAAAAGGGCTAGAAAACTGGATCAGGTCAAAGAGTAACTCCCAAATATGGGAAAATGTATAAATATTGTTGACTGTGAACCCCACCCTAGAAGTTCCAGGACTGGGGGATATTTGGGCATAATAGAGGAAGCAGGAGGTACCTGCTATCTTAAGGTTTAAGAAGGCAATAGATAGTTATTATTATAATAATCAAATTATTTGGAAAGTGGGTTGACTTTGAAAATACCATTGTTAGGATTGGCTGTATCATACATGACCTCACTATAGTTTGTCCTTTGATAATATATATAATCAAACTATATATATATGTATATGTGCATATGTATGTGTATGTATATGTGTTTTATAAAGTAATGCCATGAGTTGCTTCTGCTCTCCTGGTCTAAGCTTTTAGGAGAGTCAACATTTCAAAAATTCAGCCTATGGTCTGATATACGGCATGTGAAGATCTTCTCCCACTCTGTGAGGGGTCTCTTGGCTTGTGTGAAGAGAGCCTCTTTCCTCCATTTAATACTTTGGGTCCCCTTATCAATGACTAGATGTCCATAAGTGTGGGGGGGTAGAAGAAATATGACTAAGAATAGATACTTTCTCCTCCTCCTCCTTCTTCTTCTCCTTCTTCTTCTCCCTCACTCTCTCTCCCCCGTGTCTCTCTCCACTTTCCTTCTCTCTCTCTTCTCACTATTTCTAGAATTTATAGTTGACAGCTTATTTTCATAATTGTTTATTCTTACTTGTCCTTGTTTCTTTTCTTTCTTTTTTTATTTTCCTTTTTATTTCCCTTTGTGTTGGTGGTATTTTTGTTTTTAGAGTGGAGGTGTTGCTTGACTATCTGGTTTTGGTTGAACTGCATTAATCTTTGCTTCAGATGCTTTGTACTTTCTGAGGTTTGTGACTTCATCTGAGAAAAGAATCTATTGTGGCCTATACTCACACAACACAACTGAAGAGTTACAGGACAGAAAAATACAAACCACACTAACAAAAAAAAAGGTCAAGTCAAGAGCAAATAAAACTGCTAGCACAATGAATAAGGACAAGACCCCAGAAGAAACTGCAAATAAGTCAGAAGTAATTATAGATAAGAGAACTATCTAAACAGTAATAGAACTATTAGTTACAGAAATGAGGGCAGCAATTGAGGAAAATGCTTCAGAAATAGGGAGGAAAAAGATGATACCCTCAAGGAAAATACCAGATACCTCAAGGTAATTAGAGAACTGAAAGCTGAAATAGCTGAGCTAAAAGGACAACTAGCATAACAAGTTAATACTGTAACTGAACTGAAGAAGGAAGCTGAAGGGAGGGAAAGCAGTTTAACAGAAGTAGAAAACAGAATAAGCCAGACAGAGAATGAGCTAGAAAAAAATAAAAAAGAGGTAAAAGAGCTCAAAAAGAGACTGAGAGACACTGAAAATAGCAACAGAAACATATGGGATGATCTCAAAAGAAGTAACATTTGCATAATTGGCCTACCAGAGGAAGAAAGAGAGGGAGGGGAAGTAAACATATTAGGGGAAATGATAGAAGGAAACTTCCCATCCCTAAACAACAGAAACGTCTTTAAGATTCAAGAGGCCCAGAGTGTCCCAAACAGAATCAATCGAGACCTGAAGACAATAAGACTCATCATAATTACAATGAAAAGAAGCAAGGATAAAGAAAGGATCCTAAAGGCTGCAAGCGAAAAATAAAAAGTCACATACAAGGGAAAACTCATAAGACTATCAGCAGATTTCTCCTTTCAAACTCTAATAGCCAGGAGAGAATGCCAAGATATTTATTGAGCCCTCAACAAAAAAGGATTTCAACCAAGAATACTATATCCAGATAGACTTTCATTCAGACTAGATGGAGGGATCAAAACCTTCTCAGACAGGCAACAGTTGAAAGAGGCAACTTTCACCGAGCTAGCCCTGAAATTCTAAAAGACCTCCTATAAATAAGAACATCAACAAAATACTTGCCATATATCAGAGAAAAAAAAAAAAACTCTTGAATAATATCACTTCAATACCTTAAATCCATAATAAAAATAAATATCAATGGCTTAAATTCACCCATTAAAAGGCACAGAGTAGGAGGATGGACCAGAAAACACAACACAACCATATGCTGCTTGCAAGAATCCTACCTGACCCAACAAGACAAACACATACTTAAAGTAAAAGGATGGAACACTATCATACAGGCTAATGGACCACAAAAAAGTCAGGAATAACCATTTTCACCTCTGACACAATAGACTTTAAATTAAGTGAAGTAATAAAAGATAGACAAGGCCATTACATAATGATTAGAGGATCAAACAACCGAGAAGACTTAACAATTATTAACATCTATGTACCCAGTGAGAGCCCATATAAAAACACCAAACAACTACTGAAAGAGCTACAAAAATACATCAGTAGTAATATAGTAATAGTAGGAGACTTCAACACCCTGTTCTCACACTTAGATCAACTAAGCAGAGAATCAACAAAGAATCAAAATAATTAATCAAAGAGATGGATAGACTAGATCTTCTGGACATTTTCAGAGTTCTTCACCCCAAGAAACTAGAATATACATTATTTTCAAATCCACACCACACATACTCAAGGATAGACCACATGTTAGGCCACAAGACAGTATCAACAAATTCAAGAGCATTGAAATCATCCCAGCATCTTATCAGACAACAGTGGACTAAGATAACATTCAACAACAAAGAGAAAAATAGTAAAAGTCACACAATTTGGAAATCAACAACATACTGCTTAATAACTGCTGGGTCAAAGAGGTACTCAAGCAAAAAATTCAAATGTTTCTCGAAACCAACGAAAATGAAGACATGAGCTATCAGAATATATAGCCACAACTAAAGCAGTATTTAGAGGAAAACTCATAGTCATGCAAGCACACATTAGAGAATAAGAAAAAGCTCAAATAAACATCCTTACTGCACATCTTAAAAACTTAGAAGAAGAAGAAAAAAGAACAAAGGAACCCTAAAGCATCCAGAAGTACTGAAACCACCAAAATTAGAGCAGAAGTGAACATCAAAAATAAGAAAATCATACAAAATATCAATGAAGCCAAATGTTGTTTCTTTGAAAAATTAAACAAAATTGACAAAACCCTAGCCAGACTCACTAAAAAAAAAAAAAGAAGAAGGGGGAGAAGACTCAAATACATAGAATTATAAACAATAGAGGGAATATCATAACAGACACCACAGAATAAAAAAAAATCATGAGAAACTTCTATTAACAACTATATGCCACTATGCTAGAGAATCTGGAAGAAATGGAAGAATTCCTAGAAACAAATACCCTTCCAAAACTGAGCCAGGAAGAACTACAGAACCTAAGTACTTGCAAAGATATTGAAACAGTTATTAAGAACTTTCCCAACAACAAAAGTCCAGGACCAGATGGCTTTACAAATGAATTCTACAAAGCCTTCAGGAAACAGTTAATACCTACATTTAAAGCTCTTTCATAAGATAGAAGAAACAAGAACATTCCCTTCCACCTTCTATGAAGCCAACATCACCCAGATACCAAAAGCAGATAAGAACACAACAAAAAAAAAAAAAGGAAAACTACAGACAATATCTCTGATAAACATAGATGCTAAAATATTAAACAGGATCCTAGCCAACCAGAAAGAGCAGTATATCAAAAAGATTGTTCATCACAATCAAGTGGGATTTATCCCAGGAATGACAGGCTGGTTTAATATAAGTAAACCGATTAATATCATTCACCACATCAATAAAAGGAAAACTAAAAGCCACATGATTGTCTCAATAGATGCAGAGAAACCCTCTGACAAAATTCAACATGCATTCATGCTCAAAACACTACAAAAAAATGGAAATAGATGGAAAATTCCTCAAAACAGTGGAGTCCATATACAGCAAACCTGCAGCCAACATCATACTTAATGGACAGAAGTTGAAAGCATTCCCTCTCAGATGGGGGACTAGAAATGGCTGTCCATTATCACCATTACTCTTCAACATAGTATTGGAAGTTCTAGCCATAGCAATCAGACAAGAAAAAGAAATCAAAGAAATACATATTGAAAGGGAAGAAGTCAAACTCTCACTCTTTGCAGATGATATGATAGTATACATAGAAAGACCTAAAGAATCTAGCAGAAAGCTACTAGAAATCATTAGGCAATATAGCAAGGCATCAGGCTACAAAATCAATGTACAAAAATTAGTGGTATTTATTAATGCAAAAACTAAATCCAAAGAGAGAACATCCAGAAATCACTCCCATTCACAGCCACAACAAAATCAATAAAATCCCAAGTCTTTAACACTTATCAAATATTTAACCATTTACTTCATCTTCCTCCTCCCATAAAATTCCCTGACGTTGTTCTTACTTAGGATACCTTTAGGTTTTCTGAATCTCTGCACCCTGATTTACAGCTCATTGACCCTACATAATTCTGCTTACAGTTCTAATGACTTACTGAAATTTAGGTTAACACATTCAACACTTTACTCAAAAAAATGTATTTTATATACTTCACCTCTCACTGTGAAACTGGCACACTGCTCAACTTTTATCTTATAGTTTCCTCTGTGGATTATTTCTTAGTGAGTTAAAGAAGAGACAAAACAGTCACTTAGAATATATACAGGAACATATTTTCTTAATGAATACTAGCTATCCATATTTATTTTGCTTTTTTATTGGGGGATTAATGTTTTATCATTGACAGTAAACACAAGTTTGCATATGCATAGCATTTCTCATTCTTCCACACAACAATACAACCCCCACTAGGTCCTCTGCCATCCTGTTCTAGGGCCTGAACTCCCCCCCCACCCCACCCTAGAGTCTTTTACTTTGGTGCAATACACAAACTCCAGTTCCAGTTCTGCTTAGTGTTTTCTTTTCTGATCTTGTTTTTCTTTTTAAAATTTCTTTATTGGGAGATTAATGTTTTATAGACAACAGTAAATGCAATAGTCTGTAAATGCATAACATTTCTCAGTTTTCCACATAACAATATAACTCCCACTAGGTCCTCTGTCATCCTTTTCCAGGACCTGTACTCTCCCCACCCCACCCCAGATTCTACTTTGGTGTAACACACCAACTCCAGTTCAGGTTCTACTTGTGTTTTCTTTTCTGATCTTGTTTTCAGGTTCTACTTGTGTTTTCTTTTCTGATCTTGTTTTCAACTTCTGCCTATGTATGAGATCATCCCATATTTATTCTTCTGTTTATGATTTATTTCACTTAACATGATTTCTTCAAGCTCCATCCAAGATGGGCTGAAAACAGTGAAATCACCATTTTTACTCTGAAAATGTCTAATAGTTCCAGTTTATCTGTCTCTTCATTTAGCTCCTTCATTTCTTTGTTGATTTTCTGCTTGGATGATCTGTCAAGTTGTGAGAGTGGGGTGTTGAAGTCCCCTACTATTACTGTGTTGTTATTAATATATTGCTGTATCTCTTTCAGTATGTTTTCAGATGTTTTGTGTATTTAGGTGGCTTCCCCTTGGGTGCATAGATGTTGATAATCATTAAGTCCTGATCCTCTGCACACTAAGTAATGTCCATCCCTATCTTTTTTAATTTTATTTACTTTAAGGTCTATTGTATCAGATATGAGAATAGCTGTTCCTGCCCTTTTTTGTGATCCATTGGCCACAAAATGTGGGATTCCTCCATCTGTATTTATATTAGTCATTCATTCACATTTTATTTTATTAATGATTTAAAAGAGATGAGTGTGACCATGGAATAACAGTTACCTCACTTTACTTTACTTACCAGCTAGTTAAAGCAACAAATAATCATCTAAATCTCATCAAATTACAACTGATAATTTTTTTAAAAGTACACTTATCCATAGCGTGGTATACTTGCACATGATCAGTGCATAGAAAATAGGTGAGGAAGAGATTCTCAGGACATAAGAAACTGTGGTTAGTGATAGCTGGCACCATTCTGGGAGTTATCAATGACAACATCAATAACAACAACAATAAAAAACAAGGGCAACAAAAGGGAAAATAAATAAATAAATTTTTAAAAAAGAAGGGAGGCAGTCAAGCCCATGTGCCTATTCTCCAGCAGAATGATCACACACTGACTTGAGCTATTGTTCTCTTTTAAGTACATCTTAGTTTTCCAAACAGATTGAGCTCTCTAAAGAGTAGAGACCCCTCATAAATTATACTAGTTAAATGGTCCCTGTTTCACTGAGGAGGGGTGGGGGGTGGAGACTTCACATGGATTGTCCGTGAGAAGCAAGCATGATGGTTGCAACTACTCTTCTACGGTGAATGTACCCTTTAGTTGTACTTTAACAGAAACACAAAGTATATCCTTTATCTCCTAGGTTTGGAGAAACTGTCGTTATTAGACAGCCACTCTAGATTTGCAGATATATAATAATGACAACAGCATTGGAAAACTGTGAATTAGGAAGTATATTTTTATACTGGATTTTTTTTTCTTCTTTCTCTTACATTTTTTTCTTTCCACCAAGGTTATTGCTGAGGCTCAGGGCCTGCATGATGAATTCACTGTTCCCAGTGGACACTATTTTACTTTTTTATTTTCCTTCTCTTTTATATTATAACTCAGAGAAGAATTGATAGGGAAAGCAGAGAGAGAGAGAGAGATACTTACTTCCCCCACTGCAGGTAGGACTGGGAGCTTGAACCCAGGTCCTTAAGCATGTTAACACATGTGCTCAACCTGACCCCAACACAGGATTTTAATAACATTTTTAAGTGACTAAGACACAATGTTCAAGGTTCTGGAGGAGGTGAGAGTCTGATGGGTACTAATCTCTATCCCAGGGCACTAGCTTCAGACTTTGCCCTGCCTTTAACCATACTAAATGACATCAACCAACACTGACTGGAAGGAGTTCTTCCATTTATGGGAATTGACTTAAGTCACTCAAAATCTTTATTATAATGATTATTGACATCTAAAACACCTTCATAAGCAAAAAAATTTCCTTCTTTGACATTCAAAAAACATCTGTCACAGGCTCTAAGAAAATGGTACCAGATGAGGAATCCCAGCTGGGTATTGAAACAGCTCTGACCCTTCTCAAGTGAGAGATCAAAATTTGCAGGTGGGAGGGAACACCTACCAAGTTTGTTTACTGCAAAAATATATTAAGTAGCTGTTCTGCTTTCTTTATTTTACAAAACATTGATTTTACAAAACATTCATAAGAATAACATAAGTTGATAAGGACAATAAGACAGAATAACTGAAAAGACCCAAGTTAGATAATTGTCTCAACTGTGAAAGACACTGAAAAACAAAGGATGGAAAACATTGTTTTTCATGTTGATAATTCATTTCAGTTTAGAGATGATGGTGACATTTATTGTGTCTTTGTGGAGAGGGAAAGAATGACAGGAAAGATGAAAGCTTTGTGTGGGAGAATGCTTTTTATATCATATGAATTGTGTGTTTACAAACTCATTTTTGGCAAATAGTTCTTGAAAATATTTGGAATTTGTTATTGTATTTCATAAGAAGTATGATAATTCTATTGGTGGAAATACCATTTAAGTTCACAAACATCTTTATGCTCTTACTATATAAAACTTCATAGAAGACACAGAACTGGTTGAGGGAGGTTTATTTGTCAGAGTTGGTGGTGCAGAAGGAGGTGAGAAAGGTGAACACTATAACGTCATCCTCTTTGCCTTATCAAGAATGGAGCATGAAGGAATCATGGTAAGTGAGATAAACCAAAAATAGAAAGACAAGTAGCTAATAATCTTACTTACAGAAGGAACTTAAGAAACAAGGACACAATGGGCAAACAAAGTCAAACAGACTGTGTTTGGTATATAACCCCAAAGGAAAGGACTCTGGGGAAGCAGAGTAGGGAAGATACAGCAGTGGACAAAGGGGTGGGATGGGGACTTTGGGGTCCTGGTGCATGATTTTAGAAAAAGACACAAGTTGTGGGTGAGAATGTTTTGCAGACACTTATCATGGAGAGATTAAGAATTTTACTCGTGTGACTCCAATTATAGTGTAAAATGTTACCCTCTCCCTCAATAAGATGATAATATAAAGAATACTCATGTCACAAGGTAATAGAAGGCTCGAGAAGCTTCTTGTCTGTGAAGTCTGGTTGCCAGAGGTCTTAACATCTGACAGCTATTAATCAAATCTATAAGCATTGCCAGAAAACTAATCTGATGAAGAATCTGAATACATCCTGAAAATGTAGGCAATCAGAGTGTATATCAGAAGTTTAGGATGTGAATTAAGTGAGTGACTGTATACAAGAGCTTACAGCTTGCACATAAGGAATAACCCATGTAGCTTACTATTATAGATATTACTCAATTTAACTGCTATGTTGTTTCAGAGGAAAAGGATTTTGTATTCCACTTAAAGGATCAGAAAAATGTTTGAGGAAAGACAATATAGCCTTTGGTGCAATTCTTAAAAAAAAAAATGAGCCTAATTTTCAGAAGAGGAGTGGGGGGGGAGGAATAGTGAAGACAGCCTGGAGGCAAAAAGCTTAATGCAGGATATAAAGCAGAAAAACTATACTAATTTACAAGAATTTGAAGGGCTTGTACAGGAGAATGGGCAAATAAGTCAGATTCTTGAAATGCAAGTGAGAGTCTGTATCCTAGATGGCAATATTTTAACAGAGGTGGTTTGGAAAGAGCTATTGACAAGGCATTCCACATAGTGACCTTAACAAGATGCAAGAAGACCCAGAGAATTTTCCATCCCTGAGAAGACAACAAGGCCTTACTTCTTCTTCTAGCGTTTGCCCTTCTTTCATAGCCAGTCAACAGCGTCAGGTTGAGCTGCTTGTTGCTGGCTTTGAAAGTGACTGGGATCCTAATATCAGGCTACACTGGGGACAGTGGAAACTGGAGCTTAATGCATTGCTTGTAGTATGTCAATGATATAACCACAGACAATTGGAAATGTTTTAATGCGGCCCATAGAGAAAATATGTTTTATTTTTTAATTGTCACCATGGTTTTCACTGGGGATTGGTACCTGCATGATGAATCCTTTGCTCCCAGTAGTCATTGTTTTCTTTTTTGATAGAAACAGAGAGAAATTGAGGGTGAGGCATCCCCTCCACTCACACCAGATTAATTCCCAACCTGAATATCATTAAAGGCAGAGTTCTTAGAAATCTGAGTCTTAGGGCGAGATAGTGGGACACCTGGTAAAATACATACATGTTGTATGGTTCTCTTATTTTCAATGTTGTTTATTTCTGCTCTAATTTTAGTTATTTCTGTCCTTCTGGTTGCTTTAGGGTTCCTTTGTTCCTCTTCCTCTAAGTCCTTAAGGTATGCAGTAAGGTCGTTTATTTGAGCTTTTTCTTGTTCTTTAATATGTGCTTGCATGACTATGAGTTTCCCTCTCAGTACTGTTTTAGCTGTGTCAAATATTTTGATAGTTTGTGTTTTCATTTTCATTTGTTTCCAGGAACATTTGAATTTCTTGCTTGAGTATCTCTCTGACCTGGACAGAAGACCCCACCAATTTGTCCTGGAGCTCCGATTCCCCAGAGCCCTGCCCCACTAGGGAAAGAGAGAGGCAGGCTGGGACTATGGATCAACCTGTCAACGCTTGTGTTCAGCAGGGAAGCAATTACAGAAGCCAGACCTTCCACTTTCTGCATCCCACTATGACCTTGGGTCCATACTCCCAGAGGGTTAAAGAATAGGAAAGCTATCAGGGGAGGGGACGGGATACAGAGTTCTGGTGGTGGGAATTATGCAAAGCTGTACCCCTCTTATCCTATGATTTTGTCAATGTTCCCTTTTTATAAAAAAAAAATTAAAGAAAGAAAGAAAGAGAGGGAAAGGGAGAGGGAAAAAGAGAGGAAGAAAGGGAAAAGAGAAAGAAAGAAAGAAAGAAAGAAAGAAAGAAAGAAAGAAAGAAAGAAAGGAAGAAAGAAAGAAAGAAAAAGAAGGAAGGAAAAGAAGGAAGGAAGGAAGGAAGGAAGGAAGGAAGGAAGGAAGGAAGGAAGGAAGGAAGGAAGGAAGAAAATCCTAGTCTTACTACCAAGTAACTGCTATTCTTTAGCCTTTTTCATTGTGCTGTCGGACGTGAATATGAGTGTAGCTAACCTATATGGATTCTCATGCAGACCTGGGACCCCCCAAATTATTCACCAATAACAATGAGCATAGAACTCCCTTTCCTTTCTTAAGGAAACAGAAGAAAAATACAACTCGATGTTAAATCACACATCCAATTCTTAGACCAAGATACTTATGACTTTGTGAAAGTTGACAAAGCTAATTGTACAGATTTTTTTTTTTTTAATCTTGAATATGGGGACAATCACAGTGTCTCCTTCAGAGGGTGGGTGTGAGAATTAAATGAGATAATCCATGGAAATGCTGAGCACAGAGCCAACAATAAATATACCCTGCTATTTTTGTTTTATGCATCTGTGCAGCTGACTAGGATATATGAGGCATATAAAATTGTCACCAGAGAGAACCACATGCTAGCTGATTACACACCAAAAGAAAACAGAAGTCTGTAAAAATGCTGCAGAAATTGAGGGGAATTTATTTCCTGGTTCAGACATTGTTATGGTTCTACACTGCTTGTTCTTAATCCTGAGCAATAAATCCAAGTGGTTTTTGTTGTTTGTTTTTTTTAATGAAAAACAAACCTATTTGATAAATACAAACAATGTCTCCCTGATCTCAGTGTTTTGTAAGGTGAGATGTTTCTTTGCTGAGTGTGTGTTTGTGTACCATAATATACTGAAGTCAGAAAGGGCTATTCACAACCTGGAAAATAAATTTCAAATGTCAACTGCTTTCAAAGGCAGATACAGGTTTTGGTACCATTCTGGTTGGTTTCTCCACCAGCCCCACCTAAACTGTAACTAACCAACATTTTACTGTACCACAACTTTCTTTGGTGAAATCACTCCTTATCACTATTGACTTCTGAATAAACTATGATCATTTGTGTCAAGATCACTTAGATTTACATAATTTGTTCACAGTAACAGACACATCCCTTTATAGGCTCTATCCAGTTTTTCTGTGATAACTTCTTCTTAATTTGATTTTTTAAATTTCATTTTCCCTCAATTTTGTAACAGTCTTTGAAATAAACTTCAGTTTTGCACCACTTCAATTTGAATCTTATTTCTTGTATTAACACAACATAACCCAAGATTTTTCTCTCCTATAAGAGGACTGGTGATCTTTTGGTCAGTATGAATGACAAAGAGAAATGACAGAATATTAAGCAGTAGTGAATGTCTCTAATTTTATGATAAGACTCAATAATGATGCTACTAAATCAAGTTAGAGTTCTGTCTTATTTTAGCTACAGTTGAATCTGTATATTTAAGTCTACTCCCCTTGCCGGAATCAATATTATCAAACACCTAAGTCTCCCATTCTGTATTCTCTCAGATACACTGAGTTGTAAAATAAGACTTAGCAGGAGTCTGGCGGTGATGCACCAGGTTAAGCGCACTTGGCGCAAAGCACAAGGACCAGTGTAAAGATCCTGGTTCAAGCCCCGAGCTTCCCACCTGCAGGGGAGTAGCTTCACAGGCAGTGAAGCAGGTCTGTAGGTGTCTATCTTTCTCTCCCTCTCTCTGTCTTTCCCTCCTGTCTCCATTTCTCTCTGTCCTATCCAACAATAACAACATCAATAAACCCAACAATGTTAAACAACAAGGGCAACATAATGGAAAATAAATAAATATTTAAAAATATATAAAAAATAAAATATATAAAAAATAAAAAAATAAGACTTAGCACAAGTTTCCCTTCTATTTATATAGCTAAGTGGTAGAGAATAATCTTGTAGAAGCTTGCTCCAGGGGCAATATTTTCTCCCTCACCCTCTCATCATTGTTTATTTTAATTTGAACTAAATTATGAGGCACAAAAAACAAAACACTACTCCTGGTGTAGCTTTCCTTTGGTGCCAGGGATCCAGCCCAGGACTTCATGTATGAAATGTATATACTTTATCATTAAGCCACCTCCTTACTCCATTATAACCTTTTATAATTAAGCATTTGTGTCAAGACCATTTAGATTTACATAAATTGTTGCAATAATAGATACATCCCTTATAGGCTCTATCCAGTTTTTCTGTGATGACTTCTTTTTAATTTAATTTAATTTAAAATTTTTTCTGTTCTGTTACCAGAGCACTGCTCAGTTTTAGCTTGTGGTAGTGTTCACTGTTGTGACTTAAACATGAGAAGCAGAGAAGAAAGTAGGATGGCAGAAGCCAGTGAGAAAAAGACTCAGCTGGCCTCCGCATATCTTGTCTTCTCCTAAACACTTTCAGAAATGCTCTCTGTAAAGCTTTTGTCTTCACATGGAAAGACTGAATTGGTCAATTCTCTGTTCCTAAGTCAGCAGACTCTTAAAAGCAATTCTCCATTCATAAGTCAGCAGGCTCTTAAAAAGCAATGTTTTCTTCTATGCATGGATGTAGAGATGGCCAATGAGAACTCACTTTCCTCTCCTACAAGCGTTGCCAAAGAGTCAGTCCTATCATAACTAACACATGTTTCTATCTTGCTGAAGTTGTAGCTACTAGGCATTATCCATTGGTGGAGAAATATAAGGAAAATGGCTCAAACTTATCCCAGAAACAAACATTTAAAAAAAAAAAAAAGTGTTGTTTCTTGCTCTAGATGAGAAATTTCTCAAATGTTTGTCAATGCATATTTATGGAGTGACAGAACACCCTGAATGTTAATGTTGTGACTGTGAAGCAAATAACACTAAAATGACATGATTCTCTATTTTAGGATATTGAATTTATATATACTGGCCAGAAAATCAAATGGAAAGAACAGATGAGAATGATAAAGAATGGGGTGGGAAAGATAGCACAAAGATTGTGCAAAGAGATTCTCATCCCTGAGGCTCCAAGGTCTCAGGTTCAACAACCCATACCACCATAAGCCAGAGCTGAGCAGTACTCTGGTAAAAAATTTAAAAACTAATAATTTAATTAAATAAATATAAAGAATAAAGAATCTCTTCTTGGTTCATGATTCAATATTAGCAATTTTATTATCTGATGATCTTCCTTTCAAAATGGGCATTCTTTTAAAAAAATTTTCTTATTATCTCTATTTATTTATTGGAGAGAGACAGGTAGAAATCAAGAGGGAAGGGGATGATAGGGAGGGAGAAATAGAGAGACACCTGCAGCCCTGCTTCACCACTTCTGAAGCTTTCTCCCTGCAGGTGGGAACCAGGGGATCAAACCTGGGTCCTTGTGCATTGTAACATGTGCGCTCAACCAGGTATGCCACTATCTGGCCCCTCAAAATGGGCATTCTTAGTCCATGTTAACTCTCAGAGGAATAAATACATAAATAATATATAGCAATATATATACATGCATATATGTATATATTTACTTACATACACACACACATATATATGACCCTATTGATTCAGATTATCACAAAATCTGCAGAATATAAATGGTGACATGAGTTAGGAAAGCTTCTTTTTATTTTGTTTCTCCTTTGTGACACCAGAAACTCATGTGTGTTCAATTTTGCCCTCCCAGGCTGATTTTTACATTCAGATTAGAGACAAGGACAAGAAGAGAGACAGATACCACATTTTTGGAGCCTCTTCTAGTGCCATGATGCCCCCATGTTTTAAGGAAATAATTCATGCCTTTTCAAAATACTTGTTGCTATAGTTTTCCTACTACTGAATTGTCAGTCTCCTTGTACTATAGATTTTGGGGCCTTACCCACCCCTTGTAACATGACTGAAGTCACAAAACAGAGTTTATTTAGTTTATTTAGCTACCTATCTGGGCCAGATAAAAAATTGTACCTATGTGCCATAATGATACTATAAACAACTAAAAATTAAGAAAAAAATGAATTAATATCTATGATATGCAAAGAATTCGCAAGTCTCATTTGTGACTCAGTTCTCATCAAGAACTGAGCAGAAGATTTGGTATTTGTCTTTCTCGTACTGTCTTATTTCACCTGATTCAATCCCCTCCAGCTTAATCAATAGTGTAGCAAAAGGCAAGATCTCATCTTGTTTAATTTTAAAAGCTGAGTGCATATATACCATAACTTTCTTATCTGCTCATCTGTCACTGGATAATAGGGCTGTTTCTCAGTCTTGACTCTTCTAAGTTTGACTTTAATCAACAAAGACATACATTCAGCTTTTATTGGATAGTGTTTTTGTATTCTCTGGGTATATTCCTAGAAGTAGAAATGTTGATTTTATGAAGGTTTATTTTTAATTTTCTCAGAAAGCTCCCTTAAAGGCTTCACCAGTTCACATTCCCTGTAACAGTTTATAACGGCCCCCTTCTCTTCATACCCTCGCCAGCATTGCCTGTTTGTGACCCTTTTAAATGTAAGCCATTCAGGTGTGAGGTGCTTGCTCAGTGCATTTCCTGGTAACAGCTTATGGTGCCTGTTGGCCACCAATGTGTCTTCATTAATGAGGTGTCTGTTCAGTTCTGCTCAGTTCTTGTGAGACTTGTTAGTTCTTTGCATATCATATATATTAATTCTATTTTTCTTTATTTTTAATTTCTTATAGTACAATTATTGCACATGGGTATAATCTCTTATCTTGCCCAGACAGATATCTACAAAACACTCTCACCTTTCAAACTTAACCTGGAAACTCCATGCCCCACTCATGAAAGTCTGATGCAGAAATTGCTATGATATCTCCCTGGCTCCTTAAAAATTAGTTCTTTGCCAAATTTATATTGTGTAAATCTCTTTTCCTAGTAGTAGTACCTTTTTCTGAAAGAAAAGAAAAACAGCCTTTCTTAAAGCACACTACAATTCAAACCATTGAATGCAAATGTGACATTTAGAAATATTGAAACAACCATGTCAGCTTTCTTAGTTAAAGTCTTTCTGAGTTACATAGATTCCTCATTACTCAGCTCAAATGCAAGTGCACTGCTCTGACAAATGCAATAGCTTATTTATCCAGACTCAAACAGCTTGTTTTGTCTTAAGGATTTAATGGTTGTGAAGCTCAATCAGGAAGCTGCAATTTTCTTCTCCTAACACTAGATGTGATTCTCTGTAGGTTCTCTTGAATGCCTAGTCAAAGTCCCACTCTAAGGAAGAACAAAGAACCCACAAACTTGATTTTTTTTTTCTTCCAAGATTTCATATATCTTATTTGATTTTGCTTATCTTATTTTATCTTTGGTCATAAATTAGGCAAGAATATACTGTAGCTGTTAAAGCTATTTCCTAGAGGGTTTTAAGATGCTATACCCCTATGGCTTTTACATAATCCATTAGTTGGGAAAGAAAGTGCAGAAAGAATAATAGTCCTTTAACTCCATTTGTCTGAAAGAGAAACTCATTCTTTGCATGATTGCATAGTGATGGAACATTATAAACCCACATCTTAATGGTCCATAACAAAATAAAATACTCAGAGGACTGATGAGTATAAGATCCAGTAAAGGGGGGGGGGGATCACAGTTACCTGCTCTGAGCACCATTAAAGCAAATGAGGAAACAGCCTATTTTCAGAGGAATTAATTTGTGTGATAGACAGTCAACCAGAATTCTTTTGGCAGGGGTATTCTTTTTTTAAAAAAACATCTCGTTATTGCTCTGGGCACAGAAAACATATTTGCATGCAGTAGTCATTTAGTAAAGGAGTCAAAAAACCAAAGAGTTAGGCAGAGCAATCCTGTCTACTTTCAGATACAGAGACAGCAACAAAACTAAACACAGTACAGGTACAAATATAGAATCTTCAAATGCAATTAGAGAAGACCATTATCTTTCTCATGAAATCACAGCAGTTTGCAGAACCTTTGTTACTTCAGTTTGACAGGCAAGCTATTTTTTTTCCTTTCTTGCTATAGATCAGAATATTCTTACCAGATATCATATTTTTAACTGCATTTTCTTTTCATCTCTGCAGTCTAAATGCCTTATTTTTTATTGTCTCATTTGTACTCTAATAATGTGGTATAGTGAAAAAAGCAATCAATCGGCAACAGTTATCAAGCAATTTACAAGGCCAAGCACTGTACTAGGTGAAAGACTAGAGACAGAAGGAATCACAGACAAGGTATAATCAAATACCAGATAAGTGGCTGAGTAGTGCTGCGGGAAAAGCTGTGAATAAAAGCTTCAGAGGACAAGTGGGGACTTAAAATTGACCTTCAAGTACAGGTAAAACAAATACTACAAAAAACATGGGAAACATTCCAACATAAGGAAAGACTGACAAGGAAATTTACATATTCATGTTTGGATGGTGATTTAGCTCAACAGATCCATAGCATCTAGCAGAAACTTGGCACTCAGCAAATATCTGTGGATTCTTAAATGGTGTGTAATGTGTGCAGATAATGTTTATCTTGAGGTCATCCTCTGATCTTCTGTGTTGTGTTGGCTCTGCTGGTTAACCACTTAAGGACACTTTTTTCAGATAAGAATGGGGGGCGGAGGGTTAGGGAATGGGAACTCTACAGCACTGAAGCTTCCTGCAGAGTGGTGAGGACCAGGATGGAACCTAGGTCAAGTGTATGACAAGGCAGGCTTCTTCCCATGCAAGCTGTACCGCCAACCCTCTATATCTTAAAAGTCTTCTGAAGCAACTTTAGAACTCCTTGGCATGATACAGCAGGCAAAGAAATGCACCAAAATTAGTCTCTATTGTTCTACACTAAAATAGTTTATCCCCAAGAGTGGCAGTGGCAGTGCTGGGGTATAGGAATTCAAGGAATGTTAATTCTTAGTGCAAGAATCCCCCCCACTCCCCACCTCCACCATAGTCTGAATTAAGACTTGGCAGACAGACTGGAGTGGGATTCAGAAAGAACTTCAACTCATCGCTCACTTTTTCTAGCCTTTAATTTGAGTTCAAGCAGCCTTAGAAAACAGCCAGTGATATATCTGAACCTCTGCATATCCATGGGAGCCCAGCTTCTGTGAATAATGGCCTATTGGAGCTTTTCTCTTCAAATGATCTATCCTTTAAATTTAACAATCAGAATAATTAAAGAACTATAAGTGATTTCAGAGAGAAAGCCTACCAATTCCACCTGTGTTTGGTGGTAGGAAAATGTTTGACTTCCCAGATGGCCAGCTGAGAGGGACGTACTCACTTTTCACTGGACTGTACAGAGCCTTGTGACTTCTCTGCATTTCTGAACTCCTCTCTTGCCTTGAAATGGTACTCACAGAGGATTGAAATATGTTTTCGAGCAGTTGTGGGATCTATTGGCGAAGGCTTATGTTTCTGCTCCTTGATTTTAAAGCAGATGGTTAATGAATTTTACTTGCATGTATGTGTGAGGGTGTGCTCAAATGGCTTTCTCTAGAAAGGAAGCCAGAAATTAAACTGAATTATTTTAGTTTTTTTTTCCCTGTGGTTCTTATCTGATATCATTACCCGTGTGTACCCATGGTTCTCAAAGAGGTCAGAAGCTCTCCAAGAGCTTTCAATTTCTCTAGCGTAGTTAAATCCTGCTTTAATACATCATTATTATTACTCATCATGAAATATTAATGATTCCTCTGGCTTCTACAAATGCTACCTACCAGAGAAATGATACCATATATGTTCAGCCATAACCCTCTTTATCTTTCATTTCATTCACTATCTGACATCAAAACTGCTTCTCTAAAGATTTTTTGGGCAAAGGAAGAAAAACATTTATGGGGCCAAGAAGTATCACACTCACTAGGGTAAAAACCAAAGTGAAAAGCCAAGTTCTAGCTTCACAAATGTGTGTGTGTGTGTGTGGGGGGGGGGGTGTCATAGATGTTAGAGTAGTACTGTGCTATCTTTTCACATCTCCTGCTGTCTCTCCCTCTCTGTCTCTCTCTTTATTTGAAATAAAAAGAATGAAAAAGTAGCCCAGAAGTGGAGAATTGAGTGTACCCAAAGGCCCAGGGAGTCAGGCGGTAACGCAGCGGGTTAAGCGCAGGTGGCGCAAAGCACAAGGACCAGCATAAGGATGCAGGTTGGAGCCCCCAGCTCCCCACCTGCAGGGGAATCACTTCACAAGCTGTGAAGCAGGTCTGCAGGTGTCTTTCTCTCCCTCTCTCTGTATTCCTCTCCTCTCCTGATTTCTCTCTGTCCTATCTCCAACAACAACAGCAATAATAACAACAATAATAACTACAACAATAAAACAACAAGGCAACACAAGGGAATAAATAAAAATAAAATAATAATTTAAAAAAAGATATAGCATTGCTTGTATATTCTTTTGCCCTTTACCTAATTATGGGTCAGGTTGACTGTAGTATAATACCAGTATAATTCTAGCTTCAAGGGACATATTTAATTGCTTCAGTGTAGCATTATAAAGTGATATTTCCTTCTCAAGTGTTAATCTGACATTGATATATGACATGCATTGGAGAAAACATTCCATCACACTTTGGAAATGTTTAGACTAATCACTGAGATGGAGGACTACAGATAGAGATAAGTATCACTATATTTAATTTATTATTTATCGTTTCAGAGAGCATGAAAGACAGAGAGTGAGAGAAACTGAGAGAAGATGAGACACCACAGCCCAAGTCCACTTGTGAAAATTCCCTTTACATGGAGCTCCCATCTGGTGGCCAGGAGCTTGAACCCAGGTCCTCCTACATTGCAAAGTATGCACTTTGCTGGAGGAGTTGTCTTCTGATCCCCTCTATCTCCATTCTTTTAAACTTTCATCAGAGTTATAATTTTAACCTGAGTAGAAACTACCTGAAAAAAAACAATTTTTAAGAAATGCCTGTGGGTAGATGTCTTATTATCATGCATTGACCCAACACCTTACTTTACTTCTAACTTTAAACTTAGCCTCTACACAGTGAGGTTTTTTTTTTTTTTTTACACAATAGTCTACTTGAATTCTTCCTCAGTAGGGCCAAACCAGTGAGGGTTCTGTTACTTTTGTGTGATTTGTATATTTTACCTTAATAAGTTTTATTTTTGATATGTTTAAGCCAAACCAACACTTAGTGGTAGAGAGCCATTCAGGAAAAAAGGTCACTAGTAAGACATCCCCCTGTGAACCAGTTATCCCTGAAAGGAGTGAGTTCAACCACTGAGGTAACCATTGCATTATTCATGTGACAGAACTTTTAAAATATTTATTTGTTTATTTTTATGAGAGAGAGACAGAGACAGAGGGAGAGAAGCACTGCTCAGTTCTAGCATAGAGTACCACTAAAGATTGAACCTGAGCCCTCGGGTACTCAAGTCCTATGCTCAAATAGGCTCAGCTAGCTCCCTGGCCTCCTGCAAAACATTTGTAAGATGGCATCATGTATGGAATAGTATTAAACACTAATGTATTTGGCAAGCCCCTTGAAGGAAGTTGATGAAATAAAATCCTTTAGGATGGAAAGGTAGAATGATGATTTGTGCAAAAAAACTTGCTTGGTTGAGATCTGAGGTCCCAGGTTCAATCCCCAGGACCACCATATTCCAGAGCTGAACTGAGATCTGAGGGGAAAATGTCTATGTACATATATATATACATGTATGTGTGCATATATACATATATGTACATGTATACATATATAATTCTGTATATATAATTTGGCAAAGATCTGTTCTCTCTCTTTACCAGAGAACTGTTCAGCTCTAGCTTTTGCTTATAGTGGTAAAGGGATTTGAACCTGGAATGAGTCTGTTTGCATAACCATTATGCTATTTCCCCTACCCACTCTGTACCCTCAGATTCGTTGTTTCATATACTATACACATAAATATCAGTATTACTTGTAGAAAGTACTTCAATTTAACTATCTTGGATTGCTACTGATAAGATATTAGTGAAACCTGCAATAAACTCTGATTACCCTAATGTGCATTTCCTTAGTGCTATTTTTAAATTTTTTTAAAATATTTATTTATTGGCTAGAGACAGCCAGAAATCAAGAGGGAAGTGAGTGATAGAAAGAGAGAAAGACACCTACAGCCCTGGTTCACCACTTGCAAAGCTTTCCCCCACCTTTAGTTGGGGACCAGGGGCTTGCTCATTGCAACACGGGTACCCAACCAGGTGCACCACCACCTGGCTCCCATTTCCTCAGTGCTTTAAAGCAGCATGGGCTTCTTTCCCACCTGTGTGATATGTCTCCCACAGACAGAGGGGGAATTTTCTGCTTTATATTTTCCCACACTAGAACCTGCTGGTGGGGGAACACCTCACAGCCTACCACCAACCTCTCCCCACTGTGACCATTACCCTGACAAAGAGAGAGTCCTGCAGTATCTGTCAATGGCAATTAGATGTTCTTTTTTGGAAATGCCAGTCACCAAGCCACAAGAAGCACAACCTAATTATGTATGCAAAAGGGAAAGGAAAGTGAAATATTTCCAAAATAATGGCTACCACATACATTGATAGCAGGTAAATCCTGACTGACTGCCATTAAAATTATACATGCCTTCAAAGAGTAATGAGTTAGTATGTAGTTAAACCTTGTTGACATGATTTTTTTGGTTTCTCAATAAGTAAATACCAGGTGAAATTTCTATGGGGAATCTTGGGCCTTCTAATGAGTTTACCTTTCCTATGGAGCCTCACACAGACAGAATCTCAGTGCCCAACCAGGTGCCTCTCCTTAGCAGGCCTGTGGTAGCTTGCCTGTGCAAAAGAGAGCCTAGAAAAAAAAAAAAAGAAAGAAAAGAAAAGAAAAAAAAAAAAAAACATGGACTATAAATACAGTTACTCAGGAATGAAAAAAGGAAACATTTGGCATGTTATAAGGAGCAGAGATACTAGAGGGCAAAGATTTAAATGCTAATTCAAGGGCTCAAAGTTTACTAGAAGGGGAGATAGTGTGTGTGTGTGTGTGTGTGTGTGTGTGTGTGTGTGTGTGTGTGTGTGAGAGAGAGAGAGAGAGAGAGAGGGAGGAGAGAGGATGTGACGGTGAGGCACACCCACATTTCACCTGACTTCTCTTTCCAAAAAGCCAAGAAAAATTACAGACAGTCCTGTAGAGAGAATGAACAGGGAAGCCTTAAGTTGTAAATTCAAAGAACTTTTGGGAGAATGTTGAGGTACTGAATATGGAAGACCTTTTTGTCGGCATCCACAGAGATTGATGAGAAGGAAGTGTGAAGGGGGCAGGATTTATAGCACAGTAATGTTCACAGACTCCCCACCAACCCACAGAAGAAGCAGGAGCCACCCCTTCCACTTCCCCTCCTCTGCCTTCCAGTAGATTCTCAGACATGTTCAAGGACTTTCCAAAGGCTGACTTAGAAAAAGGCAGATGCAAATGAGGCTTAGACTACACACAAGAAAAGAAAACCAAAGGAAAATTAAATAGAAAAGAGTAGGGAGATGGGGGAGGGTGTTAGCATAGCAGTTTAAGAGCATGTGGCACAAAGCACAAGGACTGGCATAAGGATCCCAGTTTGAGCCCCGGGCTCCCCACCTGCAGGGCGGGTCTTTTTACAAACAGTGTAGCACATCTATCTTTTTCTCCCCTTCTCTGTCTTTTCCTCCTCTCTCCATCTCTCTCTGTCCTATCTAACAACGATGACATCAACAACAACAATAATAAGTACAAAAGCAAAGCAACAGGGCAACAAAAAAGGGGAAAATAAATAAGTAATTAAAAAAAGAAGAAGATTTTAAAAAAGGGTGGGGGATACAGGTAAATTGAGGGGAAATGAAGTTTAAAAAAGGGAGAAGGAAGAAATTAAGGCAAGAGGGTTTATCTTGTGTTAAGCTTATAAAGTGTTGGTGTGGTAAGTCACAGGTCCTTATGACACATAAAATGATATGAAAGGGAATTGTGAAGAAGAGGGAGAGGGGATATGAAAAAAAGAAGCTCCCTGGGTTAATGAATTCCATTTCCTTTATTGTTTGCAGAGACTGGATCTTTTTATTACCTTTGGTTATAAGGAAATACTTATTTGATTATAACTCTCTCTAAGGTCTCCATATATTTTCAACCATACAGATAGTAATGACTCTACTTTGCTTAGATATGCACAAGTTAATGTACCATTTTACATTGAAGATATATTTCTTTTTTTTAAGATTCTTTTTTAAAAAATTATCTTTATTTACTTATTGGATAGAGACAGCCAGAAATTGAGAAAGAAGGGTGAGAGAGAGAGAGAAAGAAACAGAGAGACACCTGCAATACTGCTTCACCACTTGCAAAGTTTTCCCCCTGCAGGTGGGAAGTGGGAGCTCAAACCTGGGTCCTTGACCTTTGTAACATGTGTGCTCAACCAGTGCCCCACCACCTGGCTCCAAGATATTTTTTCTTCTTTAAAAATTTTTTTAAAACTTTTTTTCTTCATTTATCAATATGGTGGTGGGGTGAAGAGAATATTTGTTAACAGCCTCTTTTTTTTGCCTCCAGGGTTAATGTGGGGGCTCGGTACCTGCACTACAACCCCGCTGCTCCTGGAGGCCATTTATTCCCCTTTTGTTACCCTTGTTTTATCATTGATCGTTGTTGTGATTATTACTGTTGTTATTATTACTATCATTGTTTTTGGATAGGACAGAGAGAAATCGAGAGAGGACGAGAAGTCTGGGAGAGAAAGACACCTGCAAACCTACTTCACATGTGAAGCAACCGCCCTGCAAGGGGGGGGGGATGGGACAGGGATCCTTACACTGGTCCTTGCACTTTGTGCCATGTTCCATGTTCACTTAACCTACTTGCACTTAACCAGATCCCCTTGTAGCCTCTTTTTAAGGGTTCTACATTCAGTGACTGAAAAGAGCTAGTACTATTTTTATTTGCAATGCTAATGTTGACTTCTTCACTGTTTGGTGGCCCCTTATTTATCCGCTATGTTCCATCGCTGGGGAGCCAGAGACGACCCAAACTGCCCCTGCGGCTACAGACAGACTATGACCCACACAGTCAACAACTGCCACCTCTCCAGATTCAAAGGAGGTCTCGCAGAAACTTTACATCAAGCTCAACCTGACGCTGTTGACTGGCTACGGAAGAAGGGCAAACGCTAGAAGGAGGAAGAGGAGGAGGAGGAGGAGGAGGAGGAGGAGGAAGAGGAGGAGGAGGAGAAGGAGAAGGAGAAGGAGAAGGAGAAGGAGAAGGAGAAGGAGAAGAAGAAGAAGAAGAAGAAGAAGAAAAAGGAGAAGAAGAAGAAGAAGTATTTATCAGTTTATTATCTCCTAAGGCTACTCATCTTTGAATACAATGCCTGGAGATAAGTCACCTATTCCCTTAAGCACTCCTTTTAAGTGAGCTGATGTTAGGCTTTATCAGCAGAGGACCCTGGAGGGGGCATTGCAAGAAAAAGAGGCTTCAGGCTTCTGGCAATTTCCAACAAAGAGAAGTCAGAGGTTTGATCCCTCTGCAATTTTGCAGTGTTAACTTAGTACAACTTTTCTTCAACCCTACTGCAAGCCTTTCTCCAGTCTTCTGCCTCTACATTCCTCACTGCCTATGCACACAACCTGGACTTATCTTCTCTTCATGTTCACTTAGGCAGGCTGACTGGTGTCTGCTCCGACTCCCCGGAGCCATCCTCTCAGTCTTTATCCTGATGGTCTGAACTCATTCCAGATGCATCCTTCCGTGGTTTCTCCCTCAGTCTGAGGCTTATATAAAATCCCCTAAAATAATTATTCTTTTATTAGAGGTTTATTAAAAAATAATAAATAAATAAATACTTGATCAATCTTCCACTGCTTAACCTACTATGTGTTTTCTATCTCCCAATGAGACCCAGACTGTTACATATTCAGTGTGGTCTAGGATACCAAACTCCACCTCTTCCCACATATGGGAATGCATAATGAGCTCACTGCTCTGCTCAGAAACACTGATTTTATCGATGCTGAGCATGCACAAGTAGAATGACTTACATTAAGTTGGAGAGATTTGCAATAGATAAAAAAAAATGCTTTAACCTTCTGATATATAAATAGTAAAGAATGTTATAGATACATGGATCATGTTCTGTGGAAGGCAAAAAGAAAAAAAAAAACAGTAATAAATGTCATAAAAATATGTGACTAAGCTTTGATTCCAGGCCTTGTAACTTTGACTGTATCCCAAGTCTAGATGATGAAAGCATGTTTAGTGATATAGCATGGATTCTTTTTTTAAAGATATATTAGTTATTCATTTATTTAACAGAGAGATAAAAACTGAAATGGAAGGGGAATATATAAAGGGACAGAGAAAGATAGATACACGCTGAACTGCTTCACTGCTCGAGAAATCCCCCCCTAACAGAATAGGACCAGAGGCTTGAACCTGGGAACTTACACATAGCAATGTGTGCACCAGCCAATTGAGCCATCACTCCTCCCTGGCATGAAATCTTTTTTTTAATTATGTTATTAATAGTACGTTACAAGATTGTAAGATTACAATGTTCCACAGGACACACACTACCAAAGTTCTGTATCCCCACTCACAGATAACCATGATAGCTTCACAAGTCTTAGAAGCACTTTGCTTGCTTCTGTTATTTATATATCTATTTATTTATTTATTTGGCAAATTCATGTGAATCAGATCTCTAGATTCCTTATATGAGTGAAACCATTTGTAGTTGTCTTCCATATATTTTTTTTAAATATTTTATTTATTTATTTATGAGAATGATAGGAGGAGAGAGGGAAAGAACCAGACATCACACTGGTACATGTGCTCCTGGGGGTTGAACTCCAGACCTCATGCCTGAGAGTTCCGTGCTTCATCCATTGCACCACCTCCCTGATCACCTTCCATATCTTTATTTATTTTGCTAAGGAGAATCACCTCCACTTCCGTTTTCTCCCAAAAGACACAATATCATCTTTGTTGATTGCACAGTAGTAGTTTGTGGAGTATGGATCCCCTGGTGTCTTCAGGCAGTCATTTGTGGATTGGGCATTTAGGCTGCTTCCAATCTTTGCCTGTTGTGCAAATGAACATAGGGGTGCATATGTCCCTTGGAGTTGGTGTTTGAGTATCCACTGGATAAGCCTGGCTTGTATTCTTAAGGCACTCATGCAGTCCTGTTCCTTTCCTCTCTAGACTTTCTACCACTCCTATTTCAGAGATTCAATGATCCACACTATCATTATATACAAAGTTCAGCACGTTTTTCTTTGCCATTTATTCTTTTTTTGTGTGTGTGTCTTATTTGCAAATGCCATCCTAGCTTTAAAAACTGATGGGGGTGGGGGAGAGTTGTGGTTAAATGCATGTGTTACCTGGTTAAATGCATGTGTTACAATGTACAAGGACCTGGATTCAAGTCCCTGATCCCCACCTACAAGGGAAAACTTCACAAGCAGTGAAGTAGTGCTACAGGTGTTTCTGCCTCACCTTCTCTGTCCCCTTTCCCTCTCAGTTTCTTTAAGTCCTATCAAATTAAATAAATAAAGTTAATATATATATTTAGGGAGTCCAGCGGTAGCGACATGGGTTAAGCCCACGTGGCGCAAAGTGCAAGGACCAGCATAAGGATCCTGGTTCAAGCCCCTGGCTCCCCACCTGCAGAGGAGTCGCTTCACAAGTGGTGAAGCAGGTCTGCAGGTGTCTTTCTCTCCCCCCTCTGTCTTCCCTTCCTCTCTCATTTCTCTTTGTCCTATCCAACAATGATCACAACAATAACAACAACAATAATAACTATAACAATAAAACAAGGGCAACAGGAGGGGATAAATAAATACTAAAAAATAAATATTTAAAAAATAAGGCTAGGGGCTGAAACACACCTTTTAAGTGCGTGCTTTGCTCGGTGTGTGGCCCGGGTTTGAACTCCAGCATCACATGGGCATGCCAATACACTGGGGGAGGCTGTGGTATGTCTCCCATTCTCTGTCTCTTATTTGCATTAAGAATTCAGTGTGAGAGAGTCGGGCTGTAGCGCAGTGGGTTAAGCGCAGGTCACGCAAAGCACAAGGACCGGCATAAGGATCCTGGTTCGAACCCAGGCTCCCCACTCCTCTCCTGCAGGGGAGTCGCTTCACAGGCGGTGAAGCAGGTCTGCAGGTGTCTATCTTTCTCTCCTCCTCTCTGTCTTCCCCTCCTCTCTCCATTTCTCTCTGTCCTATCCAACAACAACAACAATAATAGCTATAACAATAAAACAACAAGGGCAACAAAAGGGAATAAATAAATAAAATAAATATTAAAAAAAAGAATTCAGTATGAGAAAGGTGAAACCGCACATATGCAATACACTCCAGCTCTGCAGTAAAAAAATATATAGCAAACTATGATTCATTTATTTAAAAAACAATCTTAATCATGGGCCCTACAATTTTCTGTATCTATGTAGTTCTTTAGAAAGTTTCTGAGGCTTTTCTTTTTCCATATTTCCCATGCTACTTGTAGAAGATCAGAATTTACATTAACAGTTCCCAAACCTGTGAGTCCCAAACCAATAGGAAAGAATCTACGGTTACATTAGTTTTTGACAGATGAAATAACATCCCATTGCAAATACCTTTAAATCAAATTTATCATGCTCCAGAGGACCCATTTCTTTAAAAAGTGTAAAGCTCAAAAAAAAAAAAAAAAAAAAACAAGAAATGAAAGCAGAAAGTATAGTATCGCGTGTGAAATATCTAACTGTGCAATTACTGCATTACATATTCATTCAGTTCAAATAAGATGAAATTCCTCTAATCATCAACTGGCAGTCAGAAATGAATATGTAGCTTACTAATCTCTTGGTAGGAATGAGACCAAATATAAACCTGAACCACACTTGTCCAGTCCCTGTCCAATCTGCTTTTCTTGAACTTGTTAAAGAACACATCAGAAAAAAAGGAATTCAAAACAGGAGAAAAAATGATGAGAGATTGTCAGAGAACACAAACTGGTCAAACCCTAAAAGATAGTATCAATTGAAAATATATTTAAATGCATTTTCAGCAAGACTTATGATGTTACAAGCTAAAATCAAGTTACCTGAAAGGCACCAGATGTAGACACTGAAAAAGCTCTTGCTTGGAATGTTAAAAAATGAAAAGTCATATTAAGCAAAGTGGAGCCGTGCATAATTCCTATGTTAATATATTTATCAACGATCATCAGCTTCAAATCAACTGCAAGTCTCTACTTCTTTCAAAGTTCTCTACAATTCTGACATGTATTTTTAAATGTACTGTAACTTTTCTATTATAAAAGTTTTTATTTAACTGGTAGGTGACCTCTTTAAAGACATTTCTATTCTAATAGTATTTCCTCTTTACTCAGAGTCTTCATGTAAACTTTCCCCTCCAACCTAAAGCCTGTAATTTGAAACATTTTGAAGCAATGACTTGGTATTCATTTCAACTATGTACTAAACTACTTTTGGGTGTTTGTTTTTGTTTTTGTCTTGCCCCCAGGGTTATCACTGGGGCTCAGTGCCTGCAATAGGAATCCACTGCTCCTGGAGGCTTTTTTTTTTTTCCATTTTGTTGTTGTTATTGAATAGGACAGAAATGGACCAAGGAGGTGAAGACAGAGAGGGGGAGAAAAAGATACCTGCAGACAAACTTCACTGCTTGTAAAGCTACAAACCCTACCTCCCAACCCCCCACCGTGCAGATGGGGAGCCAGGGGTTAGAAACAGGATCCTTGTGCTTTGTGCCATGTGTGCTTATCTGCCTGACCCCCACCCTTAACTACTTTCAAACCACCCCTTCCACACCATTGCTATTGCCATGATTTCAGTATAGGCTCTCAATATATTTTGTCTGAACAATTCCATTAAATTCCACACTGTGTGTCTATATCTCTTCTGATCTCCTCTTCCATATTATTTTGAATTATCTTCATGAAAACACATCAGATCATGTCAAATCTCTATTAAAACACATAAAAATCAAGACTGGGTGATGGCACACCTGATTGAGCACACATGTTACAGTGTGCAAGGACCCTGGTTCAAACCCTCAGCCCCCACCTGTAAGGAGAAATCTTTTCGGGTAGTGAAGCAGTGCTGCAGGTATCTCTCTGTCTCTGTCTCTCTCCCTCCTTATCTCTCCCGTCCCTCTAGATTTCTAGCTGTCTCTATCCAATAATAAATAAACAAAAATATTTTTTAAAAAAACATATAAAATCAACGTATAAAATGATGTGTTAATATTTCCATACTACCACTGACAAATAATGTATATGTAAAAACTGAATTTTGCAGGCTCATTCTGGGATTTGCATGATAATGGAAAAGACCAGGAATAACTTAATGATAAGCTAAGTGTAAATATTTGCTCCACTACCTATCAAGATTTATTGTAAAGCCATGACAATTAAGAGAACGTGGCTTTAGTGCCTGAGCAGATAAGTAAACCAATGAAGCACAAGAAGTAGGTCAGAAACAGACTCGCCCGTATTTATGCACTTAATTTACTACTAAGATATGGTGATGGGGCAGTGGAGAAATGCTGTTCCTTTTAATTACTGGTTCTGGAACAAGTGCAAATTCACATGGAAAGTAATGAAGTTGCACCTTTCCCTCATGCACATACAGAAGTCAACACCTGGTGCTACACTTAATGTAGAAAAGAGATTTGTAAAGATTTGGGGAGGTAACTTGCTGCCTTTAGGATAGGAAAAGGTTGTGTTTTTTTTTTAATTAAACATTTATTTTTTAAATATATTTTTTATTTTATTTTTGAGAGAGATGAAGAGAGACAGAAACACACAGAGAGAAACACCAGAGCACTGCTCAGCTCTGGCTTATGGTGGTGCGGGGGATTGAACCTGGGACTTGAGAGCCTCAGGCATGAGAGTCTGTTTGCATAACCATTATGCTGTCTCCCCTGCCCAGAAAAGGTTGTTCTAATAAAACATAGAGAACAACCAGGGAAAATAGAAATTATACATTCTGAACAAATGCAAGTTCTCTCAAGGGAACATTACCTTACTAGGTAAAAGAGGCTCTCAGGGTTTATGAATGAATACAGATTGTCATTCCAGAAAAGCCAACACCTGGAGGTCTGACTTCCAGTCTGAAAGTATGTGTTAAAAGAGACCCCTCCCTCTGTAATACTGACAATTCTTAGTTGCCCCTAGTAATGGGGACCGATCAAGAATAAGCCAGTATATCCCCACCTACAGGAGGGAAGCTTTGTGAGTGGTGAAACAGTACTTCAGGTCTTTCTTTCTTTTTTCCTTGCTTTTTCTTTTTCTTTTTCCTTCTCTTTTGCTTCCAGGGTTATTGCTGGGGCTCAGTGGCCTGCACTACGAATCCACTGCTCCTGGCAGTCATTATTTTCCATTTTATAGGATAAGACAGAGAGAAATTGAGAGGAGAAGAGGAGATAGGGAGAGAGAAAGATAGACACCTGCAGACCTGTTTCACCACTTGAGATGCAGCCCCTTGCAGGTGGGAAGTGAGGCCTGGAACCTCCATCCTTGTGCTGGTCCTTGTGTTTCATATTATGTGCACTTAACCGGGTACACCACCACTTACCCCTCTCCCTCATACTCTCCTTCTCTATCTCTCCTTCACTCCCAATTTTTCCCTGTCTCTATCAAATAAAATAATTTCTAAAAAATGGAATTAACCAGGATAGTTAGACAAACATAAAGACTAGAAACACAATAAAAAAATAGAGAACAATTGAACAATATATTTCAATACCTCCCACAAGACTAGGAGAGGCAGCTGTTTCATCTAACACAGAGAAACAAATACAAAAATGAGCAAGTGAAATAAAGACAGGAATATGTTCTTATTTAAGAGAATAATAATAGAAGACCTCAGAAAAATATCTTAAGAAAATAAAGATGGGAGTCGGGCTGTAGCGCAGCGGGTTAAGCGCAGGTGGCGCAAAGCACAAGGACTGACATAAGGATCCCGGTTCGAACCCCGGCTCCCCACCTGCAGGGGAGTCGCTTCACAAGCGGTGAAGCAGGTCTGCAGGTGTCTATCTTTCTCTCCCCCTCTCTGTCTTCCCCTCCTCTCTCTGTTTCTCTCTGTCCTATCCAACAATGACGACAACAACAATAATAACTGCAACAATAAAATAACAAGGGCAACAAAAGGGAATAAATGAATAAAATAAAATATTTAAAAAAAAAGAAAGATAAGCCAGATAAAGAATTCAAAGTAATGATCGTAGATGTTTACTGAATTCCAGAGAGCATGCATAAGCAAAGTAAGAATTTCAGTAAAAGGAAAATACAACAAAGTATCAAACAGAGGTTATGGAGTGGAAGAATAAAAGAACCACACTGAGAATATACAATAGAGCATTCAACAGCAGAGCTGGCAAAGTAGAAGAATTAGCATGTGAATCTGAAGGCAGAGCAATGAAGTTTAATCAGAAAAATAACAAAGGGAGTCAGGTGGTAGCGTGGTGGGTTAAGTGCACGTGGCACGAATTGCAAGGACCAGAATAGGGCTCCGGATTCAAGCCCTGGGCTCCCCACTTGCATGGCAGTCACTTCACAGGCAGTGAAACAGGTCTGCAGGTGTCTATCTTTCTCTCCACCCTCTGTCTTCCCCTCCTCTCTCCATTTCTCTCTGTTCTATCCAACAAAAGACGACATCAATAATAACTACAAGAATTAAAAAAAAAAAAGGAAAACTAAAATTAGCTTAGGAGACACCTGAGATAATATCATACAAGATGTAACATTCATATTATAAGAACCCCAGACGAAAAAGAAAGGGCGGTAATGGACAAAATTTTATTTAAAGAAATCATGGCTAGGGGTGCACAGATGGTGGCATACCCAATAGAGTGCACACACTAGCATGCACAGGGCCGGGGTTCAAATCTCTATCCACTTACACAGTAGCTGATACAGTAACATTTTTCGGTAAAGAGAAAAATGAGATAACATAGTTGTTGCTTGTTTGTTTTGCTGGCAGTGCCAAGTTCTTACATATGTTTCAGTCCACCATTCCCTGATTTTTTTCATTATTTTTATACTTTATTTTTATTTTGATTAAATTTTTCATTCTTTTTCTTATTTAAGACACAGAGAAAGAGAGAATCAGAGGGACTCTCTTGGGTCAAGAGAGATAGTATAATGGTAATGCTATCTTTCATGCCTAAGGCTTCAAAGTCCCAGGTTCAATCCCTTGTATTACAATAAACGAGAGCTCAACAGTGACTTCTCTCTCTCTCTTCTGTCTCTCTCTCTCTCTCTCTCCGCCCCCATCTCTTTCACTCACTAAAATAAAGCAATAAAAATATAAAATAAAATAAGGAAAAAGTAAACCAAATAATAAACGAGAGAGAAAATCCAAAGATTTCCCTGGTGCCATGACACTTTCATGTAGTGCTGAGCGTCAAGCCCAGAAATTCGTACATGGTAAGGTGTTTAGCCTGTCAGAAAAGCTATCTCCTTGCCTCCCCAAATTAAAAGTCGTATGGAGGGAGTTTGAATATGTAACGGTTCTCTTATTGCTGCTCCAGCAACCTTATATCTGTGTGGTTTGCTATCTCTGCGTTTGTCCAGTGGGACTTGTGAGCAGCAGCATGGCATTGCTCCTCAGAAGCCTTGCGTCACGTGACCCCTGTGATTATTTCAGATACTCCTTGCAACAAAACTGTGAAGAAGGTAATACGCAATTTTATTTTATTTTGTTATCTATCTATTTTGTCAAAAGGGTTATCACTGGGGCTCAGTGCTTCTGCTACTCTACTGCTCCTGGCAGCCCTATATATTGTTTTCCTCTGTGATAAAGGGTGAGAGACAGAAAAATAAAGAGCGAGAGAGAGAGAGAAAGAGAGACCCCTTAGCAATACTGTATCAGCTATCTTTTGCTATACGCAACCAAAATTTGGTGACTTGAAGTCATTTAAAAAAACATATGGGAGAGGGGCGGTGGCACAGCAGGTTAAGCGCACATGGCGCAAAACGCAAGGACCTGCGGAAGGATCCCGGTTCATAGCCCCCAACTCCCCACCTGTAGGGGAATCGCTTCACAGGCGGGGAATCGCTTAACAGGCTGTGAAGCAGGTGAGCAGGTGTTTATCTTTCTCTCCCCCTCTCAGTCTTCCCCTCCTCTCTCCATTTCCTCTGTCCTATCCAACAATGACATCAGTAACAACAACAGTAAGCACTACAACAATAAAACAAGGACAACTAAAGGGAATAAATAAATATTAAAATAAAACAAGTGTTTAGTTCCATCGGGGCAGGTGGTGAAATAGCTGGTAAAGCGCACACATTACAGTGCACAAGGATCCAGGTTCAAGTCCCTGGTCCCCACCTGCAGGGGGAAAACTTCATGAGTGAGGAAGCAGGGCTGCAGGTGTCTTTCTGTCTCTCTCCCTCTACGCAGTCTCCTCTCAGTTTTTCTCTGTCTCTATCCAATAATAAATAAATAAATATTTTATAAAGATATTTAATTCCAAATCTATAAATTAGTGAAGCAGATTCTTCAAGCCTGTGCTTGTTCTAGTTGAGAGGGCAGTGGCATACCTTGCAGAACACACATATTACTACAAAAGAAGACTTGGGTTAAAACCTCTGGTACCCACCTGCAGAGATCAGTCAATCTCCATGAGCTATGGAGTAGGGCTGCATGCTACTCCCTTTCTCTCTCTCTCTCTCTCTCTCTCTCTATATATATATATATATATATATATATATATATATATCCTCTCTCTCTTATTAAAAAAAAAAAGGAAAGAATGGGGCTAGGTGAAATGCACATAGTATAGTGTGCAAAGACCCGGGTTCAAGCCCCTGGTCCCCACTTGCAGAGGGAAAGCTTGACTAGTGGTGAAACAGGGTTGCAGGTGTCTCTCTGTCTCCCACTCCCATCTCAATTTCTCTCTGTCTCTATCCAGCAATAAATAAAAAACATAAAAAAATGGCATCCTGGAATGGAGGACTAGCTTGAAGGCACCAAGCTCTAGCAATAAACCTTGTAGAAAAAGAAAATCACTTCCAATAGGGACTTAGAGGTTACACAGGCTCTAGTGCTAAATATATATATATTAGTGCTAAATATATATATATATATATATCCTGAGTAAGGCGGTTGGAGGTAAATAGTTAATTTTATCCACACAATATTTTCAAGAATGGGAGACACTCACTGCCCTAATCCAGCTTTCTAGCCCTTTTTTCTACACTGACACCATTTTCTCAGACAATATTTCTATCCAACTTCATGCTAGCTATCAAACTCAAGCAAAAATTGCCATAGTTGTGGGCCCCTACAAACATGCCTAAAATGGACTTCCTAGCTTTCTTCCAGCCTGAGATCCTTAATCTCATCTGATCCATTCTTACCTTTTGCCCAGCAAATATTTATATATATAAGAAGAATGTTAACTTTGCCTAGGGTATTCAGTCTGGACATACCTTATTTGCAATTTCAGTTTTCCAACACTCTCATTCATCGATCAGGGCTCTGCCATACTATCCATACATCTGGAAAAGTCAGAACAATATGTAGTTGAGGCAACTTTGCTTTGGGTTGCTTAAAGTATTGCCAGTTTGACCGGAATGCCTACAAATAGCAGAGATTGCTCTGACTATTCTCTATGGCATAGAGATCATAATTTAGATGAGAAAGTCTAGGTGGAGAACAGAACAGGGTCTGTCTATAGGTAGCATGTTTAGCACAGAGCAGGGATCACTGTGGATGCTCTTTAAACAATCAACACTATTATTAACAGTATTACCAGACTGGCCAGATATCTCACCTGAGAGGGTGCCTGGGTTTTTTTATGATTTAATATTGATTTACAAAATTATAAGACTACAGGAATATAATTCCACACCTTTCCTACCACTGCAGTTCCACATCCCCATTCCTTCCATTGGAAACTGCAGTGGTTCTCCCAAGATCACAGATATAGATTGACTATTATTTCTGTAACTATCTATAACACTATATATGTATATACATATATATGTATACATATACATATAAATACATACCTATATATGCCCATTTTTCTATGATCCTGCCATCTCTTTTCTTTTTTTTTTATTGATTTAATAATGATCAACAAGACCATAGGATAAGAGGGGTACAATTCCACACAATTCCTTCTCTTCCTTTCTAAGTTATGCCTACACCCATTGCTACTTCTGAGTGTCATTGCTTTTTTTTCCTCTACTCTCTCAGGGTGTTGATGGAATTGGATTTCAGAGCCCTCTAGTCACTTTCCCTAAAATTTCTCCCTCTCTGTAAGTATAAACCAAAATTCTTTTTGGGAGTTATGGCTCCTGTAATAGCTTCTCCAGTGGACATGGATGTTGGCAGGTCGATCCATATCCCCAGTCTGTTTTTATATTTCCCTAGTGGGGTAGGGCTCTGGAGAGGTGAGATTCTAGGATACATTGGTGAGGTTGTCTGCCCAGGGAAGTCAGGATGGAATCATAGTAACATCTACAACTTGATAGCTGAGAGGTAGTAAGATATAAAGCAGGACAAAATGATTAATAGAAAAGAATCAAAAAGTAGGAATGGATCAGAAATTATTAGAGCCCCTAGGGTGAAAAGAAGGTAGGAAGTCTATATTAAATATGTCCCTAAGAGCCCATGAATTTATTAATTTTTGCTTGAGCTTGACAGCTAACTTGGAGGTGGGGTGAGAATATTGTTTGGGAAGATGGTGTCAGAGTTGAGAATAGGACTGAAAAGCTGGATTAGGGCAGAGAGTAGCCCCCAAATGTGAAGAAAATATGAAAGTACAATTAAATGTTTACCTCATTGATCTGATCTAGGATCCATATTCTTATTTAACAGGAGCCTGTATAACTTCCAAGTCCCTGTCAATCTGATCTCGCAATCCATCGTCATAGCTGGGAACATTCTAAACTGCATTCATTTCAGGACCAGTCTTCCCCGAGCGTCAGGGTAGGATGACTCAGCCTTTCTTTGGAGAGTGAGGTAGTCCTTACCATTGCTAGTTTACAGTGAGGGTAATATCCTGGAGAGACCCACAAGAGAACTTAAGCTTATGATGATGTTTTTGATGAAAAAGAGATGGTGGAAAGAGGGAACTATTAGAGCTCTTAGATATGGGGAGATCCATGGATTCCTTGACTATAGGACCCCAGGTGATGAACTGGTCTGATTTTGACCAAAAAGGCCACCATTACGTGAGCCAGTTTTTTGCCCTTTGCCAGATTTTGTAGTCCTTTCTTTATCAGACAAGTTTAGATTTTTCTCCCAGTTGTTAAAGCTTTGAACATCATTTGTTGTATCCAAACTGGTATTAAGTTTATAAGGTCTGGACTCAAATTAGGGTGGCACTACACCAAGGATTTTGGTGAGGTCTAAGTTAACCTTAAGTTTTAATGCATTTACTTATTTAATGATTCTAATAAAGATTGTCATAGGGGCAATAAATATCCTTTACTTGATATATTTTTTATCAGGATATCTCTTAGCCAATTGTATATAGTGTTTATTCTAAAGATTATCAAAGGGTGACAATAATGCTGGTACTGTCAATATCAAGAAGATATTGAGACATTTATCTTTCTTTTTTTTTTGTAGTTAGTTGAGTAGATAGTGTGATTGATGGTAGGAGAGGAGGATGTCTAGGCCTAAGTAATAAATATTTGATTAGAAAATTTATGGTGCCTTCTTTAGGCCTTTCCAATAGATTGCCAAGTTTATTAGGTCTAAATCTAATTACAGAGGACTATTAAGCACTTTTACTTTGAGGTATACAGTTTCCCCTAACATGAATATGTGTGTACATGTACCCAGTATGGCGTGTCTGTTGTGTTATACACGTGATGCAAGTTCTAGCCTCTGTACACCATAGGCAAAGTGTTGGTGTTGTGGTATCACACCCTGTCCCTCTGTCTCTCTATCTGAAAAAGTTGATCTGCTGCTTCCCACCTGTAGGAGGGATGCTTTATGAGCTATGTAGCAGGTCTGCAAGTGTCTATCTTTCTCTCTCCCTTTCTTTTGCCATAGTTGTGGGCCCCTATAAACGTGCCAAAAATGGACTTCCTAGCTTTCTTCCAGCCTAAAGTCCTTAATCTCATCTTAATCCATTACTCCTGTCAGTCATTCTCCCTTTCTATCTTCCTCTCCCCTCTCAGTTTCTCTTTGTCTTGTTAAATAATAATAATAAAAAAATAGGAAAAAGGAAGGAAGAGAAAAAGAGAAAAAAAGAAAGAATGCATGATAGAAAGGGAGAATGACTAGAAAGAGAGAATGACTAACAGGAGTAATAGATTAGTAATGCAGGCATCCCAGTGGGGCTTCCCAGTGATAACCTTGATGATAAAAAAAAAAAAAGGAAAGAAAGGAAGGAAGGAAGGAAGGAAGGAAGGAAGGAAGGGAGGGAGGGAGGAAGGAAGGAGAAAAAGAAAGGGTGGTAGGGGTGAGGTGGATTTGATCTGTAAGACCCCTAGAATGACAAAAAAAAAAAAAAAAAAAGAACAGGACACACAAACAAAAACACAACGTTCTTGTTATAAAACAAAACGAATGGTTAGATCACAAAATGAGGGGAAAACTAGAAAAATCTATGTTTAGTTAATTGCCTTGTTCTCTTTTTGTTGTTTTCTAAAGTTCCTTGAATCTCATTTACTGCCAGCCAGAGCACCTATATCCTGAATTCCTCAGATGGATTAATTAGTTCGCCCAGGCTGTCTTCACATCTCTGGTGCTATGTTGCTCCCTTTCCCTGCTCAGACAGACCACAGACGTTATTGACCTTCCTGGGCTCCCACTGGGAAGCTACACTGCCTCCTTCCCTGCAGCTCTGATGTCTTTCTACACACATTTAAAGAACTGCGGGGACAAAAATAATTAGGTTGATAAAGATGCAATCTTGTTCTTTATTCAAAATAAGTCTCATCTCTCTGGGGGAAAAAAAAAAGAAATTACAGAACTATGTCTTCCTTTTTTTATATTTTATTTATTTATTTTCCCTTTTGTTGCCCTTGTTGTAGTTATTATTGTTGTTGTTATTGATGCCATTGTTGTTAGATAGGACAGAGAGAAATGGAGAGAGGAGGGGAAGACAGAGAAGGGGAGAGAAAGATAGACACCTATAGGCTCCAAAATCCCAGGTTCAATCTCCCACACCACCATAAACTAGAGCTCTGCAGCTCTAGTAGAAAAAAATTTTTTAAATCTCAAAGTCCCAGAACTCAAATCAGTTCTCTAAAATCAGGTAGTAACTGTATAGCAAAGAGGTCCCAGTGATCTCTTTTCTGAAAATACTTTAGTTATTTTCATGAAAAGCTATTTTGAAAAAAAAAAAAGAAAAGAATTTTCACAGTTGAAATTTTTGAAAGATTTCCTCAAGAAAACACTCCAAAGAATCTAGGCAAGTCTGAATTTTCTTTTGAGGTTATTTGAAAAAACAAATGGAGTGGACTGGAGAGAAAAAAAAAAAAAAGGTCAGAACCTGGGTTCAAGTCCCTGGAAAGTTTTATGAGCAATAAAACAGTGTTTCACGTGTCTCTTTCACATGATATCTGCTTCCTTCCCACCCCGTTTCTCTTTGTCTCTATCCAAAAAATTGAATGAAGAAAATACTTTCAAGAGAAAAAATAAAATCAGATAGAACTATCTATATCCTCCTAACATACGTGCAATAGGTTTGTCCTCATCCAGAGACAAGATTCAAAGGATCTTCTGGTTGAAATCCCTTGAATTGTAGGAAATACAGCAAGGTCTACTCTCATTGAAACAACTTTGTCCAGCAATTTTTTGCCATGATTCTCATATGTTTAGATTAACTCACTAGCTTTTCCAGTATGATACTGGGAAGGTAACATAGTAAGCTACTGTTCCTGTGAATATTTCTAATATCTAATGTAAAAAATCATTCAGAAAAAGTATAGAAGTGACATTTATATGTCAAAATGTTTAGACATAGAAGTTCAAGGTACATCACAATGATTACCTTGGGGCAGTAGGAAGGCCAGAACAGAGTGGATGTGATGTGATAAAATGCTTAATCTAAAGTGAGGCAACTCTCTAAACTTCAACTTCTTTCTTGTAAAATAGGAATGACTCTCTTAGCTCACTGTAAGAATTAAATTCAATAATATCTTTGAAGCACTTTAATGTTTCATTCAAATATAACATATTTGTAAAAGGCAGTAGCCTTGAAATTCCCTTTTTATGCAGTTGTTTGTTAAGTGCTTTTAGTATGAGTTGCTTGTAGTATGAGGTGTAAAATTCCTTGCCCCTTCCCCCTTGAATAAGCAGGACCTAATCAGTTAAGGCCACCCATTGTTCAAAGGACCCTGCCTGAGGACAAGCCTTATCAGGACCTCATCAGTGAAGGCCACCCATTGTTCGAAGGACCCTACATGGGGACAAGCCTTATCAGGACCTTTGAACAGACTTTGTGGTGTGCTGTCTACCGGATGGGTGGTCATAGCCCATGGCAGGAGGATGTGCCTGGTTGAATTCTATTGGTTGTGTGATCTTACTATATTTGAAAATAGCCCGCGCTTTGCTTTGAATGGATCACGCTTTTTGCTAAGTTTGAAATGATTGGATCTTGTGTTTGCTATAGCCTGTTATTGGATGTAGGTTGATAAGGTGATGTGCTACCCCTCCCTGAGTGTAGTCTGAATTCCTATAAATTGTATGGTTTGAGCCCTGTTCGGGGCCGAGCTTGGTAGACTAACACCAGTCACCATCTCGGCCCGGATTGCAATTCGTCAATAAACATCTTTGCTTCCTTACAGTGGATGGTGGTTTGATTTATGCTCGCTAACATTTGGAGGCTCCAGCGAGATCCCTCAGACGGGTATTCCTGAGGACACCCCATCCTGGGTCCGGACCCTCGGAGGCCTTGGAAGTCCTGCCCGGCGCCGGTAAGTCAGGCCTGAATTTTGTATGGTACCATTTCTTTTCTAGCTCTGTGCCTCCGGAGGACCAGTGAGTCAAGCTTGATTTTTGTGTAAGTCCCCGCGGGGCCTGGGGGTCTGTGGATTGCGGGACGCCGCGTTAAAATCCCAGACCGCAGCACTGGGGAGTGACGACTCCCAGGCTGCTGGGGTAAGGATCTGGAACAGGGTTCGCCCCGGAACCTGAAACAGGGTTCACCCGGGACCTGAAACAGGGTCCACGTAAGGATCTGGAAAAGGGTCCTCTTCCGAACTGTCTCTCGTGGCCACTCTGTGTTTGTCTCTTTTACTCTCCTCTCTTTGGCAATTCGCGAAAAGGCTGAGCTTGATAGTGCAGCTGAGGGGGTCTGGCCAGAGCTACTCTCTGGTGATTCCCGAAGGCCTAACTGGCAATATTCCTTAGTAGCGGCGGCCGGAATGGTAATTGCCCAATCTTGACTGAATGCATGGTCTGCTGCGTGTGTGTGAATGTTATGTGCCTCACGGCCTGAAAAGCTACGGGGCTTGAGTGGGCTCTAACCTGCGTGTCCGTGGAGTCGTTTCAGCTAAGTGGGGGTTCTCAATGTAGTTGAGACCTAGACCGGGGATCATACGGTCACCCCTAAGCTAAGACCCCTTAAGGTCCCGCGAGGGGCCCGGCCAGGCGAGCATTGTTGTGTGCCTGACATCTGTCAGATGTCAGTTCCTTTTTCCCCACTTACAATCTGCCCTGTTGGTCTCGCAGCATTTGCGGTTTGTCTTTTTGTTTGTCTCCTTCCCTTATTTTGTGTTATGGTACCACAGGAGGTTAAAGGTTAAAAAATTTTAGAAAAACTGGAGTCTCCATTAATAAAAACTACTTGCAACCTAAAAAGGGAAGAAGGTCCCAAGTGGACACCCTTTGGGTTGATAGGGAAAAAGTGTGTGAGAATGAGAAAACGGTGTGCCAGCTGGCTGTAAGAAAAGTATAAAAAGAACCCGTGAAATCTGGGGTGTTAGGTATTGTCTGGACATTTGTTAAGCGCGCTTGTCTGTCTGTGTGTGTCTTGTCTGTTTGTCAGTCTGTGTTTCGTGTTCACTTACTTTCACTTTGCAGGAATGGGCCAGGTGGCATCTACCCCACTGGACCTGGTTACTCATAGTTTGGGGGTAGGAGTGCATAAATATAAACTCATGACTTTTTGTTCCTCAGAGAGGCTCACCTTCGATGTAAGATGTGTTTCTGTGCTATTTTGTGTCCCTGTGTCTTTTTGGTCAACATTAAGAAATCATCTCAGAGCGACGGGACCAGATTTGGTTCCGGCCTGAAGTTGCCAGCTGAATTTTGCCTTGTCTTTGTCTCTCTTTTAAGCCTGAGTAGCAGAATCATGTCCTCAGGCTAGTCCAGGCAGGACCCTGAGGGTGCCACCCTGCCCTCACAGGAGTCAGGCTAGCTGGTCACAGCAGGGGCCTGGAGCCGGGCCAGGCAGCAGCTCTAGTGCAGGGGCGACACCCCGCCCTGCCTCGGTGTGGCTGTGACCTGGGACGGGCCCATGGGTGCAGATGGGTGATAGTGCTAGCATGTGTGTGGCTTTACCCATGCCCCCCAGAGCTGACTGGAGCTGTCTGAAACTGCCCTTGGTCCTCTTGGGCTCCTCGTGGAGAGAAGCTGAAAGAATTTGTTTCTTCCTCCTTGTTTTTTTTAGGACTAGTTAAGGTTGTCCTAGGAGCTATTGGATAAAAGAAAAATCTTAGTATATAAATGTGAGATGTTTCATCTTGAAAAATTGTGTGAGTGCAGATCTAAATTTGTGTTTGACCAGGTATGTTGCTAAGATGTGTCTGTACTGGTTAAAAGCTGCTCTTTTCCCCTAAGCAATCAGCCCAGATATATAAATGATAAAAAGGTGGCTATGAGATGTCTTACATGTTTATATGTGTGTTTTAGGTTTGTTTTTGTGGCCTAAAAATGTTAATCTTAAGGTTAAAAGTGTAAGTAACTTTAAAGCTGCATTCTTATCAAAGTTCTTTAAAAAAAGAGTTCTCAATACAGTTCTTATGTGGTAATATAAGGGTAAAAATTCATTTGCTAAGACAGCTAAAGATTTAAAGTCTAAAGTATTTAATGTGACAATTCATCTTCTCCAAATTGATATGCAAATTATCTATTTTATAGATATTGGTCCACAGCAAATTTGGCATTTGTCTGACATTGAAAATGCTTTGAGAAGTCACTAGTATGTGTTAACTCTCTAAGTAATTATAGTTTGTTTAAAGTTTAAAGAAAAATTTAGTTAAACTGAATTTGGTTTAGAGATCCTGGTTATGGAAATTGCTACAGGAGGTTAAAAAAAAAACTTTTAAATGTATGCTCTTTAAAATTCAAACAGTCTCTCAAGTTAGGTATCACACGCTGAAGATGTGTCTCTATCTCTTGTGTGAAAAATGGCAGGAAGGTTATTGACATGTAAATGTTTTAAAATACCTTCTCAACTAAAGAAGTAGAACTGGCTTAGGTGAGTGAAAAATAACACAGTGGTTATATTAATGATTTTCTAGCCTGAAGCTTTTGCTCTGGTTTTCCTCTTTATATCTTTCTGCTTTTAAAAATTATCTGGTTTGTTTTAAGACACTGTCAGAGATTTATTCTTGACAAATGGTATTTTTGGTCTGATAGAAGATTTGTTTTGGCAAATCCTGGTTTAACAAAATTATTATTTTGAATATTTAAGTTATGAGGTTTATTTTAGCCTTTTAAGTTGCCATATTAGAGTTCTAAGAGGTAAAATCTATTAAGAGTTTTATATCTACACTTATTCATGATAGCTTTGTGATGAGTAAAGATCTTAACAAAAACTGTTTTGATATTGTGCTTAAATTGTCCAAGCAGTTTAAAATAATGCTAAAAAATGGTGATCATTTTATTATGTCAACACATTAGATATTGACTTTATATACTATACTGGTATATCTGTTTGTTAAAAAGACCTTCTAAAATTACATAGAGATGTATAGGCAAATTCTGGTCATTAGATTGTCAGTTTTGGTAAGCTCTTAATCTGGTTTTGTGTATGTCTCACTGGTTACAAATGTAAGAGTACGGCAGTGATACCCCTTCAATCATACTGCCAGGTTCTTTTAGGGGGGTCTCCAAGAGGTAGTAAAATGGCCCACAAATTTCTCTAAGGTAAATAGAATGACACTAAATTTGGCCTTTTGTTGCTCAAATCTGCCCCAGGTGTTAAAAAAAAAAAAGTTACAGAAGACAGAAAGATTTTAAAGAAAAGCTGAGAGATTGCTCAGAGGGTTTTTAAGAAGTTGGTAAATGTTTTGACATTAGACTTTGGAAAGGAAGAAAGAAAGGAAGAAAGGAAGGAAGAAAGAGAAAGTTGGGGCAGTGCCCAGAGGGAAAAGGAAAGTCAGAAAATTGGGGCTAAGGGTAGAGAAAGATCAGTGATGTTGCTGCAAAGAGAAAGGACACTGGAAGAAAGGCTGTTTTATCAACAAGCCATTTAGACTGCTGGTGGACGAACTTAAAGGCATAAGCCGGGAAGTGCTGACCCAAAACCTTGGGCCATGGCACAGACCCGTTGCCTATTTGTCAAATATTGGACCCTGTAGCTGCTGGATGGACAAAATGCCTGAGGACAGTAGCACCTGTGGCACAGCTGGTAAGGAAAGCAGACAAGCCATCACTGGGGCAAGTCCAATGCCCACCTAACCTGCTACCAAGTTCTGTTCCTAGACCAGCCATGAGTGAAATTCAGTGCTGCCACCGGCCTGAACCCTGCCACCCTGATGTTGGAGACGGATCCTGAGGCTCCCTACAAATGCATGACTGCCAAGAGGTATGCCTTTGCTACATGGCGTGTGCATGGAGCATGTGGGGAGAGAAGATTCCTGACTCCCACCGGGAAGATGATCCAGCAAAAGAACCTACTGGAGGCCGCATGGACCCTGCAAGAAGCAGCCGTGACCCATTGTTCTGGACATCAGAAAAGAAACTAGAGGGCAGATGAAGCCACTTGTGCAGCTACACAACAAGCAGAGCCAGCCTTGACATTGATTCTACTAGGCTCCCTGCTTCCAAAGGACCCTGGATACAGTAAGGAGAAATAAGATGGGCAAGAGATTAGGACTAGAGACTAAATAGATTTTACAGAAGTAAAATCAGAGACTTTTGGGTATAAGTACTTGCTGATATGTCTCGGTTAGTGGCCAGAGAAATGGGAACAAATTGGAAATTTCATTATGCTAACGAGTCCCATATCCCTGGGCAGGTAGAGAGATAAATTAGACCTTAAAGGAGACTTTAACTAAATTAACCCTTGAAACTGGCAGGGGATGGGTATCGCTCCTGGCTCAGGCCCTTCTGAGAGTACACTGTCTCCCATTGTAAACAAACTGTCTCCCTTTGAAATGGTTTTTGGCAGACTGCTGCTGTCATGATCTGTGATGCTCTTGTCTCTGATCTATCCCACAACTGTTACCAAGTTCTTACAGATATCCAGCCTATATTGCAGGACAATTAGAATGCTGTGCTACAAGCCTTTGGGAAGGACCCTGTCACCTGCTGCCTGCTCCACAAGGCACACCCAGTGAGAAAGACCTTATATTGTGATCCTGAGTACACCAACTGCTGCAAAGGTTGCCGGAAAGTGGCACTAGATTCATCACATTCCTTTGAAGAGGACAGTTGCTGATCCCACTGACCCAAAAGAAAAAAAGATGAAGATGAATCAAAGATTTGATTCTCGGCTAAGACAAGTGGGGAATGTAAAAGGCAGTAGCCTTGAAATTCCCTTTTTATGCAGTTGTTTGTTAAGTGCTTTTAGTATGAGTTGCTTGTAGTATGAGGTGTAAAATTCCTTGCCCCTTCCCCCTTGAATAAGCAGGACCTAATCAGTTAAGGCCACCCATTGTTCAAAGGACCCTGCCTGAGGACAAGCCTTATCAGGACCTCATCAGTGAAGGCCACCCATTGTTCGAAGGACCCTACATGGGGACAAGCCTTATCAGGACCTTTGAACAGACTTTGTGGTGTGCTGTCTACCGGATGGGTGGTCATAGCCCATGGCAGGAGGATGTGCCTGGTTGAATTCTATTGGTTGTGTGATCTTACTATATTTGAAAATAGCCCGCGCTTTGCTTTGAATGGATCACGCTTTTTGCTAAGTTTGAAATGATTGGATCTTGTGTTTGCTATAGCCTGTTATTGGATGTAGGTTGATAAGGTGATGTGCTACCCCTCCCTGAGTGTAGTCTGAATTCCTATAAATTGTATGGTTTGAGCCCTGTTCGGGGCCGAGCTTGGTAGACTAACACCAGTCACCATCTCGGCCCGGATTGCAATTCGTCAATAAACATCTTTGCTTCCTTACAGTGGATGGTGGTTTGATTTATGCTCGCTAACAATATTAAATAGTGAGTTCTGGAGGTAAGTGGAGAGAGTCACAAGGACAAAAAACTGCATTAAGATGAGAATAGAAGTGATTATATAAATAAATGAAGACATAAGTAAATAACTGAAGAAATGTCAGTTACTAAGTTTTGTTTGAAATATCTCCTGGAAAACAGTACAGATGTTTTATTTAAGGACATAAAGTAAGGATAAGAATAAGACAAGTTGCTGCATTAAACAGTCGTTTTCTAACTTATTTCTAAAGAACCCTAGAGATGTAAATCATTCTCTTTTCTTGAACTCTACCTAAGAAAAATGGCAATTTCTGCAAACTAAGTTGGTGGGTTTTCAAGTCTTGGCATGAACACATGCCCATGATATATGAAGGGGGTGGGGGTTGTCAAGCCAGATTCTTAGGAAAGATTTCATTATTCATATGTATGTTCTTAAATACAGATTTAAAAATAAAAAAGGATGATAAAATACACTATCAATAGTATATTTTAAAAAACGACTGAAAATGGGGAAGTTTAAAATGGGGAACTTTCTTTACATTTTCATAGAATCAGAAAAATTTGGTTAGGGGGATAACACAGTGGTTATGCAAAAAATCTTTTCATGCCTGGTGTATCAAAACCACAGGTTTAGTCCCCAGCACTACCTCCAAACCAGAGCTGAGCAGTACTCTGGCAAAATAAATAAATAAATAAATGTAAGAAAAAAATTCTAATAATACAGTTTGTGAATCCAAAAAAATTTCTATCAAGAGAACATGATATAGATTTTCCTTTATTCACATTGGGCTATATGTCATTATAAATCCATTGAAGTTTATAAAGAAAAATTGTGTTGAAAATTTACTTAAATAATGTACAGATCATGTTTATCCTCCTTTTGCCTGGAGATCACTCCTCTCTGCCTTGGTCAACATTATGAGAAAAGATTATGCCTCTTAGTAAAAGGATCAGAATTCAAAACTCAAAGTACAGTTCCTTCTGAAGCAACTGGCTTTTGTAACATCACAATTGTGAAAGGTAAGAAAAGTCTTATAAATTGTAAGTCTGGGACCATATGTACTGTGTGTACAATCCTCTTTTTCAGCATGGGGGTAGGATTGCGGATGGGATCATTTGAACTCTGAAGACGTTTAGGTAAGAGTCAGATGAAATAAGAGAGGAAAAGGCATTAGCAGGATAGTGTGAGCATGTGAAAAGGCCCAAGGGCTTAGAACACAGGAAGCATCCCATATGTGTAATATTAACAGCTTGGTAAAAAAAATAAAATAAAAATAAAGCAGAACTTTAGTGGGCCAGGGTGTCGCACACCAGGTTTAGTGCACATGTTACAATGTGCAAGGACCTGAGTTTGACCCCCCAAACCCCATCTGCAGGAGGAAAGCTTTGCGAGTCGCAAAGCAGTGTTGCAAGTGTCTCTCTGTTTCTCTCCCTTTCGATCATCCCCTTTTTTGCGAGTCGTGAAGCAGTGTTGCAAGTGTCTCTCTGTCTCTCTCCCTCTCGATCATCCCCTTTCCTCTGGATTTCTGGCTGTATCTACCCAATAAATAAAAGTGAATGCAAAAAAAAAAACTAAATAAAAACACTTTAAAAAATAAATCTTTTGTAGATATGAAAGTTGAGAAGAAAGTGTTGGTAAGAAGTTGATCCGTGGAGCTTGTATAAGACCTTAAGGAATTTCAAATTTAATCTGAGCCACTGGAAACATCACTGGTGGATTTGGAGGATAGAAGTCACATTGCTTTAGGGTGTGGAGGATGAAAGCTGGTTAAGCAGCCCTCACCATGATAGAGGAAAGAATTGTTGAAAACTCTGGAGTGGAGTCAGTTAGACTAATGGTGACTTGAAACTGAAGTGAAGGAGAGAGATCTATTCCAGTTAACATTTTCCAGTTCCATTATTCATGCTCACTGTCACTGTTTTAAAAAATTTGAAAGCCTATCTGACCTTTTTACTCAGTAATTTTTTGCTATGGAATGTCAACCCTTCGCCTTCATTACTCAGGTGAGACCTTTTCTTTCATAGGATTCTCTAATTCCATTCCAGGTGGCTCACTTCCTAACAAAGCCCCAAAACCTAGATATAGACCAGGTCCCGTGAGATAGAGTATAGGTTCACACATATCCATAAATTAGGGCAAAATATATACCTGAAAGCAAAAGTTCATAATAGTCTACAGTGAGTCAGTATAAAGTTCATAATGAAATAGTTTCTATTTAGACTTAGATACCCTCCTCACCTATTTCCTATTATACTTCCCTCATTCACTCCAAAGCTAACCTTGTCAAAGCAAGGACTGCAAAAGCTGAATAAGGGCAAGAGACTGGCGTCCTTTAACGATGACTTTTTAGTCACTATCAGGCCACCCTGTCAGCTGGAGCCCTATTCATGGAGTCCAGAGATTCCCAAACAGATAGGATGGACCTAGACCTCAGATAAACCCCTCTCTCCATTGTTATAGGTCATCTGTATCAGGAACAACACAATAGACCCTTTTGTAGGCCCTCGTAGGACCTTGCCCTCAACTTGGATCAACTACGGTAGAGAATGTTCCATCCTCCGAAGGGAGGATGGACAACATATTCTATGCTACACCTGAGGAAGATGAGTCCTGAAATTGGGGCAGCTTGGAACATTCCTACTCGTGAACACAGAATGTGAGCTCAGATTTACGGGGATGCAGAGGTTACCATTAAATGCTTGTAAGCACAAAATTAAAATTAAATTAGTTTCTGCTTTGTATAGCATCTGGATCTTTTCAAATATGTCCTCAGTAGAAAACATACCTTTTTTTTTAAAGAAACATACAGCCAGTTGCTTGCATTTATTTAAAAAATTAAAAATTAAAACTGAGTCTCTGTTTAGTCAAAATATTTCTTTCAAAATTAAGTTCCAGTGATGTTTTAAGTAATTTTCTCAAGATTTAACTTAAAATCAAGTGTGATCTCTGGATCCAATAAATTCATGTACTGCTTTGGATCTTCCACACCCACTACAAAGACAGAGGCACTTAGAATTGGAGTGGGATTATTTCTCAGTCAATATTCTTAAATCTGACAGCTTGCTGTCACTCTATTTTACTAGTAAGATATATATAATAGGACTCTTAGTTCATTGATAAGCATTAAATAAATCAATTGAGGATTAACGATGCATGAGTATACTGTATCTCAAAGCCTAGTCATTCTTAAACCATAATTGCTAACTTCATCATCCTTGTCCAGCTGTTGATCAAGTTTTAAAAATTAATTTCCGGGGCCAGGTGGTGGAGTACCTGGTTGAGCATACATGTTACAATGCTCAAAGAACTGGGTTCGAGCCCCCAGTCCCCACCTGCATGGGGAAAGCTTTGCAAGTGGTGAAGCCGGGCTGTGGTGTCTCTCTGTCTCTCACCCCTTTCCCTCTAGATTTCTGGCTGTCTCTATCCAATAAATAAAGATAAAAAAAATAATTTCCAGGGGGTCTGGCAGTAGCACAGCAGGTTAAGGAGCGTGAAGTGCAGGAACCAGAGTAAAGATCCTTTTCAAGCCCCCAACTCCCCATCAGCTGGGGTCCTAGTTAGGGAGTGTTGAGATTCCCAAACACACATGATGGGCCTAGACCTCAAATAAATCTCTCTCTCCATTCTTACAGGGCATCACTATCAGGAACAACACAATAGACCCCTTTGTGGGCCCCCATAAGACCTTGCCCTCAACTTGGATCAACAATGGTAGAGAATGTTACATCCTCTGAAGGGAGGCTGGACAACATACTCTATGTTCCACCTGAGGAAGATGGGTCCTGAAATTGGGGCAGCTTGGAATGTTCCTATTCATGGTCACAGAATGTGAGCTCAGATCTACAGGGATGCAGACATCACATAGGCTCCTTGTCGTATGCTTTACATTGGTTTGTTCTAGCCCTCCCCAAACCAAGAGAATTGGATCAGTCCTATTAATTTCGCGGGCCTGCTTGGCCCCGCCCCAAGAAACCCTGAGAGAGGGTTCCTGAGTCAGAGAGTTCCTGAGTTCCTGAGTTCGAGAGTGCGAGAGTTCCTGAGTTCCGGAGTTCGAGAGTTTCAGGGTTACAGAGTAAGAGAGAGTGCCAGAGAGACAGAGTTCCTGGGTTCCTGAGTTCCAGAGTAAAAGAAAGAGTGCTTGCGCCGCCGCAAAGAGACAACAGAGTTCTGTTTGGTGATTAGTTTGTCTTAGTTTGTGAATCGTTGTTCCTGAATAAAGAAATACAGCTTCCCTGCCCAGCCGTTGTCTCCGCGTCTCTGTTACCCGCCCGTGAAGCTAGACCCGCCCAGCCAGAGCCTTCCAAATTTTAACAACAGCTCCTAAACTGTATGGGCTCCAGATCAGATCAAATCAACAGGGTTTATAGTTAACAATATTCATACACCTTTCCCATATTGGAGCTACTCTCTTCCCTGGTCCAGTTTTCTTGTTCTTTTTCCAGCCATGACATCATCTCCCCAGACAATAACTTGGATCCACCTGCATATCAGATTTCAGGCTCAGGGAATAAAAAAACAAACAAAAACTAGTATAGCCACAGGCTCTTTGAAATACAACTAAATTATGCCTACTAGCTATCTACAAAACGGAGACCCCTGCCAACTCTTCATCTGCACTATTCAAGCCTTTACATTCATGATTAGTCAACAACTTGTTTGGCTTTATATGTTAACTCTCTTTTCAGCCACCAGGTTCCAGATGCTACCATGATGCCAATCAGACTTCCCTGGACAGACAACCCCACCAATGTGTCATGGAGCCCCACTTCCCCAGATCCCCGACACACTAAGGAAAGAGAGAGAGGCAGGCTGGGTGTATGGATCAACCTGTCAATGCCCATGTTCAGCGGGGAAGCAGTTATAGAAGCCAGACCTTCCGCCTTCTGCATCCCATAATGAATGACCTTGGGTCCATACTCCCAGATAAATAAAGAATAGGAAAGCTATCAGGGGAGGGGATGGGATATGGAATTCTGATGGTGAGAATTGTGTGGAGTTGTACCCCTTATCCTATGTTTTTGTCAGTGTTTCTTTTTATAAATAAAAAATAAAAGAACCTGCCACCATTGTTACTCAGTGGTTATTGTGGCCCTGCGTTATACAATATCTTTGAAGTACATGACTATTGGGTGGATAACCTATATTTCTCTCTAGTTCTTTTCTGAAGAAGGCTTTTGGAGCCAATTCAAAATATATTTTGCTATAGTAGTAAGTTGCAAAAAAGGCATAAAAATAAACTGCAAGTGAAAAGAAAAAAAATGTCAATCTAATCTTTCTCAATGTGAATTGTGGGTGACCAGGATCATTGGAAAGTATTCCTAAATCCAAAGAGCCCTATTTATCCAAATAATCACATTGACATCCAGATGCACCCAAAACTATAGTTGGGCTTTCTGATATATAAAGAGAATGATAAAATGCAGGAAAGGGCTGGATGATGGCACACCTGGTTGAGTGCACATGTTATAGTGCACAAGGACCCAAGTCCCCAGCCCCCACCTGCAGGGGGGGAAGCTTTGCGAGCGGTGAAGCAGTGTTGCAGGTGTCTCACTGTCTCCTTTCCTCTCTGTCACCCCCTTCCCTCTCAATTTATGACTGTCTCTATCCATTAAAGAAGTAAAGATAATAAAAAAAATTTAAAAGACGTTGATAGCTAATTAGGTGCAGAGAGGCTGATTCAGTGACTAAGACAAGTCCATTCCAGAAAGAAAAATCTGGTTTTCTCAGCCCCTTTTTGATTTTTTTTACCCCATATTGCAGCTATTTCTGAAGCTCATAACAAGCCTCACATCACAATGTTTCCAGTACACTGACCACTAGCCTTTGAAGCTCCTCTGTAGCATAAAATGTCTACTACCTCACATTGTATATAGGCACCTTATGCCTATATGGTTGCTCAAATGTACTGGGCTAACTGCCTTAGTCCATCCACAGGATCACATAGAATTTGGAATCATGTTTTAAACACTTCTACTTCCTCTCTAGAGGAACTCCTATGAACCTTCTACCCACAGAAGGAACTTAGTGAACAGTTTGAGTACTGATTAAACTTAAAAACTGCAAGGAAACAGGAATGTCAGACTAAGGAAATTGGCATAATTTGCTTCTGAGAGTTAACTAACATCCTCTAATTGTCAAGTAAAAATTTCCTTAAATAACTTCTTTTATGGAGTAATGTGGAGGGTCAATGAATTAAGAGAAGCAAGGGAAAGAATTGTCCATCTAGTGAAATTCAAGATGAGGAAACATGGAAACTAAAACTAATTCCCACTTCTCAACCTCTGGTCCTGAGCTGTCAGCATCCCCACATCTTGGTATCTGCACTTCTAAGTGGAAAGAACCTTAACCTATATTATAGAAACAAAAGCTATAGAAAGACTTGGAAATACCTCACCTGGTAGAGCATGAATTTCACATGATTGAGACCATGGGCTTGAAACCTAGCACTACATGGAAAAACCACAATACTAGGTCATTACTCTCCTTTTACGTGACACTCTTAATCTAAAATCTGTAAGAAACATTCAGTGTTAAATCTTGTACTAGAAAAATAGCTTCCTTGGGAGTCGGGCATTAGTGCAGTGGGTTAAGAGCAGGTGGCACAAAGCGCAAGGATTGGTGTAAGGGTCCTGGTTCGAAAGCGCAAGGATTGGTGTAAGGGTCCTGGTTCGAGCCCCCCGGCTCCCCACCTGCAGGGGAATCGCTTCACAGGTGGTGAAGCAGGTCTGCAGTTGTCTTTCTCTCTCCCTCTCTGTCTTCCCCTCCTCTCTTCATTTCTCTTTGTCCTATTCAACAATGACAACATCAATAACAACAACAATAATAACTATAGCAATAAAAAGGGCAACAAACGGGAAAATAAATAAATATAAAAAAAAATTTTTTTAAAGAAAAATAGTTTCCTTGGCCCCACCTGCAGGGGGAAAGCTCCACAAGTGGTGAAGTAGAGCTGCAGGTGTCTCTCTGTCTCTCTCCCTCTCTGTCTCTCTCCTCTATCTCTCTCCCTCCATGCTCAATTTATCTGGCTCCACCCAATAATAAATAAAATTAAAAAAAAAAAAAAAAAGCTTACTTGGATAGTGCACTGCTTTACCATGTGTGGGACCCAGGTTTGAGCATGACCCCCACTGAAGGAAGATTTGGCACTGTGTTCAATCTCTCTCTGTCTCTCTCTCTCTCTTTCTCCCTGCTGTCTCACTGCCCCAATAAAGAAATGAAATGAAAGAGAAGAGAAAGCTTCGATTTGACTTCATCCCTGTCCCAGTGATCTAACCTACTCTTTTTCCTCTATAAAGAATAAAAAAAACAGACTCTTACATAAGACAAGTATTTGCATCCTCCTCGGTGAAAAATAGTAAACTGCACATTTTGTCCAAGGCATTATGTCTTCCTCTACATTATAAATTTGCCTTCAAGAGAGAGCAAGAACTTTGTTTTTGAGAAGACACTGGTTTTTTTCTTATTTGTTTTTGAGAAATTCAGGATTAAAACTAAACCATCATTTAATCTTCCAAAAAGTTCAAAGATCAAGAACATTTTTCTAACTGGTAAAGTAGACTAGTTATATTAAATACCCACCTAACAGACAATGGTAAAATGATTGCTACTTCCTGCCAAGATGGCAGCGTTTTTATTATATTTATTTAGTAATAATCAACAAGACCATAGGGTTAAAGGGTTACAATTTCACACAACTCCCACAGAGTTCCAAATCCCATCTCTTCATTACAGAAGCCAGACCTTCAACCTTCTGCATCCCACAATGATCTTGGGTCCATACTCCCAGAGGGTTAAAGAGTAGGAAAGCTATCAGGGGAGGGGTTGGTATACGGAGGTCTGGTGGTGGGAATTGTGCGAAGCTGTACCCCTCTTATCCTATGGTTTTGTCAATGTTTCCTTTTCATAAATAAAAAATTAAGAAAAAAGGTCTGACTTCTATAATAGCTTCTCTGCTGGACATGAGTTTTGTCAGGTTGATTGATATTCCCAGCCTGTTTCTACCTTTCCCTAGTGGGCCAGGGCTCTAGAGAGCTGGGATTCTAGGACACAATGGTGAGGGAAGTCAGAAAAGTTGGGTTGGCATCATGATAGTATCTGGAACTTGGTGGATGCAAAAGCATTAAGCTATAAAGCAGAACAAATTATTTAATAATAAGGAACTTAAAGTTAACAATATATCAGATTGGAGTCTCCATTTTGGAGAAAACTCAGAAGTCTATTTTAAGTATATTTCAAGGGGCCCATGACTTTTCCTAATTTTACCTGAGCCCAACAGCTAGTATGCACGTGGGCTAAAGGTATTGTGTGGGGAGATGGTGTCAGAGCTGGAAATAGGACTAGAAAGCTGGTTTAGGGAAGAGAGTAGCTCCTAAACATATGAATAGTATATAAATACTGCTAACTATAAACCTCATTGATCAGATCTGGGGCTCACATTCAGCACTGGAGCCTGTGTAACTTCTGTATCCCTGTAGATCTGAGCTCACATGCTATGGTCATAGCTAGGAACATTCTAGGCTGCACTCATTTTGGGACTTGTCTTCCTCACGTTACAGAGTATGTTGACCAAGATGATGGGTCTTAATAATGTGGGCAGATGAACTGAGAACCTAAGAGTGCAGAAATATAGAAGTGATTAATTATAATGATCCTATTGATGGAAAAATCCAGAAACACATCAGTGGTGTGCCTGGAGCCTTTGTAATACTTCTGCTTTAGAAAAATAGCTCTCTCTCACACACACACAGTTGTCCTCACAAACTTATCAAAGGGAGTCTGGGATTTTACTCCAAGATGTGAATGAGTTTTTGTATTCTCTGTACGTCTTGGGAAGATCAAGTTGTTGTTTCCTATACTGCGTACATTATAGGTATATCTACAGTGAGTTATTGGAAGCACAGAAAATAGACATGCCCTTCCTCACCTTGAATTGCCTTCATATTTTGAAGCATGCTCAGCAGTTTGAATTATTTATTTGAAAAATGAGGACGTGAGCCCAAGAAACTAGGAGAACACCATTAATGCCAGTCCCTTTCCCCCTTCCCCTAACAGAGTGAGAGTTCGTCTCTTCTCTACTTTCCAATAACTTAAAGAATACTTTTTTTTCCTCCTATACTATCATAACTTTAGGTGCCAGAAGCAGAATGGATAGCAGGTGAAAACAGAATACAAATATTGAGATAATTCTTCACATAGCGACACAAAAATAACTATGCAACCCAGGATGTGACCAAGTGGACAGAGTTGAATAACTTGAGATTCCTCATTTATTTGCCAGCATTGTATATGTTGGAGTGATGCTCTGGTTCTCTTCCCTGCATCCCTTTCATTAATAAAATAAACATTTCCAAAGGACATTTTAATAAACAAATAAAGAAAAGATGTATCAAGATTTAAATATCCTTCCCTTCAAAAGCACAGTCAAGCAAAAATTAGCTTACAAAAATTCAAATTAATTCCCCATGGAGAAATAGCTCAAGCAGATGTTAAGTCATTTTACTAATCTTCAGAATATTGCAATTTAACAGCAGTTTAGTATCTTTACCCATCACAGTGACAAAAATAATGGGATGATGGGCCTACACATTAAAATAAAATTATCCCTACTACATTATCCATAATATGACAATTGTGAAAACTCATCATGACTAAATAAGAAATGTTTTCTAATGAAGGGAACTATTGTGTTAAATGATATTAATCTGGATCTTGAATTTGAGAGACATTGACTTAAGCAGCAGGTAATGAAAAGTGATGTTCCTAATTAAACAGAGAGGAAAAAAATAGAAACATGCAGAATGATTGCCTCCTTCACCCCTGAGATGTCTCGGTGAGGAGCTTCAAGCTCCCTCCTGTGTGAATTCTGTGCTACCTTCTTGAAAACACGGGGACTTTGTGTATTCTTCTGTGTAAGATCAAGGAAATGTCCCTACATTGTTAGCCTCTTCAGTTCTGAAAACCAAAGAAAGTCATGAATGAGGATAAAATTCTCTAATGACAATTCCATGGATCTTAACAAGAAAAATGCATAAAAGCACTTCAGTCTTAAAGGAATCAAGTTTGAATGAGTTTGAGGGTATATCTCTAATGGAAAATGCAACATCCTGTGAAGCAGACATAGTGATGCTGGTGATGGCACATCCAGTAAAGCACACATGGAACAATACTGCACAAAGACTTGGGTTCTAGCAACCAGTTCTCCCCTGCAGGGGGGAGGATTGACAAGTGGTGAAGCAGTGCTGCAGGTCTCTCTTTCTCTCTCTATCTCTCCCCCTTTCTATGTCCCCCTTCACTCCCAATGTATCTCTATCCAAAATAAATAAAATGTTTTTTTAAAGAAGCATAGTTTTTTTTTTTTTAATGGAGGGGTGAGGGAACAGGTAGTGGCACAACTGGTTAAGTGCTCATATTACAATCTTCAAAAACCTGGGCTCAAGCCCCTGGTCCCCCCCCCACCTGCAGGGAGGTGGGGGAAGCTTGACAAGTGGTGAAGCAGAGCTGCAGGTGTTTCTCTGTCTCTCTCCCTCTCTATAGCCCCTTTTCCTCTTGATTTCTGGATGTTTTTATCCAATAAATAAATAAAGACAATCTTTAAAAAGTGGGCTGATTGGTGGCTCTGGTAGTTTTAGGGACAGAAATTTGGGCAGCAGTTGGGGCAGGGTGGCACATACATTCCCTGGCCCTTCTGGATCAAGATTGTGGGTTAACATTCACTTCTCCCATCTCTGAAACCACCAAATTTCCTTCTCCAAACCTCACCAGAATCAGGATACCAGGAGAATAATGCCTTTGGTAAACCCCCAAGTTCAAAATCAAAGACACAATCATTAAATAAATAAACAAACAAATAAATAAAAGCTATATACTGTCTTCTGGTACCTGACCTTTGTGTGGAGTTAATGCATGAAAACAGCCTTAAGGACATTTTCTCTCTTGCTGGACTTTTTTTTTTCTTTCCCCCTTCCTCTCTCTTTGTTGAGAAAATGTTCAGATCTTCGATATATTAGATTCTTGTCTAAGTGTTTTGACATTTGACATGTTACCTAATTTAACCCTTGTAGCCCTGTATAGTAGGTATTACATTCTAATTTTGCAAATGGAAAACACTAGGAAGTCTTCCCTGGGCAGACGACCCCACCAATGTGTCCTGAAGCCCCGCTTCCCCAGAGCCCCACCCCACTAGGGAAAGAGAGAGACAGGCTGGGAGTATGGATAGACCTGTCAGTGTCCATGTTCGGTGGAGAAGCTATTACAGAAGTAAGACCTCCCACCTTTTGCACCCCATAATGACCCTGGGTCCATACTCCCAGAGGGATAAAGAATAGGAAGGCTATCAGGGCGGGGAGAGCATGTAGTTCTGGTGTTGGGAATTGTGTGGTGCTGTACCCTTCTTACCCTATGGTTTCTGTCAGTGTTGCCTTTTTATAAATTAAAATTAAAATTAAAAAAGTAAACCTCTCAGTGTCAAAAAGAAAGAAAAATAAAAACACTGGACCTCACTAGGGGCAGAGTAAAATCAACCTCACTCCAGCATCACTATCACTCCTTCTAGCACCTACACCACTCACCTCACCTCTACCACACATGCATTATTCTTAGTCTTGTTGTTGCTGCTATTATTATTTAGGCTAGAGCTCTGATTTATGGAAGTGCTGGGGACTGAATCTGGGAACATGTAGCCTCAGGCAAGCAAGTCTTTTGTGTAACAATTATGCTTATACACCCCCCGTTCTTGACTTAGATATTTTACTATTATTATTATTATTTTTTAACCAGAGCACTGTTCAGTTCTGGATTATGATGGTGCTGGGGATTGAGCCTAAAACCTGAAAACCTCAGGAGTGAGAGTCTTTTGCATAACCTTTATGCTATCTATCCAGCCCTAGTTTATTCTTAGCACTAGGCTGATGGATCTTCTGTCTCTCACACCTGCATCAAATGATAATGGAAAATCTGCCTTAAAAATCAAATGCAAGGGAGTCGGGCTGTAGCGCAGCGGGTTAAGCGCAGGTGGCGCAAAGCACAAGGACCGGCATAAGGATCCCGGTTCGAACCCCGGCTCCCCATCTGTAGGGGAGTCGCTTCACAGGTGGTGAAGCAGGTCTGCAGGTGTCTATCTTTCTCTCCTCCTCTCGTCTTCCCCTCCTCTCTCCATTTCTCTCTGTCCTATCCAACAATGACAACAACAATAATAACTACAACAATAAAACAACAAGGACAACAAAAGGGAATAAATAAATAAATATTTTTAAAAATTTATAAAAAAAATCAAATGCAAATTAGATCTAAATTCCAAAACAAGAAATTGTCTCAAATAATGAAAGTAAGAGCACCCACATGTATAATAGAATGAAAAAGTGTGTCGTAAAGCATAAAACAAAAAATTTCTGTTACTGTTGTTGTGAATTGCTCTACTGCTCAAAAAGCACCACCCCTAAATTTAGAGTACTGCACCAAAGTAAAATTCATGGGTAAAAGGTGAGGGTAGATGTTCAGTTTCACTGTGGGGCGTGGGGGTAGGGACACAGACCATTGGTGGTAGAAATGGTGTTAATATACATTCCTATTGGGAGTTGGGCGGTAGCGCAGTGGGCGGCTTGAAGTGCAAAGACCAGCCTAAGAAGCCGGGTTCCAGCTCCCAGCTCCCCACCTGTAGGGGAGTCGCTTCACAGGTGGTGAAGCAGGTCTGCAGGTGTCTATCTTTCTCTCCCACTCTCTGTCTTCCCCTCCTCTTTCCATTTCTCTCTGTCCTATCCAACAATAATGACATCAATAATAACAATAGTAATAACCACAACAATGATAAAACAACATGGCCAACAAAAGGGGAAAAATGGCCTCCAAGAGCAGTAGATTTGTGGTGCAGGCACGGAGTCCCAGCAATAACCCTGGAGGAAACTATATATATGTATACACATTCCTATTAACTGATAGTCTCACAAATCACTATTTAATCAATAAAAAGGCACCACCATCATATGCACTATTTAAGTGCAATAGCTCAATGTGTCATTTAAATGAAGTATTCAGAGGAAAGGGAATGCAAAAGGTTTATATTTCTTTACTTTTTTAAAAAAAATTTTAGTGCTTAAATAATGATTTATAAGACTGTAAAATAACATGGGTATAATTCCACACAGTTCTCACCACCAGAGTTATGTGTCCCATCTTCTCCACTGAAAACTTTCCTATTCTTTATTCCTCTGGGAGTATGGACCAAAAGTCTTTCTGGGCTGCAGAAGTGGGAGATCTGCCTTCTTTAATCACTTCTCTGCTGGACATGGACATTGGCAGGTCAATTCATACCCCTCAGTCTGTTTCTGTTTTTCTCTAGTGGAGAGATGAGACTTGGAGACATATAGGTGAGATTATCTGCCCAGGGAAGTCAGGATGAAATCATAGTAGTATCTTCAACTTGGTGGCTGAAGGGAGTAAGATATAAAGCAGAACAAAATGTTTAATAAATAAGAACTCAAAGATAGAAATAGAGCAGATGAAAATAGTGATTTTGAGATATGTATTTCTTAAGGAAAATTATCCTTCTATCTTATGCTGAATACTCAACAAACCAAGCACACTTGGTCTTTCATCTGGCAAGTGATCATAGACCATGTTTAGGGAGGTAGGCTATGGGAGCTTTGTAGGATGAGATGCTATTTGTTAAATGAAATCATGTCTCCAGCTGTATTTATTCATTTATTTATTATTAATAGCAGGTTACAAGATTGTAAAATTTAAATATGTATTTCCATACCACACCCACGACCAGAGTTCTGTTTCCCACCTCCCCAGCTCCCAAAGACAACTACTATAGGTCTCAAAAATATCAGAAAGTATGCTTGCTTCATTGTTTGTTTGTTTCTCAAGTTCATGTGTATCAGTTCTCCAGATTCCATATGAGTGAAAGTATCTAGTAGTTGTCTTTAATCTCTTTACTTATTCTGTTGAGCATAATCATCACTAGTCCCATCCTTTTTGTCCTAAAGGACATATCATGCTTTTTGATTGCAGGGTACTATTCCATGAAATATATATTCCATAACTTCTTTTTTATTTTTATATTGCAGAATTACATGTTGAAAGGGGTTTGAATCCACACCATTCCCAGAATGGTAAATTTAAGGCATTCAAATTTAGGGTGATTATTGATAAATGTTCTTTGCTTATGCCCATTCTGGCTTTTGTTTCAGAATCTTTATATGTTCTTGTTGACTCTTTTCCTGTTTGTTTCTATTTGTTACTTTATGTGGAGGGTGTTCTATAATGGTTTTGCCTACTGTATATATGTTTCCTATTTGTGTTATATGTTTTTGTGATTATCATGAATTTTATATCTAATGTACAATATCTACAATAGTCTTTTTTAAATTGGCCTTGTTTCACCAACATTATACTGTATGACTTTTTCTATTTTGCTTTACCCTTTCTGTGTCTGTTTTTCCTTTTAGTTGTGTTCATGGTTCTGTTCTACTACTGATCATCCCATTAAAAGTTAGAATTTCAGTACCAGGTGGTGGCAAACCTGATTGAGAACATATGTTACAATGTGCAAGGATGCAGTCCCCACCTACAGGGGTAAGTCTTCTCTAGTGGTTAAGCAGTGCTGCAGCTGCCCTTCGTTCTCTCTATATATAATGCTTTTTTTCCCTCTCAATTTCTGGATGTCTCTGTCCAATAAATAAATATAATTTAAAAATTAAACTGAGGAGTCGGGCAGTAGCACAGAAGGTTAAGCGCATGTGGCACGAAGCGCTAGGACCAATGAAAGGATCCTGGTGCGAACCCCTGGCTCCCCACCTGCCAGGGAGTCACTTCACAAATGATGAAGCAGGTCTGCAAGTGTCTCTCTTTATCTCCCCCTCTCTGTCTTCACCTCCTCCCTCTATTTCTCTCTGTCCTATGCAACAACAATAACATCAATAAAAACGATAAAAATAACTACAACAATAAAACAATAAGGGCAACAAAAGGGAATAAATAAATATTTAAAAAATAATTTAAAAAATTAAACTGTTTTTAAAAATGTTGGAATTTATTTGGTTCTTCTTTTCTTGTGGACCTACTCTCAATAATTCTTACAAGGCAGGATTGATAGTGGTGAATTCCTCCTGAATGTCTGAAAAGATATTTACTCTTTTCTCGTATTTGAATGATAATTTAGCAGCATACAGTATTCATGACTGGCAATTCTTATATTTTAATACTTTGATTATGCCATTCCACACTGTCCTTGATTCTAGAATTTATGAGGAGAAATCTGATCAAAGCCTGATAATTGTACCTTTGCATGTGAATGTCTTCCTTTCCCTAGCAGTCTGCAATATTTTTTCCTTGCCCTTGGCTTTGGATAGTTTTACTATGATGTGTCTTGGTGTGTGCTGGTGTGGATTCAGGAATTTAGGTGTGAATTCAGCTTCTTGTATTTCTATGTTTTGAACATTACTTAGGTGTGGAAATTTTTTTTTTTGCTATAATTTCTTTGAATATGTTCTCTATTATTCTCTTCCTCTTTCCTTCCTCAGGTACTCCAATAACTCTTATAATCATCTTTCTGTGGAGTCTGCTATTTCACAGAGAAGTGTTTAGTTTTCTCTAAACCTATCTTTTCCAACAGCTTTAAATTCACTGAGTGAGGTGATTGTATCTTCTAACATTGTTATCCTAACCTTTGACTAATTTAATCTACTTCCTACATTTCAGTCTGAACTTCATTCAAAGTGTCATGCTGTTTTTTGCCTCCAGTGTTATTACTGGGGTAGTGCCTGCACTACGAATCCACTGCTCATAGAGACCATTTTTTCCCATTTTTGTTGCCCTTATTGCCTTTGTTGTTGTTATTATTGTTATTGTTGTTAGATAGGACAGAGAGAAATTGAGAGAGGATGGTAAGACGGGGGGGCGGGGGAGAGAAAGATAAACACCTGCAGACCTGCTTCACCACTTGTGAGGCAAACCCCGGTGTTTAACTCTCTGTGGTGATGCCTGGCCCCCTTTTGTACTTGTAGTTATTTGGTAAAATGATCTCTGAGGTTTTTATTGCTTTCATAGCTAGCATTCTGAACTCTATCTCTGTCATTTTTTCAACATCTGTGTTTATCCAGTCATTTGAAGTATCTGTCATTGATGTCTGTGTTTCTGAGTTTCCACACTTGGTATGGGTATGACTTTTATTGTGCCAGCAGAACGTGCTATGGCTAAGGTGTTGGATTTCCCTGTTCATCCATCTTGGTGAAGGGAGGGAAGATTATAACCTGTGTCACAAGCCAGGTTTAGTGTCTCTGGTGTCAATATAGGTTCTCCCTGCTGTTCTGGCCTGTAGAGGAGGATGGTGGTAACAGTCTTAGAGAATTCATTACTTTTTAATTTTTTACTGTTTAAAGAAAAAATAAGATTCATTTCCCTAGTAAGTTATCAATGCCTGTGTAGCCCACACAAGATTAGTTCTCAGCCCACACAGTATTAGTTCTCATTCAGGTTTTTGTCATAAATTCTGTTGATTTTTCACAACAGTTCAATATCTTGGTGCCCCTGAGTTCAAAATCTAAGGCCCCAAAAGTCCCCTGTCTTCCTTTCTCTGACTATGTTTTGTATTCTTGAGTCTCTCTCACTCTTGAGCACCCTTGCCTGTACCCACTTATGATTAAGTGATTTATAATTGTAACTTGCTGAGTTTTTAAGTGATATTTTAAAAATAGTTGTTGTTGCTGTAACTCAATTTAAGAGCAACACGTCTAAACCCTTGCCATGCCACTGGATGTTAGCTAGGATTTATTTTAATTTTTTCCCCAGGGTTATTACTTGGTCTTGGTGCTGACATTATGAAACTGCTACACCTGGTAGCCATATGTTTTTCCATTTTATTCAATAGAACAGAGAGAGGTTGAGTGAGGTGGGGCAGATAGAGGGGTAAAGGGAAATATAGATACTTGTAGGTCTTCTTCAACACTTGTGAATCATTCCCCCTGAAAGTGGAAAGCTGAGGGATTGAACCCAGGTCCTTGCACAGGTCCTTGTACTTAGTAATATGTGTGTTTATCTTGATATACCACCATCCACCCACCTCACCCCTGGGATTTATTTTCCTAGCCAGCTTTGGGAGACTGAGCCTATCAGAAATCTTTAATTTTAACCAGATTATTTTTTTTCCTGTAAACATACTAGTTGGTTCTTATGAGAAGCTCAATATACTGTTGCCCCAAAGTTCACAGATTAAACACCCAGATCTACCTTCCTGCAATCAACCATGTGCTTTATTAGGTTAACTCCCAATTCAGCTCCAGCCATCACTGAGTATAACTTTTTGAATCCTGAGAACCTCTCCCTTTCCATTCACTCATAAGTGTCATCACTCACCTGTGACTTAGTGAGTTCCTGCAGAAATGCTAGCTGATTTTCATTGCTTTTTCTAATTGATTGGGGAGAGCAAAGTGAGGCTGCTCTTGCTCCACTGCCACACCTCCAGAAGTCTTATCCTTTATTATTATGTTTTTTAATTTGGCCTAAATGCTCCCATTATTCTTGTGATAAAATCCTACCAACAATTTTTTTCAACATCAGTTCTCTTGATTTTTAACCACTAAGGAAGCTCAAATCAATTTGTCCCTACTAGTAGAAGCTGGTGGCACACTAGTTGTCACTGCCTGCCTCTACCCATTTGCAAACATTGGCAGGAATGTCCACAAGTGCCTTCTTTAAGTGCCTTCTTAAAAAAAAACAAAACATTAATTTTATTTATTTATTTTCTTTGTTTAATTTCTTAATTGGGGAATTAATATTTTATATTTGACAGTAATTACTATAGTTTGTACATGCATAATATTTCTCAGTTTTCCATATAATAATACAACCCACTCTAGGTCCTCTGAAGGACCTGTATTCCCCCAAACCCGACCCACCCCAGAGTTTTTTACTTTGATGCAATACGCCAATTCCACAAAGTGCCTTCTAAGGCTAAATAGTTATCAAATAATCATGAAGGTCTAGTTCTATCAATCTGTCTCCCAGTAGGTTTCCATAAAGCAGTATTCATTTAAAAAACCTTCTTAAAATTTTTATAATCAGAATTATTTAAGTAAATAATACTAAAGAAAAAAACGAAAGCCTAAAAGCCATTTTGCCACTAGAATATAATGTTAATATGACATTAAGGTTCAGGTCAAGTTAATGACTCATGGTAGAACATTTTATTTCAGAACAATCATGGAGTGAATATATAGTCAAACCTCTAGAGTATAACAGTGCATCTCAGGGTTAGATGGTGATACACCTGGTTAAGCACACACATTACAGTATACAAGGGATGCATTGGATCGACCTTCTCGTGGTGCATCCCGTGAGTACCCATTCATTTGGGAAATTGATGATCCTTCCTAGCCAACTGAATCCACATGGATCCCAGTCACTTTCAAAGCCAGCAACATGCAGCTCCTGACAGCTTTCAACCTGACGCTATTGACTGGCTATGGAAGAAGGGCAAACGCTAGAAGAAGAACAGTATACAAGGACCCAGGTTCAAGCCCATAGTCCCTACCTATAGGGGGATAGTTTCACAAGTGGTAAAGCAGGGCTGCAGGTGTCTTTCCCTCTCTATGTCTACCCCCTCTAAATTTCTCTCTGTTTCTATTGAATAATAAATAAAATAAAAACATTTATACAAAAATATTGTTTTAAAAAATGTACATCCTTTGTTCATTTATGTACCATCCCTAAGATCCAAAGACTGAATTGTTGTAATACAGTACTACTTCACTTATCATCTTGCTGAACCCTGGGAGCCCCACTTACATGTGGGGCATGAGTGAAGAGCAACAGATAAGACTGTCCAAAATTTTTGACAATGAAATAGTAACATGAAAGTTGTATTTGATGGTGACAATAAAGAAATGATGACAACAAGCAGAATGACAACAAAAGACAACAGCATTTCATATCCTCTTTGCTAAGACATGCTCACTACTTCTTTAAAACTCAGTTTAAATGGGGAGTCCAGTGGTAGTGCAGCAGGTTAAGTGCCTGGCAAAAAACGCAAGGACTCGCTTAAGGATCCCGGTTTGAGCCGGCTCCCTATTTACAGGGGAGTAGCTTCACAAGTGGTGAAGCAGGTCTGCAGGTATCTATCTTTCTCTCCTCCTCTCTGCCTTCCCCTTTTCACCCCATTTCTCTCTGTCCTGTCCAACAACAACAGTAACAGCAACAACAACAATGGGGGGGTGATGACCACCAGGAGCAATGGATTCATAGTATAAGAGCCAAACCCCAGCGATAACCCTGGAAGCAAAAAAAATTAATTAATTAATTATTTTATTTTAAAGAAACCCTCAGTTTAAATGATATTCCTAAACCATTGTGTATTAGTCTTTAATTATACATTGCCTTGGTGTTTGTGTGTTCTATTTCTGTTCTATCATTTGCACCAGTTAGTTCACATTGTAATTTTTCTAAAATTAATTCAGTTCTGCATTTGTTGGATTTTTTTTTCTTTTTTTTTTTTTGACTCTTACTTTTCTTTATTCTTTTCTGTATCGGTGTCATCAGCATTAGCAGAACTGCACATGATTATATATAAATGAAAGAAGTTGCTTGTTCAGTTCTTATTCCCTACGATAATCAGCTCCCAGGTGAATGTTCCAATTTAAAGCAAACACTACCTACAAATATATTGTTTCATATATATTTAATTAAGAGACTATGTTTTGAAAATGCTGCTTTAGGTGAAGAGGACTGATTACTTGCCTGAATGGAAGAAAGTAATGGTGTCCAATTCAACTGTAAAAAATGTTTGTAGGCTCACTTAAAATAATTCCTTCTAGCTCTGTCCAAGATGGGTCAGAGAAGGTGGGTTCATTGTTCTTGATAGCTGCATAGTATTCCATTGGGTATATATATCGCAGCTTTCTCAGCCACTCATCTGTTGTTGGGCACCTCGGTTGCTTCCAGGTTTTAGCTATTATGAATTGTGCTGCTATGAACATAGTACACACCTCTTTTTGGTTGAATGTTATGGAGTTCTTGGGGTATAACCCCGGGAGAGGAATTACTGGATCATATGGAAGGTCCATGTCTAGCCTTCTGAGAGTTTTCCAGTCTGCTCTCCACAGAGGCTGTACCAATTTACATTCCCACCAGCAATGTAAAAGGGTTCCTCTGTCCCCACAACCTCTCCAGCATTTGTTGCTGCTGTCCTTTTTGATGTATGCCATTCTTACAGGAGTGAGGTGGTATCTTAGTGTTGTCTTAATTTGCATTTCTCTGACAATCAGTGACCTAGAGCAGTTTTTCATATGTTTGTTAGCCTTTTGGATCTCCTCTGAGGTGAATGTTTTGTTCATTTCCTCTGCCCATTTTTGGATGGGGTCATTTGCTTTTTTGGTGCTAAGTTTGATGAGCTCTTTATATATTTTGGTAATGAGTTTCTTGTCTGATGTATAGCATGTGAAGATCTTCTCCCATTCTGTGAGGGGTCTCTTTGTTTGTTTAATAGTTTCTTTGGATGTGCAGAAGCTTTTCAATTTGATGTAGTCCCATTGGTTTGTTTCTGCTTTAGTCTTCCTTGCAATTGGGTTTGATTCATCAAAGATGTCCTTGAGGTGTAGGTGGGAAAGTGTTTTACCAATGTTTTCCTCTAAGTATTTGATTGTTTCTGGTCTGACATCTAGGTCTTTGATCCATTTGGAGTTGATTTTTGTTTCTGGGGAGATACAGTGGTTCAATTTCATTCTTCTGCATGTTACAACCCAGTTTTCCCAGCACCATTTATTAAAGAGAGCCTCCTTTTTTCATTTAATCTTTTGGGCCCCCTTATCAAAGATTAGATGTCCATAGGTGTGGGGATTTATTTCTGGGCTTTCAATTCTGTTCCACTGGTCTGTGTGCCTATTTTTGTTCCAGTACCATGCTGTTTTGATGATGATGGCGATGGCTTTATAATATAGTTTAAGGTCTGGGAGTGTGATGCCTCCATTTCTGTTTCTTTTCCTTAAGATGGTTTTGGCAATTCTAGGTGATTTCATGTTCCAGATAAATGATTGTAGTGTTTGTTCTATTCTCTTAAAGAAGCTTGGTGGAACTTTGATGGATATTGGATTAAACTTGTATATGGCTCTGGGGAGAATATTCATTTTGATGATATTTATTCTTCCAATCCATGAGCATGGGATATCTTTCCATTTCTTGGTATCAGTTTCTATTTCCTTGAGTAGCGACACATAGTTTTCAGTATATAAGTCTTTCACTTCTTTGGTCAACTTTATTCCTAGGTATTTGATTGATTTTGCTGAAACAGTAAATGGGAGTGATTTCTGGATGTCTTATTCTTCAGATTTAGTGTTTACATAAAGAAATGCCACTGATTTTTGTACATTGATTTTTGTAGCCTGATACCTTGCTATATTGCCTAATAACTTCCAGGAGTTTTCTGCTGGATTCTTTAGGTTTTTCTATGTTTACTATCATATCATCTGCAAATAGTGAGAGCTTGACTTCTTCCCTTCCAATCTGTATCCCTTTGATTTCTTTCTCTTGCCTGATTGCTATGGCAAGAACTTCCAAAACTATGTTGAAGAGTAATGGTGATAGTGGACAGCCCTGTCTAGTCCCCGATCTGAGGGGGAATGCTTTCAGCTTCTGTCCATTGAGTATGATGTTGGCTGTAGGTTTGCTATATATGGATTCTACTGTCTTGAGAAATTTCCTGTCTATTCCCATTTTTTGTAGAGTTTGAGCATGAATGGGTGTTGGATTTGTCAAAGGCTTTCTCTGAAGCTATTGAGATAATCATGTGGTTTTTGACTTTGCTTTTATTGATGTGGTGAATGACATTGATTGACTATGGATGTTGAACCAGCCTTGCATTACTGGGATGAATCCCACTTGGTCGTGATGAGCAATCTTTTTGATATGTTGCTGTATCCTGTTGGCCAAGATCTTGTTTAATATTTTGGCATCTATGTTCATCAGAGATACTGGTCTGTAGTTTTCCTTTTTTGTTCTGTCCCTATCAGCTTTTGGTATCAGGGTGAGGTTTGCTTCATAGAAGGTGGAAGGGAGTATTCCTATTTCCTCAAGGGAAAAGCTTAAGAAGTATGGGTACTAACTGTTTCCTGAAAGTTTTGTAGAATTCGTTTGTGAAGCCATCTGGTCCAGGACTTTTGTTGTTGGGGAGATTCTTAATAACGGTTTCAATTTCTTTGTCTGTGATTGGTGCATTTAGATTTTGTAGTTCTTCTTGGTTCAGTTTTGGAAGGGCATATGTTTCTAGGAATTGTTCCATTTCTTCCAGATTATCTAGCTTGGTGGCATATAGTTCTTTATAGAAGTTTTGCAGGATTCTCTGGATTTCTGTGGTGTCAGTTGTGATATCTCCTCCATCATTTACAATTCTATTAATTTGAGTCTTCTCTTTTTTGTTTGGTGAGTCTGGCTAGGGGTTTGTCAATTGTGTTTAATCTTTCAAATTACCAACATTTGGCTTCATTGATCTTTTGTATGGTTTTTTTATTTTCGATGTTGTTTATTTCTGCTCTAACTTTAGTGATTTCTGTCCTTCTTGTTGCTTTAGGGTTTCTTTGTTCCCCTTCCTCTAAGTCCTTGAGGTGTGCAGTAAGGTCGTTCATTTGAGCTTCTTCTTGGTGTTTAATATGTGATTGTATGGCTATAAGTTTCCCTCTCAGTACTGCTTTCGCTGTGTCCCAAATATTTTGATAGGTTGTGTCTTCATTTTCATTAGTTTCCAGGAACATTTGAATTTCCTGCTTGAGTGAGTCTCTGACCCAGTGGTTCTTAAGGAGCATGTTGTTTAGTTTCCAAATCTGTGTCTTTTAATAATTGTCTGTTTGTTGTTAAATGTTAGTTTTACTCCACTGTGATCTGAGAAGATACTTGGGATGATTTCAATGTTCCTGAATTTATTGATGCTGTCTTTGTGACCTAACATGTGGTCTATCCTTGAGTATGTGTTATGTGGATTTGAAAAGAAGGTGTATTCCAGTTTTGGGGGGTAAAGGACTCTGAAAATGTCCAAGATGTCTAGTCTGTCAATCTCTTCATTCAATTGTCTTGTATCTTTGTTGGTTCTCTGCTTTGTTGATCTAAGTGTGAAAGTGCGGTATTGAAGTCTCCCACTATTATTGTATTACTATTGATGTATTTTTGAAATTCTTTCAGTAAGTGCTTGATGTATTTAGATGGTCCCTCATTGGGTGCATAGATGTTAATGATTGTTAAGTCTTCTTGGCTGATTGATCCTCTAATCATTATGTAATGTCCTTGCCTATCTTTTATTACTTTATTTAATTTAAAATCTATCGTGTCTGAGATGAGAATGGCTGTTCCTGCCCTTTTTTGTGGTCCGTTAGCCTGTATGATAGTTTTCCATCCTTTCACTTTAAGTCTGTGTTTATCTTGTTGTGACAGATGGGATTCTTGCAAGCAGCATATGGTTCGATTATGTTTTCTGATCCATCCCCCAACTCTGTGTCTTTTGATGGGGGAGTTTAAGCCATTGACATTTATTGATATTATGGATTTAATGTATTATAGTGCCATTGTTCAAAAAAAATTTTTTTTGTTTTCTCTGATATATTGACAGTATTATAGTGATGTTCTTGTTTATAAGAGGTCTTTTAGAACCTCTTTCAGGGCAAGTATGGTGATGGTTGCCTCCTTTTACTGTTGTTTGTCTAAGAAGGTTTTGATCCCTCCATCTACTTTGAATGAAAGTCTAGCAGGATATATTATCCTTGGTTGAAACCCTTTTTCATTCAGGGCTCGATAGATATCTTGCCATTCTTTCTGGCTTTTAGAGTTTGAGTGGAGAAGTCTGCAGATAATCTTATGGGTTTTCCCTTGTATGTGACTTTTTGTTTCTCTCTTGCAGCCTTTAGGATCCTTTCTTTATCCTTACTTCTTCTCATTGTGACTATGATGTGTCTTGGTGTCTTCAGGTCTGGGTTGATTCTGTTTGGTACACTCTGGGCCTCTTGAATCTTAATGTCCTTTCTGTTATTCAGGTCTGGGAAGTTTTCTTGTATTATTTCTTCTAGAATGTTTGCTTCCCCTTCCTCTCTTTCTTCCTCTGGCAGGCCAATTATAAAAATTACATCATAATTTTTCTAAAATTATTTCAGGTCTGCATTTGTTGGATTTTTTTTCTTTCTTTTTTTTTGACTCTTACTTTTCTTTATTCTTTTTTGTATTGGTGTCATCAGCATTAGCAGAACTGCACATGATTATATATAAATGAAAGAAGTTGCTTGTTCAGTTCTTATTCCCTATGATAATCAGCTCCCAGGTGAATGTTCCAATCTAAAGCAAACACTGCCTACATATCTATGGTTTCATATATGTTTAATTAAGAGACTATGTTTTTAAAATGCTGCTTTAGGTGAAGAGGACTGATTACTTGCCTGAATGGAAGAAAGTAATGGTGTCCAATTCAACTATAAAAAATGTTTGTAGGCTTCCCACTTTAAAGAAGGCATTTCCGGAGGCATGGCTATGGAGTAACAACAAACAGAACAGACTCTCTCCCAAAACAACAAAGATTGACAACTACTGAACTTAAAAAACCTCATCAAACTGCAGTTGAGATATTTGCAGAAGCACTGCAGTCTCAGGTAGGTGTTCATTCAGGTAGCTGGGGTAAGAAGGGGTATGGGACTAAAACCAAACACTCAGAAGTTGAGAGTTCTAACAGCTGATGATACAAGTTTGCCTCTACACAGCACCAGTGAAAGCAGCACACAATGCTGATGGTGAGAGAGGTAAATTGAGCTCTGCTTCTCTGAACACAGCTGTTGCCAAGAAGCAAGTGCATGGTGCTTGGATTCAGGCTAACATTCTATGGAGAAGCCATATCTACCTACTACACAGAGTATAGAACAGCTCAAGGAAATAACAAGAAACATAACCCCAGACCCCACCACTCAATATATAAACAAAGCAAAATTCAGTAATCATAACAATAGCACCACCTGATATTATAACCATTATAAATATGTATGCCTCAAACTCAAGTGCACAAAATAAATAAATAAAACAAATACTTACTGAACTTAAGGGAGATATTGATAGCAATACAACAGTAATAGGAGATTTTTTATCTTTATTTGTTTATTGAATAGACACAGTCAGAAATAAAGAGGGGTGGAGGTGATAGTCAAGAAGAGAGAAAGAGAGACACCTGCAGTACTGCTTCACCACACACAAAGCTTTCCCCCGCAGGTGAGAACTGGGGTTCTAACCTAGGTCCTTGTACATTGTAATATATGTGCTTAACCAGGTGTGCCACCACCCAGTCCCCAATAATAAGAGATCTTAACACACATCCACTTCAAAAGACAAATCATCTGGACACAAAAATCAATAGGTAAATAGCCATCTTAAATGAAACCATAGATGAGATGGACCTAACAGATATAGATATATATATAACTTTCCATTCTAAAATAAATGAGTACACATTCTTCTCAAGTACACATGGGTCAAAAAGACAGCCTAAGCAAATATGTGAGTATTAAAATTATGAAATGCATCTTTCAGACCATGATGGTATGAAGTTAGAAATCAGCCTCCCCACCCACCCCCCCAAAAAAAGCTAACACCTCCAAGGTCTGCAGAATAAGCAACATGCTCTTGAATAACACATGGTCTTTGAAGAAATAAAAAAAATGAGAATGAAGAAACCAGAATTAGACCATATGAGATGCAGCAAAAGCAGTACTGAGAGGGGAATTCATAGCAGTACAAGCCCACATTAGTAAAGATGAGAAATCACTAACAAACCATCTAACAATGCAACCGAATTATAAATGTAGCAATGAAGAAGTGCAAAAATCAGCAGGAAATAGGAAGTAGTTAAAAATCACAGCATAAATTAATGAAATAGAAAACAAAGTGACCATCGGGAAGAGTAATGAAACTAAGAAATAGTTCTTTGAAAGGATAAATAAAATAGATAAACTACTAGCTACACTCACTAAGAGAGAAAGATATGGTAAAATTATTCAGAAATGAGCGAGGAGCTATTACAACTGTTGAGACAAAGACACAAAGGATCATGCAGGACTTTTATGAACTATATACGTATAAATTTGACAACTTAGAAGAAATGAAAACATTCTTAAGGCATTTCAAATAATGTATAGTTATTAATAATATATTTAAAATCATTGACACAAAAGGGAGATAAAGTAAGGTAGGACAACTTTTTTGTTGTTGTTACTTGTGAAAATACATAACATAAAAGTTGCCATTTTAAAGAAGTAGCATTTTGTAAACCATACTCTTCTAAACACTAGAACCTGCAAAAAATTATAATGGTAACCTAAGAGAATCTTGGATTCATAGAAACAGAAATCAGAATAGTGGTTATTAGAGAGCTTCAAGGGAGTGAATGTATACATAACATCTCATAATATTGTAAATTGTTGTGTAATGTAATTGGCTGGAGATGGTGTCAGCCTGATGGAACTTGCAAGTGGTCAGAAATCGGGCCTTCTTTGCTGAGTGAGAGTGGTGACTGGATGCTGGGGAGGAGGCAGTGCCAGGGAGTGGCTGTCATGGTATTCAAGATTGGGGACTGAGAGATAGTGCAGAGGATGGCTCTTTTCTGGGACTTGGACACATGTGAATTTTAACTTTGCTAGTTACCTTTGTCATGATCTGGCCAACTCTTACCCCTGATTTCCTGGCACTTTCTGTGGGACACAGTGACCCCACCAAAGGCTTCTCAGGACCCTCCAGACTTGCTGCTGACTGTAACAATGAACAAGGGAACTGAACTTCTGGTAACTGACTCACTCACTTTCTGGACCTAGTGTGTTCTCAACCCCAGCTGATAACTTCTTATTCTGCATTACCCAGATATTTGTTCTTTACTCCTGTATCCTGTAATAAAGCCTTGAATTCTTTAAACCCATTCGCAGAGCTCCACAGTCAGTTCCTTATGTGCCATCACAGTAGCAGAAGTCCTTTTATTGTATTTACAACAGTAAATCAATTAAGATGAATAAAGTAAAATGCTTAATGTAAAATTTGTCATTTTAACTATTTTAAGTAGGAAGTTCAGTGGGATTACATACACTTCCAATGTCATGCAACTGTCACCATCCATCACCAAAACATTTCCATCATCCCAAACTGAAAGTCCACCCATTGAATAATCACTGTTACCTTATCCCCACCACCTCTATTCTGCTTCCTGTTTATATGAATACGACAACTTTAAATGTTGTATGCTTTACATTGGGTTGTTCTAGCTCTCCCCCACCAAGAAAATTGGATCAGTCCTGCTAATTTCACGGGCCCGCTTGGCCCCGCCCCAAGAAACCCCGAGAGAGTTCCAGAGTTCGAGAGTTGCAGAGTTGCAGAGTTAGAGAGTGCTTGGCGCCATCGCAGGGGAAAGAGGCCACAGAGTTCTGTTTGGTGATTAGTTTGGGTTAGTTTATGAATCATTGTTCCTGAATAAAGAAATACAGCTTCCCTGCCCAGCCGTATGTCTCTGGTCGTCTCTGTTACCCGCCCATGAAGCTAGCCCGGCTAGCTGGAGCTGCCGAATTTTAACAACAAATGGGGCCCACATGGACCTGACCTGCACATCTCTCAGATAAGTAAAGACAATTTGGCTACCTATGTACTATGGCCTTCTCTTCTGCTTGTGAAGAGATCTCCAAAGGCCTCTGCTCTTTCTTCACGAGACTGTTTTGCTGTTTCTGGAACATTTATCTCTTGACCACTCTGTGGTTTCCACTCGCTTGGGCGAACTCAAAACAGCCAGAGGAGTCGGGAATAGCCAGCGGGCGGGAGGCGAGGTGGAGCTGCTGTTTCCACCTGGTTAAACAGCCAGCCAGCCAGCCGGCTGCGCCCAGACAACCCCGCACACCGCGCCCGCAGCCCCGCAGCCCCGCAGCCCCGCAGCCTGCAGGAGGCTGATGCCAACACGCAAGAGCCCGATGCCACCACACAGGAGCCCGATGCCAACATACTGGAGCCCGATGCCAACAAGCTGGACTCCAATGCCAACATTCTGGAACCCGATGCCAACATGCAGGAGCCCAATGCCTCCACGCAGGAGCCCAATGCCAGCACGCAGGCCAGCCCACGTGAGCCAGCTCTGCACCGCGTGGTGCAGGGCACTGGACGCGTGATCCTTCCAGGCTGCTCGGCCACTGCGAACAGGGCAGCAGACATGGCAGGGCCATGGGGCAGGGCCGTAGTGGCCTATCATGGCCACCACCCCTGGGCACCTAGGCCCACGCCTTCTACAAGACTGGCCTGCCCGCCCTCATGCTATGAATTCTGGAACGATCCCAGACCTCCCAGACCCCCGGGCTCCCTGCCAAAACTGGACATCCTGGCAGAGATCCTCAGCTCCGGTCTGAAGACAGACAAGCTGGAGTACGCAGAGATTTGTGCAGAGATCGCAACCTGCAATTCCTAGAAGTGAAGCTGCCCTAGAGACCAGCACTGGACAACGCACCCCCCCAACAACTAAGACAGTACAGATTTAAATTCGTGTTTAAAATGACATGTCTTCGTAACAAAGGTTTCTCTCCTTGTGCATTAATGACCATGTTTATGTGTATGTTTAAAGTTTGGTAAACAATAACTTTAAGGCTAAATTATTACTAGTCAAAGTTAAATGAAAAAGGTTTTCAACAAAATTTTCATAAAGATAAAATTAACTTACAGTTAAAGTCTGAGATAAAAATTAGTTAACAATCAATATATTTTAACTAAGTTGGTCTAAAGACCTGCGTACACCTAAGGTGTGCCTCCATCTTTAATGGGTATAACAAAAGGTTAAATAGACTTGTTGATATGTAAAACTCTCGATTACCTTCTCTATTAGAAATGGTAGATCGCACAATGGCTATGCTAATTATTCTCATGCCTGAGGTTTCCTTTCCTGTGCACACCTAGGGTGTGTCTCCATCTTGAATGGGTGTAACAAAAGGTTAAAAGACGTTGTTGATATGTAAAAGTCTCAAATTCCTTCTCTATTAGAAACGTTAGATTGTGCTGTGGATATGCTAATAACAAGTTTTGTTTCATAGTAAGTAAATTGCAGCCAGCTGCCTTTGGGACTCTAGGCCGTTCCCCACCCCCATGCAAATGCCTGTCGAGGCAAGTACGCCCCCCAGAGGCAAGAAATGTTTTTTTTAAGCTGATAAAGTTTTGCCCACAGAGGCAAAACATGTCCCCCTCAGGCCTTCCCTTGGTAGCACACTGGTTCTTGTTACTTGCTTACATGTTTCTCCATGTTTGTGCCAGTTTCTTTTTTAAAAAATGCCTGTACAATATAGGTTTCTGTTCACCCCACACCCTTGATACTGTAGTCATTTAGTTAAAAAGAAAAGGGGGAATTGCTGTATGCTTTACATTGGGTTGTTCTAGCTCTCCCCCACCAAGAAAATTGGATCAGTCCTGCTAATTTCGTGGGCCCGCTTGGCCCCGCTCCAAGGAACCCCGAGAGAGTTCCAGAGTTCGAGAGTTGCAGAGTTGCAGAGTTAGAGAGTGCTTGGTGCCATCGCGGGGGAAAGAGACAAGAGAGTTCTGTTTGGTGATTAGTTTGGTTTAGTTTATAAATCGTTGTTCCTGAATAAAGAAATACAGCTTCCCTGCCCAGCCGTGTGTCTGGTTGTCTCTGTTACCCGCCCGTGAAGTTAGCCTGGCCAGCTGGAGCCTCCGAATTTTAACAACATTTAAATACCTTATAGAAATGGAATGCAGGTCCTTGTTCTAGTTTTGATTTACTTCACTTTGTATATTTACAAAATTATTCATTTTTTGTATTTTTAAATATTTTTTATTTATAAAAAGGAAACATTGACAAAACCATAGGCTAAGAGGGGTCCAGCTCCACACAATTCCCACCACCAGAACTCCATATTCCATCTCCTCCCCTGATAGCTTTCTTATTCTTTAACCCTCTGGGAGCATGGACCCAAGGTCATTGTGGGATGCAGAAAGTGGAAGGTCTGGCTTCTGTAATTACCTCCCCACTGAAAATGGGCATTAACTGGCCAATCCATACTTCCAGGCTGCCTCTCTCTTTCCCCTTTCCCTAGTGGGGCAGGGCTCTGGGGAATCAGAGCTACAGGACACATTGGTGGGGTTGTCTGTCCAGGGAAGTCTTGTTGCCCTGAGATATGTGAGATATATGATTGGTAGAGATATGATAGCTAGCTTGATAAATAGATGAGAGAGAGATAGGAAAGAAGGAGAGAGAGAGAGAGAGAGAGAGAGAGAGAGAATTTTTTTTAAAAAAGGAAGAAAAAGAAAAAACAAAAAAAGAGGCCCAGGAAAGAATTACAACAGGACTCAGGAAATGGTGCAATGGATAAGGCATTGCATTCTCAATCATGTGGTTCTGAGTTTGTTCCCTGGCATTGCAAGTTTCAGTATGAATCTCTCTCTCTCTCTCTCTCCAGGGAGGAAGAAATTATTATGCAAAAAGTCAAGCAACTTACTTTCTCTTCCTTCCTTCTTTCCTTTCTTTCAAAGAAAGGCAGACTGCCACATGCAGCACTTCATTTGGATGTGTCTGGGGTCTTGGAAACTTGACTACCCTATGTTCTCCTACAAATGGACCTTGAGAGCTTGTTTGAAGGTTCTATCAGGAGAGCACAGCTACTCATACACCTTTGACTAAAGACTGGTCTGTCTCTATTTGGGGAAGGCTGTCCTCTTCAGCTGAGCATATAGCTTCAGGAGGGACACACATGGAGCAGTGAGAAAGGAAGGGAACACCTGCCTAGCCAGCCAGATTAGCCGAATCAACCCTGGCAATCAATGGGGTAACAGATGTTGCAACCAGATCACCCTCACATCTGCAACTTTCTTAATAAAATAATCCTTTAGTTCAAGGGGTGGTAATGTAAAGAACTTTAGAGACCTCACCCCGTTACAGAATTCTTTAGAAGACAGTATGTCACACACTGTCACTTTCCAGAGATCAGTCTATTTCACCCAGGACTTCAGAGGACTTTACTTGTGTTTAAATAACCACTCTGCACCGAACGTCATAGAAGCATGGGAGCTACTGTAAAAGATCTATTGTAAATGAGTGTATAGTCTTAGGACCTCACTTTTATTTATCCCATATGGTTACCTTTCAAGTGGTAAACAGCAGAACAGAGACTGATTAGAGCTCAGATATCAAAGGCGAAACATGGCTGCTTGTTGCCCTGGGAAACTCTCCCAGGGAAAGAACATAGGAAAAATTAAGTGCACTTGTAACAAAGAAAGAAAGCCTAGAGAAGGAAAGATATAAGCTTGATCTTTTTTATCTTTCTCATATCTCTTGAAGTATTTTTAAGTCCAAATCACTGCACACATTAGTCCTAAACAGTCCCTTATGTTGGTCTTAATACCCTGATGCCCACCACCCAATTCTCACTGTGACATCCTCCACAGAGTGCCAAATAATGTTCCCATCTAAAGCTGTGATGGTTAGTCTGTGATTCAAAATCTCTAATTCTCAGGAGTCCAGTTGTCACACATTTGGGTAGAGCCATGCAAAAATGACCCAGGTTCAAGTCCCTGGTTCCTACCTGCAAGAGGGAAGCTTCACAATCAGTGAAACAGTGCTGTAGATCTCTCCCCACTCCGAATCTCACTTCCTTTTTAAATTATTTCTGTCTCTATTCACCACAAAATAAAAAGAATGGAAAAAATAGCCATTGAGAGCAATGTATTAGTAGTGAAGGTACCAAGCCCATTGATAATCCTTATGGCAATCTTTTAGTGGGTCTCTATTGTTAAGTTCAAGCTTAAGTTCAAGGTTCACTGTCATCCACCATTCAAGCTTTTCAGAGCTGGTCCAAACATCTGAAAGTCTATCATACCCTCTTTACTTGTGGAAAACTATTCTTTTGGCTAACTTAATTAACTTTATTTTTTTGGTGTAGCTATTGTATTTGTAGCTTCTGAAAAGAGAACTGAGATAGAGAGAGACAGCCTTGGAATCTGCACATATCCTACTGAAAACCTGTGTGACTAGTCATGCCAACTTTAATTTCTCTGTGCCTTAGTTTCTTCACCAGGAACAAAAGAAAGCAAGACAGTAGCAAGGTCTGTGTGACTAGGTGCATTCACAGGCTCCAAAATGGTATAAACTAAATTCTTGGTTTGGAGAGTGAGCGTACATTCAACACACTCTGTGGATCACTCAATAATGTCCTTTGGATGAAGGAATCAGTGGAAATTAAATAAAAATGTGGTCAGAAAGAAGATTTTCAGGCTCAACACACATAATTTTATTAAAATAGGCAACTTCTCAACTATTTAGGGATTTCTATCAGTTTTGTGAGTTCTGAAAGGATAGAAAATTCTATTCTGCTCAATTTTTGCTTCTAATAATAAAGTTTAGACAAACAAAAGAAACGTGAAAGAAAGAGATTGATGAGAATGAAAGGTCAACTGCCTGTGCAAGTCTCTAGTTTATTTGCATTTTTATGCAATCCTCACACAGCCTCTTTGCAAATCTTGGCCTCACAGAGTGAGGAACACTCCTCCAAGCACCAATCAAATCACTCTGCCTCTTCATCACAGATAAAGATGGATTTTTCCCTGGAGATGCAATGTCCTTCTTAGCCTCTTCCATTGAAAGCAGACAGATGCCCAAATGCATTGAACAATAAAAAGGATTAGCAGATATTTTATTGGCCACATTTGGCAAGCAATCACTGCTCTGACTTCTGTAATTACTATTTTGGTTAGCTTTGTTTGTGAAAGTTCTCTTTATAACTCTACATCTACAACTTTCATCAGGATTACTCCTCTTTGTTGACTTTCAGGAAACCTCTCTCACCTTCCTGAATTTTCTTACACATATCTTCAACACATTCTTTGAATTTTACACATGGAATCTCACTAATTTGTTTAAAACTACTACTTATATAGCACAGAGAGTAGGAAAACAAAAAAAGTGAACTGCAGAAGCACCAAGGAAGAATAAAACATATACACAAAGATGTCTTCCTGAGTTCGTGCAATGTTCTGACTTGATTGGTTTCCAAGAATCAGGCAAAATCTTTGCTCTTTGACTTGCAAGAGAACCTAGCATCCTTTGCTTTCTTTTAAAAATCTTTTTTGTTGTTGTTGTTGTTATTAATTTACTATTGGATACTACAGAGAAAAATTGAGTGGGAGGGAGATAGAAAGGTAAAGAGACAAACACAGAGAGAGATAGTTGCAGCTCTGCTTCACAATTTGTGAATCTTTCCCCCTGAAGGTGGGGGCCAGTGGCTTGAACCTGGGTCCTTATGCACTGTAATGAACCTTTACAAGGTTCACCACTGCCTGGCTCTTAGCTTCATGCCCTTTCAACTCAAGCTAGTTCATTTGCACAAAAGGACCTCTTTCAAGCATTTCTTTATTTGCCTTAAGCCAGATAAAACAGATCAATTTGTTTCACTTATGACAAGAAGTCTGTGTTTTGCATTGTTTGTGTCACTTATACTTTTGCTTTTTTACTTTAGCAGAATGAGAAGCTGTGTTCATCACTGATGAACATTCTAATTAGAGCATCTCTCAGAGTTTCATGAGGGCTCAAAGGAATTCCCACTACTAGTACTAGATTCTAATTTGATTATATTCTTGCCCAACTGTGTGGTGAAGGGTTCAATTATTCTGGTCAATCCACACTTGAGTGGCTGAACTGAGACAAGAATATTGAGTGTTAGATGTTAAGGTAATTTCATATCCATGGACTCATCTAATTTGGTCACTATGATACCATATAAAGTAAATATTTTGTGTTTTCTCCAATGATTTTCCATGTTTTCAAACCTTTGATGCACATCTTTTCTCTTTTAAATTTGAACCATCAAACTGAATTATTAAATATATGTCTATTTATGTATGTAGTTATTTTAAACTAGTCAAATGAACACTCTGAAGATGGCTCAATCTTAGAATTCCCTTTCTTTCTCTAAATAGTAGATGTTGTAGTGGCTTCAATATAATTACCTGAAAACATAACCAAGGTATATGATAACTAGTTTTCCCATGGTCTCTGTCCAAAACTGAGTCAATGATAATCCAGTTAATAACCAAAATTCAAAACAACATCAAAAATATAAAGACATGAAGATAAATAGAGGAGGGGAGAGAGAGATAAAACTCTATTAGATTGTATAGCCAAACTATCAAATTAAAGTCTCTAGTCTCCTATGATTTATCTTTCCAGAAGGAGCTAGCTAACTTGCATTTCATCTGATTTAAGAGTCTTCATGTAGCTCCCAATTGACAGACATACTAATCATGGGATAGTCATTTTAAAAGAACACAATTACAATGTAAAAGAATTTGGATTGAAGTTGAGCTTAAACCATGATGCTGGTAACTGGTGGAGGCTATATCCCATCAATGCACCTTCATGTCTTCTCTTATTGATGTATGGCTCCAAAAAACACCTGCTCCCTCCAATTTTCCTCATGTGCTGTGTCCTCCATGAGCAGCCATGTTTGCTAAAGCTGAAATGTCATGATGATGGATCACAACCAGACACTCCATTTGGGGCTCACGGCCTGTGATCTGTCATGATGTGCAAATTTGCTTCTCTCTCAATCGGGGTGAGATAAATAAGGAAGATGAAATTGCACATTGTTCCATATCGATTTTAAGAAAGCAAACATATATCCCTATTAGAGTCGGGGTCAGATATCACAGAACGCAACACAGCGTTATGAATTATGAAAGTGATCCCCTCTAAACACTCCTCTGGATTTTCAGATGTACACCAGTACCCCAAAAAGCATTTAAACTCAATTGTTTCATGTCATGCTTGAACTCTCAATGTACTCCTCTTTCAGCTCCCCCAGATTCAAATCTGAAGATGACTCCTTGGACTCATTTCAATCTCCAGCAGGAGCCTGGGAAAAACTCACTGTAATTCCTTTCTCTCCAGTGAATAGCAAACCATACTGCAATGTTTGAGCATGAGAAAGAGTTGATCAGTTTTATTAAAGCTATAAATTATGCTTTTAAAACCTGCCAATGTCTGTGCTCCTAGGACTTTTGAGGAACAAATTAACTTCTCCCTTTGCCCTCTTCCTCTGCTGACTCTTCCAAGGAGTCAAACCAAGGGAACATTCAGTCACCTGAGGAGTGTATGAGGCATACCTTATGATTCTGTGCAGAAGACTATTTTTTTAAATTTCTTTATTGGGGGTTAGTTGTTTACAGTCAACAGTAAATACAATAGTTTGTACATGCAAACATTTCTCACTTTTCCACACAATACAACCCCCAGGTGAAGACTATTCTATCCAGATCCATCCACTCCTGCAGGAAATTGTAGCTCAAAAAGAAAAAGCAGTGTTCCTCACCTACTTTCTATTACAGTTCTCTCACTCACTCCAAAGCTAACCTTAGCAAAGCAAGGACTGAAAAATCTGAACAAGGGCAAGAGACTAGTATACTTTAGTGATGACTCTTTAGTCACTATCAGACCACTCCATCAGCTGGGGCCCTATTCGGGGAGTCCTGAGATTCCCAAACAGACATGATGGGCCTAGATCTTGAATAAATCACTCTCTCCATTGTTACAGATCATCTCTATCAGGAACAAGAAAATAGACCCTCTTGTGGGTCCCCCATAGTACCTTGCCTTCAACTTGGATCAACAATGGTAGAGAATGTTCCATCTTCTAAAGGGAGGCTGGACAACATACTCTATGTTCCACCTGAGGAAGATGGGTTGATATTGGGGCAGCTTGGAATGTTTCTACTCATGAACACAGAATGTGAGCTCAGATCTACAGGGATGCAGAGGTCACATAGGCTCCTAAGCTGAATATGGGCCCCAGATCACATCAAATCGATGGAGCTTACAGTCAACAATATTTATACCCCTTTCCTATATTAAGGAGCTACTCTCTATCCTTCTGCAGCTTTCTGTCCCCTTTCCAGCCATGATGTCATCTCCCCAGACAATAACTTGGATCCACTTGCATATCAGATTTCAGGCTCAGGTAAAAAACAAACAAACAAAAAAAAAACTAGTATAGCCACAGGCCCTTTGGAATATAACTAAAATATACCTATTAGCTATCTACAAAATGAAGGACTCCCAAACACTTCATCTGCACTATTCCAGCCTTTAGGTCCATGCTTGTTCAACAATTTGTTTGGCTCTATATGTTAACTCTCTTTTCAGCCACCAGGTTCCAGATGATAGCATGATGCCAACCAGAATTCCCTGGACAGACGACTCCATCAATGTGTCCTGGAGCTCAGATTCCCTAGAGCCCTGCCCCACTAGGGAAAGAGAGAGGCAGGGAGAATGGACCAACAAGTCAACGCCCATGTTCAGCAGGGAAGAAATTATAGAAGCCAGACCTTCAACCTTCTGCACCCCACAATGACCTTGGATCCATATTCCCAGAGGGATAAAGAATAGAAAAGCTATCAGGGGAGGGGATGGGATATGGAGAGCCGGTGGTGGGAATTGTGTGGAGTTGTACCCCTCTTATCCTATGGTTTTGTTAATGTCTCTTTTTTATAAATAAATAAATAAATAAAACATCATATAGCATCAGGTTGCTGAGGGATTGAAGCAGCTCTTGTCTCTTAGACATGCCATAGCTACTGAGAATTGAATTGCTTAGTTTATCTACCCTGGAACCTCCCTTCTGACACCATCTCCAAATGCCTGTTAAGTTTCTATTCCTTGTTAGGCTCTCTTTCTTCACATCTGTAAAGTATACCTTGGCCTGAATCCTTTCTTCCCTCTTTTCTTCCTCCCATGGCCAGAACCTCAAAAGCAGAGAGACACCATAGCACTGGACCTTCCCTTGTTGCCATATGGGAGTTCTAGGTGCTACTAGGATTGGAATATGGATCTCAAGCAGGGTAAGGGAAGTACCCTATGGAACCGTATAGCATACTATCTTTCTGGTCTCACATTTTTGGTATGAAGTGCTAGAGACAAAATGCATGCACACTGTTACTGAATCACTTTCTCATCTTTGTTGTTTTTTGTTTACAGTGGGACTTCACCATTCTAGGATTGTGCTTTTTCAGCTATAGAGAGACAAGGACAATAAAGTCAAGCAAGAGAGAGAGAGAGACTAATGCTTCCAAAAACCCCACTTTTCCAGAGCTCTACCCCAGAGGGAAAGAATAGAAATAGGCTGGGGGTATAAATCAAACTGCCAATGCTTACGTCCAGTGGAGAAGCTGTTGCAGAAACCAGAACTCTCACCTTCTGTGTTCCAAAAAGAATTTGGACCATACTCCCGGAGGGATAAGTGATAGGAGAAGAAAACCAGAGGGTTCTTGTACCTTCATTCCTCCAGAACCCAAAACATTGGTCACCAAAAAACTTGTTTCCATCACTGAAAGGAAAGCGAATTTGGAAAACACTGGAGGAAGCCAGATATTATTTCTTTTATCTGAGAAAGAAAAGGCAAAAAAAAAAAAAAGCAAAGACACCTGGAAATAAATAATAGTAGGTGTAGGGTTGACTTAGAAAGGAAGGGAAGGAAGGACCATTGAAAAAAATGTGCAAACAATGTATGTGTATAGACATAGATATAAGATATAGAATCAGCCCATATCTGCAACTTTTCGAGAACCACTGCAGTTTCCAATGGAAAGGATGAGGACACAGAACTCTCATGGTGGGAACTATATGGAATCATACCCCTATTGTCTTATAATTTTGTATATCAGTATTAAACCACTAATAAAAATAAACTTAGAAGAGAGAGAGAAAGTAGAGAGAGAGACACCAAAGCACTATAACCTCCTCCAATGATGTGCAACCAGATTCAAATCTGGGACATAGAAATGGCCCTATCCTAACTTTTCGTTCTTTTGTTTTCTTTAGTAAAGAGAGTCTAGGAAAGAGAGACACAGATATAGCAGGCTACACTACTCCTCTGTCCATGGAGTTCTTGCAGCTCACATGTTACTCTAGGAATCGAATTCAGAGTCTCACACCTTCAAGGCAGATGTTCCACACTAAGCCACCTCCTAGCCCTCCAATCTTACACATTTTTTTTTTGCCTCCAGGGTTGTTGCTGGCGTTTGGTGCCTGTATCATGAATTCACTGTTCCTGGAGGCTATTTTTTCCCCCTTTTTTTGCCCTTGTTATTTTAGCCTTGTTACAGTTATTATTGTTGTTGTTGATGTCACCGTTGAATAGGACAGAGAGAAATCGAGAGAGGAGGGGAGACAGAGAGGGGGAGAGAAAGATAGACACCTGCAGACCTGCCTCATAGCCTGTGAAGCGACCCCCTTGCAGGTGGGGAGCTGGGGACTCCAACCGGGATCCTTACACCAGTCCTTGCACTTCACACTATGTGCGCTTAACCCACTGCTTTACCGGCCCAGTGGGATGTATTGGATCGATCTTCCCATGGTGCATCTCGTGAGTACCCATTCATTGGGGAAACTGACGATCCTTCCTAGCTGGGCAAACTCTAGAAGAAGAACCGGCCCAGTCAAGTGCATGTGTCCAGTCTCCCCAACAAGACATAATTACCTTCCTCTTTTCTCCCCACAGCTCCCTTCTCTGCAACAAATGCTCATCACCACTGATTTTCCCAGCAGAGTCTTTCCAATACTTGGAAGCCAGTTCTAGAAATGTATGAGAGAAGCTTACAGTAGAATGAAAAGGCATAGATGATCATTTAACAAAGAGAATCACAGAGTCCGCATACAGATTATGAAGCTGGAAGGAGTTCGCTCACATTCTAGGATAGAAAGCACCATCAGCTCAATCTTGGAGGTGTTCTGAGGGCTGCCCACCAGGAGGTGCTTGTGGCTTTAATCTTTCCTTTGTGCAGCTAGTCAAACAATGTCTTTTGGGGATTTGAGGCCATGTTACAACTTTATATTGGTTGATTATTGATTTAAAGTGAGAGATACTGTGAGCAAAGAACCTTTCTGCTCTGGCATATTCAATGCTTAGATAAATCAGGAACCTCCCCCATGTAAGTACTATGCTCTATTCCCTGCAGAATCTCCTAGGTCAGCATTTTGCAAATGTAGACAATAGCTTCATTGTTGGCAATAGGAAAATGTATTTGGAAATTTGGAAATAGGAAAATTGCATATGCCAACATTACTGAAGAAATAAAAAATCACTGGAAGGCAGGACCTTTAATGAAGATGGGACTGTTGGTTGTGGGGCTAGTTCCTTTTTCTTATCCATCCTGGTTGGATACTGAAAGGCATTCTGGGAAGACATTGTCTCTACTGTTCATTATAAATCCTCTGGGCTGGGGGATGCATCACGTACGACTAGGGGCATCCTTGAAGAACACCTCCAAACTAGGTTCATTGTAACCATCTGCACTTGCAGGTTACATTAATTTTGTCTGTGAATTTTATTTACATGTCTTAAGTTTGAAACTGAATGGTCTCAGGAGATGGGGAGACAGTATAATGCTTATGCAAAAGACTTTCATGTCTCAGGCTCTGAGCTCATAGGTACAATCCCCAGCACCTCCATTAAGCCAGAGCTGTGAAGTATTCTAGTTTATCTCTGTGTGTCTTTCTCTATCTCTCCTTTATATAAATAAAATATATCAAAATAAACTGAATAGCCTTCTCTACTGTATAATTGCTATAAATGATAGAAGAAGGACAAGGAACAGTGTTTTTCTAGCCCTTGCTTCTTTAGCACCTGCCTAGGACATTGTAGATCTGAAATGTAAGTGAAATACATAATATGAAACCAGTCTACTGGAACAACTGCACAAGAAACTATGCTTTCTAAGTTACTCTTACAAAGGAAACTTAATGGCAGGGAAATTGTCCTGTTTTGTTCATTGCTTCATAGTTGAGTTCTGACTGTATCTGCCAGGTGATCAAAAAGTACTTTTTGGTGAATGATTGAGTAGGGACAATATTCTAAAGGCCCTATAAACAAGTTTAAACTTAAGACTCTATTATTAATCAAAGGTCATTAAAAAGCTTATTATTTTAATATCTTTATCATTTTACTGGGGTTATAGTTTTCAGTATAGTTATCACATGGGTGTAATTTCTCGTCTTGTGATAAGTGTTAGCAAAGAGACTCACTCTTGTAATTATAAGGTTTTATGCTACAAAAGGTTCTGGTGGGAGACAGGTGATGATGCACCTAGTTAAGTGCACAGGTTACCATGCTCAAGTACCTGGGTTCAATTTCCCAGTCCCCACCTGGTGAGGGAAATCTTCACAAATAGGGAAGCAGTGCCACATGTGTCTGCCTATCTTCATTCCCCTTACTTCTCAATTTTTCTCTGTCTTGTCAAATAAAATAAAGTCAAAAGATAAATAAAGAATAAATTTTCAAAAGGGGTTCTGATGGTCATATCTCAGTTTTAAGAGATCATACCTATGGTGTACTAAGGAATGGCAAAGTGGAAAGCTGGATACATGTGAGTGTGGACGTGTCTAGCTTGAGAACCAACATCTCTGATCGTAAGTGCAGGAAAATGTAGACAAGCTTGGCAGAGTTTGGGGGAGGGGGAGAGGTAATAGAGTACGGTTATTACTTGAGTGTGAATGACAAGACAGACGAATATAGTGAACTATCGATGTAGTGCTGGGGCAACTGAATAAATAGAATGCTGTTGATTAGATTTTTCTAACTGGAGGAAAATGAGCATGGATTGTCCAGGGAAGACTGTGGTTTAGGGGTGTGTGTGTGTGTGTGTGTGTGTGTGTGTGTGTGTGTATGTGTGTGTGTGTTGAACTTATATTCTTAAATTGTTGAATATATATAATTTATTGATTGGTTTTGCCTGTTGGTTTTAGATACATATATTGAGTTTATGTTTATACACATATTGAACTTAAATTGTGTGTGTGTGTGTGTGTGTGTGTGTGTGTGTGTATATATATATATATATATTTTTTTTTTAAGAACCATGAACATTCCAATAGAGAAATCAAATAGATACTTTACTTCTCAGGTTAGGGAGTTAATAGAGAGGCCCCAGGAAGAAATCAAGGTGCAGTTGCAAACTGATAGCCATAGGCTAAATCCTACCTATAAACCTGCTTAACCAGCACCACACTTTTTAAATGTCTGTGATACTGGAACTTTTTTAGGTGAGAAGACTTAACATCCAAATGTAGTTTTAAGCTTTTCTTTAAGTTGAAAAACTGCAAAGGCTAATTCCACATTCCCTCAAGCTAGCTGTGAGTACTAAGAAGGGACCTGACTTTTCTTTTAGCTCTGTTTCAAGAAGCATGAACACAGAGATATGATGACCATGGTACCTGGAACTCTGTGAAGGAGAGAGACATGGTGTAGGGGTTCTGTGGTGATCTGCATAGAACATTCCCAGAGAAGTTATTATGAAAGGATAGAAGCTTTTGTTGGAAAAAAATTCTTAACACTTTACTCATACCATCATTGTGTTATTTGTCTAGGTAATGACATTTGACACAGTGATCTCTAACACAGCTTCATTACTTGGGTGAGACCTTTCCTTTCATAGTATTCTATAATTCCATTCCAGGTGGTTCACTTCCTAACAAAGTCCCGAAACCTAGATATAGACTAGGTCCCATGAGATAGAGCATATGTTCACATGTATCCATAAACTAGGGCAAAATATATACCTGAAAGCAAAAGTACACAAAAGCTTGCAGTGAGTACCCCCCAACACTTCATCTGCACTTATCCAGCCTTTAGGTTCATGATTCTTCACCAATTTGTTTGGCTTTGTATGTTAACTCTCTTTTCAGCCGCCAGGTTCCAGATGCTAGCACGATGCTGACCAGACTTCCCTGGACAGACAACCCCACCAATGTGTCCTGGAGCTCCACTTCCCCAGAGCCCTGTCCCACTAGGGAAAGAGAGAGGCAGGCTGGGAGTATGGATCGACCAGTCAATGCCCATGTTCAGCAGGGAAGCAATTACAGAAGTCAGACCTTCCACCTTACTCCTGGTGGGATAAAAGAATAGAAAAGCCATCAGGGATGGGATACAGAGTTCTGGTGGTGGGAATTGTGTGGAGTTGTACCCCTCTTATCCTATGGTTTTGTTAATGTCTCCTTTTTTTATAAATAAAAATAAATAAATAAATAAAATATTTAAATTTTTTTAAATTTTTTATTTAAGAAAGGATTAATGAACAAAAACATAAGGTAGGAGGGGTACAACTCCACACAATTCCCACCACCTAATCTCCATAACCCACCCCCTCCCATGATAGCTTTCTCATTCTCTAGTCCTCTGGGAGCATGGACCCAGGGTCCTTGAGGGTTGCAGAAGGTAGAAGGTCTGGCTTCTGTAAATGCTTCCCCACTGAACATGGGCATTGACTGGTCGGTCCATACTCCCAGTCTGCCTCTCTCTTTCCCTAGTAAGGTGTGTCTCTGGGGAAGCTGAGCTCCAGGACATATTGGTGGGGTCTTCAATCCAGGGAAGCCTGGCCAGCATCCTGATGACATCTGGAACCTGGTGATTGAAAAGAGAGTTAACATACGAAGCCAAACAATTTGTTGAGCAATCATGGATCCCAAGCTTGGAATAGTGGAGAGGAAGTGTTAGGGAGGTACTCACTGCAAACTCTAGTGTACTTCTGCTTTCAGGTATATATTTTGCACTAGTTTATGGATACGTGTGAACAAAAGCTCTCTCTCACAGAAACTGGTGTATATCTAGGTTATGGGACTTTGTTAGAAAGTGAACTACCTGAGATGAAATTAGAGTGTACTATAAAAGGAAAGGTCTCACCCGAGTAATGAAGCTGAAGGGTTGTCATTCCACACGTGAAGTCTCTGGACACAGTCTGAGGGGAAGCATGTTGAGGTGGCAATCGTTGCGTTGGTTAGGTTGTGATCGGCGGATGCAATATTATTTGGTTTGGATTGGGAGAGGCATACGGGAAAGTGGGCCCTATCCAAGGGTTCCAGGACTGGGGGAAGTAGGGGCTCTATAGTGGAGATGTGAGGTTCCTGATGTCTTAGGGTTCAAAAAGACAATCGATAGTTAATGTTATCATCACATTATTTGGTAATTCGGTTAACTTTGAAAAGTCCTTTTGTTAGGGTTTGCTGTACAGTATCCAGTATCTTGTATATAGCTGTGCTATTGGATGCTTCTACTCTACTTGGTCTAGGCTTTTGAGAGAGTCCGCATATCAAATACACAGCCTATATATTAAAAAGATTCAGTTTGTGTTTTGAGAAACTTTGAAACTTTGTATGTTAACTCTCTTTTCAGCCGCCAGGTTCCAGATGCTAGCACGATGCTGACCAGACTTCCCTGGACAGACAACCCCACCAATGTGTCCTGGAGCTCCACTTCCCCAGAGCCCTGTCCCACTAGGGAAAGAGAGAGGCAGGCTGGGAGTATAGATCGACCTGTCAGTGCCCATGTTCAGCAGGGAAGCAATTACAGAAGTCAGACCTTCCACCTTACTCCTGGTGGGTTAAAAGAATAGGAAAGCCATCAGGGATGGGATACAGAGTTCTGGTGGTGGGAATTTTGTGGAGTTGTACCCCTCTTATCCTATGGTTTTGTTAATGTCTCCTTTTTTTAATAAATAAAAATAAATAAATACATAAAATAAAATATTTAAAAATTTAAAAAACTACTTTGAGTTTCTGGTGGAATATTTAGTACAGAGACTCTTCTCAAAAACGGCAACAGATGGATTTTGATGCATAGTCGTCTGGGGACAAATTCTCTTCTTTGTTCATTTTCCTCACTGATGCCACAGCAAACTATTTTTATATCTTTGTTAAGCTGGTAGTAAGTAATTTATATACATTGTTTGTATTACTATACTTTTTTGGTGATATTAATGATGATCGCAGGTTAGACTGTTACTTGATGGAACTAATCTTAGGCCCTGCTTATTTTTGCAATTATAGAGCTTATGAACTGTGAAGAAATGTCATTTCCAAAACAAATGGCACGTACCTGTTTACAGAAATTGAAAATGTTCTTGAGCTGAACTAGTAAGCATATGTATTGTGTGGGGAATAAAAAAAAAAACAGAATCGTTTTGCTTACTTATTTTAAAAAGCAAGAGCCAGTGAGATAAGTCACACTGAAGGGCATTGGATTACCCGTGATCCAGGTTTAAGTCCTAGTAACACACTGAAGTACTATTGCAGTAGAGGAAGATGTAGTTTCTCTCTGTCTCTCACTCTCTGGATAAAAAGGTTCTGGAGTGATGAGAACATACCAGCATGAGGACCTGGTGACACATTAAAATTTTAATCTGGGAGCCGGGCAGTAGCGCAGCGGGTTAAACTCACATGGCACAAAGTGCAAGGACTGGCCTAAGGATCCTGGTTCGAGCCCCCGCCTCCCCACCTGCAAGGGAGTCACTTCACAGACTGTGAAGCAGGTCTACAAGTGTCTATCTTTCTCTCCTCCTCTCTGTCTTCCCCTCCTCTCTCCATTTCTCTCTGTCATATCCAATAATGACATCAGTAAAAACAATAATAACTACAACCATAAAAAATCAAGGGCAACAAAAAGGAAAATAAATAAATATAAAAAATTAATCTAAATTAATTTTTAAAATAGGAACCAACCCTTCATGGGCTTGAGATCTAATTCTCTCCCAAACATATTACCAGATTTTAGAACCAGTTCATTTTCTAAATTTAGAAAAAGTTTTAACAACCAAAACTTACTTTTTTTTTAATTAGCGATTTAATAATGATTGATAAGATTGTGGGATAAGAAGGGTAAAATTTATGCAATTCCCACCACCACAGTACCATACCCCCTCTGCTCCATTGAGGTTTCCTTATTCTTTATTATTCTGTGAGTTTGGATCACAGATCTTTATAGGGAGCAGAAGGTCGAAGGCCTGGTTTCTGTAATTGCTTCTCCTCTGGACATGGGCATTGACAAGTCAATCTATACCCCTAGCTTGTTTCTATTTTTTCCTAGTGGGTTAGGGCTCTGGGAGAGGTGATGTTCCAGGACACATAGGTGAGGTCATCTGCCCAGGGAGATCAGGTTGGCATCATGGTAGCATCTACAACTTAATGGCAGAATGAAACTACTTCTGACAGTTGTGGTAATTAATGTGTATTATGGTTTTAAGCTATATAGTAGAGTTTATGAATTTTAATTGTAGTTATATTTTCAAAAATTATCAATAAATTAGCATATACCGAATCTGATTCATGCTTGGATCATCATGTCATCAATTTTTTCTGGCTTATTAACATTATTATCAGTGGTTAAACTTATTGGCAAAACTAAAGCTTTTCATTGGTGTCTGATTAAACACACATTATTATGCGTGAGGCCAAGGGTTTAGTCCCTGGCACTGCATATGCTAAAACAGAGCCCTGATCTCTCTTTTATTAGAGAGAAGCATAAGTCTTTGGAAAAAAAAAAGTATCAGAAAGGTTTACTTATTTACAAGTTTACATGTCTTTTCAGAGAGCCAGTTTTGACTTCCCTCTGTTGCCCTCCCATGCTGACGTCAAATCTAATAATTTGACACATTTTACTCAGAGGCTGGGAGCTTGTGCAATTTTTAATGGAATTCTTTCTTGAACAAAGAAAAATTCTTATTTATTTATTTATTTATTTATTGGATAGAGACAGAGAGAAATTGAGAGGGAAATGGAAATACAGAGGGAGAAAGTGAAACGCCAGCTGCATTGTTTCAACACTTGTAAAGATTTCCCCTGAAGGGTGAGGACTAAAAGCTTCAACCCAAGTCCTTGAACATGTTAGTACCTGGGGTCAACTGAGTGTGCCATCACCTAGCTCCAGTTTGTGCAATTTACTAAAGATTAAGAACATTTCAAGTGAAATAAGCACTGGCAAGGCGGTAGGAGTTGCAATGGTGCCCTCTGGTGAGAATCATCTGTCAAAGCACCATACAGATGGATGAATTTAATCAACCCTAATCTGGGGTGGGTAAATTCTGTTTCTATTTTTGCATAAGAGGTAGTCACTGACCAGGATCTTCTTGACTTAGCCAATAATGCAGTCAGAAACTGGGATTTATTGTAACACCTTTTGAATTTTCTTTATACTCATAACTGTGTCAGAAATTTGCTAGGAAAACTAGGTTTTTTAAATTATATTTTAATTTGAGTTTTATAAATGCATACCTATAAGTCAACACATAGATACTCTTCAAAGATAATGCTAACATACAGTTATTATCCAATGTATGTAAGACAACGGGTTTTATAAAAGTTTATCATTATTATTTCATTGTTTTCTCACCCAGGTTAACTTCTCCAGTTTGAGTAAGAGGAAAATTATAAACGCTAAAACTGGAACTTAGTAAATTTTTTAATTCTATTAATACTAAGCTTTACTACTTCAATAACAAAATTTGAAAACGACTGAAAAATATTTAAGCTTTATAAAAATAACATGTGTATTACATATATAGATAACATATATACATATAAAAATATATACACATATGCATACATCTAAGAAGTATGCAGTAAACAGAATTGCTGTATCCAAACACATTGTGTTGAATGATGTGTGTGAAGTATCTTGGGAGCACTTGACCCAAACTGAAGAAACTAGAAACAAAAAACTTGGAGGAAATCACACCTGAGTTCATTTATGAAGATAGACTGAAGGGAAAAAAAAAGAGGGTTCATTTCTTGGACTAAAACCTAGGTTCTAGTCTGTAAGATTAGGCAAAGGGACAGCTAATAAAGGATAAACTGCCAACCTTTTAAAGGAGATAGTGGCTTGTTTATCTCTCACGTAACAGGAAGCTCATGATGATTAATCCTCAGAAGTTAAGGAAGATCTGTGATGTTAATTGCGACCAGGTTCCTAGCTTCTTGTCCACTAACCCGGCTCGGAACTTTGGGCCCTAGATGGCTCCTGGAGATTCTTTTTTGTTTGTTGGTTGGTTGGTTGGGTTTTTTTTTATTTTTATTTGTAGGCAGATTAATGGTTTACAGTCGACAGTAAAATAAAATAGTCTGTACATTTATAACATTTCCACGTAACAATACAACCCCCACTAGGTCCTCCTCTGCTATCATGTTCAGGCTCCTGGAAATTCTGATGCCTCCCCCGTCATATACCCTTGGTGTAGGAAGGAGAAAAGAGAAAGATACAAAAGAGAGAAAGAAAGAAAGAAAGAAAGAAAGAAAGAAAGAAAGAAAGAAAGAAAGAAAGAAAGACCACCATACTTACTTTACACCTTTATCAGTTGTCTTCTATCTGCCAAGCAGTACCTCTCCTCTCATCTTTTTGTCCATAACATGGATACATTTATGGTCACTCACAGCTTCAGAGACACAGAAAATGTCTTTCATACTATATCACAGTGTGAAATTGGAAAAAGCAAGACTCAGTTACTGAGGAGGAAAGGAAGAAAAAAATGAATGAACTAGCAGCTCCTATCAGACTCTAAATTTCTCCAAACTGGTATTATCCAAATTAAACATTTTTAGGGATGGGCCAGGGAGATAGCTCAGTGCTGGGAGTGCATCTGATTTGCCATGCAAACGACCCAGAATCCAGCCCTGGGCATATCAGATAAGAATACTAAAGCACTGGGGGAAATTCCTCTCTCTCTCTCTCTCTCTCTCTCTCTCTCTCTCTCGCCTCTTCTCTGAAAAAGTCAGACTGGAGTTGTTTAGCCCCAGCAACAAAACACAACAGACAAATGAACAAAGAAAAAAAAATGCAAGGAATCAATGTATTTCTATTAAAATAAATAAAATTCAAAGAAAGAGGAACGTTTTCAATAAGCAAATTATTATGACAGAAATATTTCAATTATGTTTACATTTGTTTAACTTCCAACTAATAAGACTGTAGGCTATACATACTTGCCTAAAAATGAATGTCTCTCTCTCTTTTTTTTTTTTTACACCTGCAGACCTGCTTCACTGCCTGTGAAATGACTCTCTTTGCAGGTGGGGAGCCAGAGGCTCAAACGAAGATCCTTATACCAGTCCTTGCACTTTGTGCCATGTGCGCTTAACCGCTGCACTACTACCCGACTCCCAAAATGAATGTTTCTTAAACATGGGCCTTCATTAGTATGCATGTACCGTATCACTATCTAGTAGGAATGAACATATATCCAAGTAAATTATTAGCAAGCTGTTTAGATGAAGTTAAACAGATGGTATTTCCCCAACAAAACAGTAACCCATTAGGTTGATATGCCTCCTTTGGTCCAAATAATCACTTTCACACAAAACTGTTTTGGTCATTTGCAAAGATTTTTCAGGACACAATACCACATCATACATTTTAAGCATTCTTTATGTATTAAATATATACTTGACAGCATCTAGAAACCTAAATACACTGGAAACTTACCCAGAAAAAAAAAAAGCATTTCTTCTTCCAGGATAGAAAGCCAACTGCTAAGATATCCCTGTTGTTGATTTAGGCCTAAAGCACCAACTCTGAAGTCACAGATGTGATAATTGTGTAGACATTTCAGCCAGTAATGAGGGCAAGAGTGCCTGTCAGGTATCTAAAAACTATTTTGCAGAGTTATAAGTCACTGTGTGTGAGCTTGTGCCTAGTGTGTGGTCCCCCAATGGTTGCTGGCTAATTCTAGGTGGATAAAGTATCAGCCCAGCTTCCTACAGTAAAAGGTACTGGGAAGCCTCTGGGTCTACCTGTTGTAGCATTCCCTTGTTATTACAGACGTGTGCTTTTAATAAAGCAAAAATAAACATGCTTTTGTGCTAGCTTCCTCTTGTTTGATAAAAATAGCCAGAAAAGTTAGTGGCTTCCTGCCTTCATAAACCAGTTGGAATCTTGTCATGCTACAACATGTCTGAACCTTGTGGGAAAAAGCTAAGTGAATTAAGCCAGGCACCACAAAGTAAATACTGCCCTGTTCCACTCATCTGAGGTATCTAAAGTAATCAGATTCATAGAAACAGAAAGAAAATGGTGGTCACCAGAGAAATTGTGGTGTTCAATGGAGAGTTTCAGAATTGTAATATGAAAAATTGTTGGGATCTGTTTCACAGCAGTGTGAATACACTTTAAACTAATAAACTATACACCTAATCTAGTTCTCATCTTTAAGTCAGCACTAATGTGCCAAGCCCTTTTTTAAAAAAAAATATTTATTTATTTATTCCCTTTTGTTGCCCTTGTTTTATTATTGTAGTTATTATTGTTGTTGATGTCATCATTGTTGGGTAGGACAGAGAGAAATGGAGAGAGGAGAAGAAGACAGAGAGGGGGAGAGAAAGACACCTGCAGACATGTTTCACCGCTTGTGAAGCTACTCTCCTGTAGGTGGGGAGCTGGGGGCTTGAATCGGGATCCTTCGCGGGTCCTTGTGCTTTGTGCCATGTGCACTTAACCTGCTGAGCTACCTCCCAACTCCCATGCCAAGCCCTTCTTATACTCTGAATTGTTAAATTCATTTCTGTGGCCAGCTGGAGAATATTACTTGTAGTGAGATCAAGTGATTAGATCAGGCCAGCACAAAGAAGTTCCCCATATTATTTATCTGTTTGTTTATTTATTTATTTATGTATGAGAAAGCTAGAATGGTTCTCTGGCATATGTGGTGCTGGGACCTTATTCATGTATGTTCTGTACTCCATGGGTGTGTCACTGCTAGCCAGAGAGCTTCCTACTTTAAAGTCTGTTTTGTCTGGTTTGGCTTGGTTTGGTTGTGGTTCCTTTTGTTTGTGCAGAAGCTTTTCAGTTCAACTTAGTCCCACTTGGTTTATTTTTGCCTTTAATTTCCTTGCCATGGGACTTTGGTTTTCCGAGATGCTTCTGAAGCAAACATTGTGAGGTGTCCTTTTAATGTTTTCTTCTCTATCATTGATGGTTTCTGGGTCTGACATCCAGGTCTTTGATCTACCTGGAGTTGGCTTTTATGCATGGTGACATGTGGTGACCCGTAACAGAATGAAGCAGAGAGAAAAGAGATAGAATCTCAGGCACACAAGGAAAGTTTTACTTGTTTAAAGAGCTAGAGAGACTGGTGAACTGCTAAAGGAACCAAAGGTACCACAAGGAGTTACACTGGGGGAGTCCGTGGTAGTGCAGTGGGTTAAGCACAGGTAGCACAAAGTACAAGGGCCAAACTAAGGATCCCGGTTTGAGCTGCAGGGGAAGTTGCTTCACAGGCGGTGAAGCAGGTCTGCAGGTGTCTATCTTTTTCTCCCCCTCTCTGTCTTATCCTCCTCTCTCCATTTCTCTCTGTCCTATCCAACAATGATGACATCAATAACAACAACAATAATAACTACAACAATAAAACAAGGTCAACAAAAAGGGAACAAATAAATAAATATATATTTTAAAAAAAGAAGTTACATGGGGAGGGTGTCTGGGGGTGGCATACCTGGTAAAGTACACATGTCACCATGGGTGAAGACCCAAGTTCAAATTCCAGACCCTACCTGCAGGGAGTAGGAAGTTTCACAAGGAGTGCATCAATGCTACAGATGTCTCTCTTACTCTTATTTCTGTTTCTATCATAAAAAGAAAGAAAATAAATAAAGATGGCTGCTGCGAACAGTGGAGTCATTGTGCAAGTAATGAGCTTCAGCAATACCTCGGTGACAAACATAAATAAATAAATAAATAAATAAATAAATAAATAAATAAATACTGTTATACTGAACTTTTTATAAAGATGCAGGGTGGGAAGGGGAAAGGCAGTAGCTGCATCTGTTCTTATGATAGCAGGAGAAGCCATTTATTTTAAATGGTCATTGCTATTGCATTATCTTGGTTAACAAGGTGCAGGTGGGCCTGGGAAGCTCCAGCTTTCTTGACACATTGCCTTGAATAATGGCCTTGGAAGAAGCTGCAAAACATCTTATCTTGTTACAGGCAGACTCCTTCCTCAGCAGGAGGAGTCAGTGTAAAGTGGTAAACAAAGAGAAAGAAAGAAGTGCACAGATTTGAGTAAGACAAATGCTGTCCTGTCCTGGGTAATCAAACTTCTCAGTCCTGTTTCATTCTTCTGCACATTTCAACTCAATTGATCCAGCACCACTTACTGAAGTCCACAGAAAGCTAAATGATAATATTTTAAAAATATATTTATTTATTCCCTTTTGTTGCCCTTCTTGTTTTATTGTAGTTATTATTGATGTTGTTGTTGTTGGATAGGACAGAGAGAAATGGAGAGAGGAGGGGAAGACAGAGAGAAAGATAGACACCTGCAGACCTGCTTCACCACCTGTGAATCGACTCCCCTGCAGGTGGGGAGCTGGGGGCTTGAACTGGGATCCTTATGCTGGACCTTGCGCTTTGTGCCACGTGCGCTTAACCTGCTGCACTACTGCCTGACTCCCTACATGATAATCTAATCACAGTAGTAGAATTCATTGTATTCATAATCCTGGGAGGGATCCAAGATGTTCTTTCCATTGGGTGGGGATCCTGGAATTTTGTCTGCCATCGGATCCATTCTGAATTTGGTGCGGTTGAAAATCCCTTAGGATTATGACCCTGAAAAAAAGAACATGTGTTTTCAGACTTATTTTCCTAGATAAGCTACTTCTAAAATGTTTAATTCCCCTGATAAGCAAGACTCCGTTCTTTACTTTGTCTGATTCCTCTGAATTAAATGAAGGTTAAGCATAACCCCAATAAGAATGAAAGTGATTTGAGATTTGTTTTCACCTGGGGCTTGGATTGAATAAAGCCAGAAATAGAGTAGTTTCCAAGCAGTATCTCAAAGGACATTAAAATATCTAATAACTGGATAAGTGTCATCCCCCAGAGTGTTCACAAGGCATGTCTTGATAAATCTGCAAAACAGGTGAAAGAAACACACTGTTTTACATGCCTTAAACCAGCCATCAGAATCCTGAAAAGTTCCACGCTGTGAGGGCTCTCCATTCACAAGCCCCCTTCTGCTTCCTTGTTATTTATACTCATGCTACTGGTTCTGAACATGAGTGTCTATGAAGTCCTAACTTGAGAAATGAATCACGATCCTCCTTTTCAAAACTATCCATTATGCTTCAAACAGACAAAGATTAACTTTTAAATATAATGGCAAGATGACATCAAATATTGATTCAGTTGAAAGGAGGACCTTGAGTGCCATTAATAGTAAACAGACCATCTCTAAGTTGAGTTTCTTTTTTAATTTGGCTGCAATTTCCAATCTGCTGGCATCTTAAATAATGCCTCTTTCATCTGCTATATTTTTTTCTCACAGAGGAGCTTGAATGTTTCATTATAATAATTTCTCAGTTTTCCCAAGGACTCATTTAAGAGTTTAATTTTCCAATACCATATTTTTCTGTTAACACATGTATCTTTTTTTAAAAAAAAAAAAAAAAAAAAAGCCTATTTGCTTTGGTTACAATAGATCACTTAACTTTTTAACAAAAACCTTTGCTTTAAATGTTTAAATAAATTGAAACTTTGAGAAGCAGAAATACAGCTAACAAGCAAACATATGGACACATTTCAACTTTATCTGTAGTAAAATTAAAACACTAGAGAAGGTGGTATTGGTATTTGCAAAATAGCTCATCTAGAGAGTGTGCTTGCCTTTGCCATGTCCATGTCCCTGGCTTAAGCCCAGTGCCTACCTCGCTGGAGGGAGCTTCCGTGCTGTTGTATCTTTCCTTCTGTTTCCATCTCTCTCTCTTTCAATCTAGAAGGTAGACCTAGAATATTGAAACCTCAGTGATGATGGACTGGGTACTGTTAAACCCAGTTGAGCACACGCATCACTATGTGCAAGGACCTGGGTTCAAGCGTCCTACTCTCCATCTGCGGGGGCAGGGAAGGATATAACTCACAGTGGTGAATCAGGTCTGCAGATGTTCATCTTTCTCTTTCCCTATTTCTCCCTCCCCTCTTGATTTCTCTCTGTCCTATCAAATAAAATAAAAATAAAGAAAAAAAAGGGGGAAACTGTGTCTCTCTACCTCTCTCCCCCACTATCTTCCCATTCCTCTTGATTGCTGGCTGTCTCTATCCAATAAACAAAGATAATAAAAAATTAAGAAAAGTATATGTGTCAATGGTTTCTCTTATATTCACAAAATTGTAGACCTACCACCATACTAAATTTTAAAGAGTTTTCATCATCACAAAAAGAGATCCATATTTTCTACCAATCCACCTTGCTTTGGACAGCTACCAACCAACTTTCTTTTCTTTTTTTTCTTTTTCTTTCTTTCTTTCTTTCTTTCTTTCTTTCTTTCTTCCTTCCTTCCTTCCTTCCTTCCTTCCTTCCTTTCTTTCTTTTTTTTTTTTGCCTCCAGAGTTATTGCAGGGGCTTGGTAACTGCAGCACGAATTCACTGCTCCTGTGGCCATGTTTTTTATTTTATTTTATTTTATTTTTTGGACAGGTGACGAGAGCATTAAAGGTTTGGAGAGTTAAATTAGGTCAGTGGATGGGGGAGAGGACCCCCCCCTCTTTTAATGAGACTGGGGCTGTTTCTGATGCTGTCATAACACTTTATTCAACACATATACAATCCCAATTCCCTGGTACCTCTCCTATGAACTATAAGGGCACAGGTAAGGTCTCGTCAGTGATGTCCTCTTAAACAGTCTGGTCTCTCTGGCAGGTCTGGAAGCTGGTGGTCGTCTTATAGCAGGTCCGGTAGTCTGTAGTCAGCCTAGGGCAGGTCCAGCAGTCTGTGGTCAGCAGGCAGTTTGGCCTCTCTAACAGGTCTGGATGTGGTCAGCCTGAAGAACTGTCCGCCTTGGGTCCAGTTTAGGAATCAGTAAACCACGACCACCCAAGGGTAGAGCTGAAGTGGTTGTGCGACGAGCAGATGGGCACAGGAGAGTGACATCACAGATTGCTCCGTTTCAGTCAGTCCGTTCAGTGTGCATTTCACTGACTTTTTATCCTATGCTTCCCCGGCTGGGGGTGTGGGGTTACACCACCTCCCAGTCAATTAGGTCTGGGGCTTGTCTAACACGTCAAATTAAACTTATCGACCTCAACAGGCGTATATGTTATCTTAGGTTCAAGCCTCTGGTTGCTGTTTGTGAGGAAAAATATTTTTCTCTTTCTCAAAAATATTTTGACAAATATTTGCCACCAACTTCTCACAAATATTTACCAGTAGTTTCATAAATATTTTTCACACATTTCATTACAAACACTTTTCACTCCTGGGCACACAAATATTATTCTCAGTTCACACTTCTTATATATCAATATTATTTTAAGTACACACTTATTATTATTTTGTCACTTAGCTAAGTATTTAATCATTTTAAATATTCAGTCATTCTAACTTTACTGCAATTGAATGTTATACAGGGGGGCACCTGACTGAATGCATGAATTTTCCTGTTCCTGACAATAGGACAGAGAAAAAGTGAGAGAGAAGGAGAAAGAAAGAGAGAGAGAGAGAGACCTGCAGACCTGCTTCACCGCTTATGAAGCAACTCCCCTGCAGGTGGGAAGCCAGGGACTTCAACCAGGATCCTTTCTCTAGTTCTTGTGCTTTGTACTGTGTGTGCTTAACCTGGTACACCACCGCACAGTCCCCTTAATCAACTTTCTGTCTCTAGAGGTTTGCTTATTAAGGACACTTCATATAAACGGACTTATATGATATATGGCTTTTTGTAGCTGCTTCTTTCATTTAGCAATATTTTCAAGGTTCATTCCTGTTGCAGTATCAGTAGTTCAGGTGGTACTATTTTTTACCTAATCAATTATTTCAGTCAAATTGCCTGCTTACTGGGTAGGTACCTTGTCATGTTTGAGGCCCAGGTTTGAGAGAGATGGAAAGGAAAGGGGTAGGTAGAGAAGACGAGAGGAAAAGGAACGCCTACAAGCACTGCTTTACCCATCACTCATGAAGCTTTCCCCCTGCATGTAGGTGTCAGGGAATTGAACCCGAGTCCCTTGTGCACTATAACCCATACTCTCTCCTGGGCGTATCACTTCCCAGCCCCTATAGTTTCATTTATTTATTTATTTTCATTTTCTTAGTTGCTTTTTAATTTATTTTTATTTTTTTATTTATAAAAAGGAAGCACTGACAAAGCCATAGGAAAAGAGGGGTACAACTCCACACAATTCCCACCACCAGAACACCGTAACCAATCCTCTCCCTTGATAGCTTTCCTGTTCTTTAACCCTCTGGGAGTATGGACCCAAGGTCATTGTGGGATGCTGAAGGCGGAAGGTTTGGCTTCAGCAATTACATTTATTTATTGTTTGAGTTGGTGGGTTATCAAAGTAGTCCTAGACTCTTCTTGTTGCGGTCTCTTGTGATCTTATATTTCTAATTGACCAGGGAGAGGAGAAGAGAGAAAAGCAGCAGCTGCTAATCTGCAGCCCCATTTCCTGAGAGTCCCATCGGTGTATCTTATATAATCCAGGAGTGATAGCTTTTTTTAATATTTATTTATTTATTTCCTTTTGTTGCCCTTCTTGTTTTATTGTTGTAGTTATTATTGATGTTGTTGTTGTTGGATAGGACAGAGAGAAATGGAGAGAGGAGGGGAAGACAGAGAGGGGGAGAGAAAAATAGACACCTGCAGACCTGCTTCACCACCTGTGAAGTGATTCCCTGCAGGTGGGGAGCCGGGGGCTCTAACCAGGATCCTTATGCTGGTCCTTGTGCTTTGTGCCAGGTGCGCTTAACCCGCTGCGCTACTGCCCGACTCCCGAGTGACAGCTTTTTATCAAATTCTGGGATGGAAAGTTTAAGGATCATATATTTCATTGTTAAATTTGTGTGCCATTTTTGTAGCTCTTTGGATTCACTGAAATCATGATGACCACATTTCTCTCTCTGATCATGCATTTCTCCCTACCCTGCCCACTTCAGTCATACCCACTGGCATAAAAGACACTGGCCATCCTCTCCCCAGAGTCACATGATTAGAGGTGAACACAATGTTCTGGCTATCCTTTTACTAATACCCTAGTGAATATTCACAAGTCTGAAACTCTATGTTTTTAAATCTGGGCGTTTAAGGAAGAATATTACTGGGCAGTTCAACACTGTCTAATATTATATTATCCTATATTTTGCAAATGACCAGTGTAACTCAAAAATCATCAAATTTGTATTTTAACTTGTCTTTCTAGTCCTGTTTTTTCAAGAAACTTTGGATCAGGTTCTGTTGTTGTTGTTATTGTTGTTGTTGTTGGTGGTGGTGGTGGTGGTGGCGTTTGTGTGTTAACAGAACACTGCTAATCTCAGCTTTGTGGTTATGAGAGGGACCAAACCTGGAACTTTGGAGTCTCAGATATAAATGTCTTTTTACAAAATCATTTTACTATCTCCCATCACCCTAGATCATGTTTTAAATAATTTTGTTTCTTTATTTTTCTCCCATCCAAGTTCTAAACAGGTCCAACCCTGCTTAACTTCTGAGATCAGAAGAGATCAGGAAGATTCAAGATAAAAAAAAATAATATTTTCAGCCACCCCATCAGCGGGGGCCCTATTCAGGGATTCCTGCGATTTCCAGACACACATGATGGGCCTAGACCTTGAATAAATCCCTCTCTCCATTGTTAAGGTTATCTTTATCAGGAACTACACAATAGACCCCTTTGTGGGCCCCTATAGGACCTTGCCTTCAACTTGGATCAACAACGGTAGAGAATAGTCCATCCTCCGAAGGGAGGATGAACAACATACTCTATGCTACACCTGAGGAAGATGGGTCGATATTGGAGCAGCTTGAAATGTTCCTACTCATGACCACAGAATGTGAGCTCAGATCTACAGGGATGCTAATAGCTGAATATGGACCCCAGATCACATCAAATTGATGGGGTTTACAGTCAACAATATTTATACCCCTTTCCCATATTAGGGAGCTACTCTCTATCCTGATCCAGCTTTCTAGTTAGTCCTTTTCCAGCCATGATATCATCTCCCCAGACAATAATTTGGATCTACCTGCATAACAGATTTCAGGCTCAGGGGAGAAAAAAAAAACTAGTATAGCCACAGGCCCTTTGGAATATAACTAAAATATGCCTACAAGCTATCTACAAAATGAAGACCCCCCCTCAACTCTTCATCTGCACTATTCCAGCCGTTAGGTACATGAGTGGTCAACAATTTGTTTGGCTTTGTATGTTAACTCTATTTTCAACCACCAGATTCCAGATGCTAGCATGATGCCAACCAGACTGCCCTGGACAGACAACCCCACCAATGTGTCCTGGAGCTCTGCTTCACCAGAGCCCTGCCCCACTAGGGGAAGAGAGAGGCAGGCTGGGAGTATGGATCAGTCTGTCAATGCTCATGTTCAGCAGGGAAGCAATTACAGAAGCCAGACCTTCCACCTTCTACATCACCACAATGACCTTGGGTGCATAATCCCAGAGGGATAAAGAATAGAAAAGCTACCAGGGGAGGGGATGGGATACGGAGTTCTGGTGGTGGGAATTGTGTGGAGAAAATTTATAAAAAAAGTAAAAATATTATCCCAAATACATTTCAATGTATATACAGCTACATATAGGAACAAATATAGTTGTATTGCTAATAAAATTATAAGGATTTTATAGCTGATGCTTTTTGGAAAAACAAAAAAAAATAACAATTTTTTATTTCAACCCACTGTAGTATTCTGCTTTTGATTCTGTTCTAATAAGTCTCTACCTCTGAGTCTAGGTTGGGTAGCATTTATGTTGTTTTGCAAGACAGAACTTCAATGATTTACATAGTCATTATATCGTTCTTAGTTTGGAAAAAGTAATCACACAAAGAATGAAAAATGGAAACTGAATGAATGAGAATGAAATACAAACAAACCAGAGGTTGAGCTAGAGACTGAGTGGCTTCATATGGCTTCCTGGGCAAGCCCAGTCATGCTTGAACACCACTTGTTAATTATGCACCAGTGACCTCCAAGTCTATTGCATCAGAGTTCACCTCCAAAGTGTGCTGGTCCACAATTTTTATTGGCAAAATTCAACAACAATGTTAGAATGTCTGTGGCTTATTTAGCACTGATATGACCTGACTTAAATTAACTTGATCTATGTTGATATAAAGTACTTTTTGCTATTTTCCTATATCTTTTAGTGTAAATACTAGTCAGTGTTACCATTAACTATGGATATGCTTATTAACTGGGTATCTCCTAGCCTTCCCCTAGAGTTGTCACAAAATATACTTATGACTCATGTAACCTGTCTAAAACACAAGATTTTGAGTACAGAATACATCTAGATTCATGGGTTATCTTTAAAGAATTGTGTATCTGAGAAGGATGACAGAGGACCTAGTGGAGGTTGTATTGTTATATGGAAAACTGGGAAATGTTATGCATGTACAAACTATTATATTTATTGTTGAATGTAAAACATTAATTCCCCAATAAAGAAATTTTTAAAAATCAATTAAATAAAATAAAAAGAATTGTGAATCTGAGCTAACACTTATTTTAATATCTTTGGTTTAAAGAATTTCAAACTTTAAAACACTCTAAGATATTTTAATGATAAGGGTAAAAGTAGAAAAAGATATCAGTTAAATTCATAATGGGAACATTTTAATAGAATAACACTCTGAAGAGATTAAATGCCTTTATTAAAACCTTTAAACTCTGGTTTATAATTACCCTTTAATATAGTTCATGTATTGAGCCACAATAAATTGCTAGACACTCTCTTAAGCAATTTATATACCTGTCATCAATTCTTCTAAATTATATAAATTAAATATTTTCATTATACTTGTCTTATAAATAGAGGGAACTAAGGCAGACAACAGTTAAGTAATATCCAGATACACATTCACAAGTGGTGGAGAGAGAATCTGTATCTAGTTGGCCTGGCTTCCCAAGTCACAAGTATCGTGCGTAAAAACTAGTTCATGACTTTTCATACAGCTCCCTGGACCTGTAACTCTTCATTTTGAGTCTTGCTTTCCTATAAGAAATGTCACATATTTTCCAGCTGAGTAGCTTTTTCTGTTTTCTGCCTGAAGAAGTGCAATTACATATCTAGGCCCTTTTCACTTTTAACTGTTGCTGTCTTCTCAGTCCAAGTAGACTATGTTTTTACTGTACCTGTTGCAAACTAGCATGTTCTCTACCAATGTGATTGGTCACATATTTTGACTGTAATGCCACAGCCCAAATCTCTTTAAGACAGGATTTTCTTTCCCATGGTCCCAGAGTCAGGGTGCTGCGCAAAAAAAAACTTTTCTTAGAAGGCCAAATAAAAGAGGTTGGACAGTAGCATACCTTGCCATGCACACGGACCCAGTTTTTAACCACTGCTCCACACCTGCAGGGGGCATTCTTCATGAGTGGTGAAGCCAGTCTACTAGTGTCTTTTTTTCTCTCTCCCTCTATATCTTCCCCTCCTCTCTCAATTTCCCTCTGTCCTATCAAATAAAATAGAAAGAGGGAGGGGGAAAGAAAAAGGGAAAATAGCTGCTGGGAGCAGTGAATTCATAGTGTAGGCACCAAGTCATGGTGTCAATAGGAAGAAAAAAAAGAAAGAGACAAAGAGAGAGAGAAAGGAAGGAAGGAAGAAAAGTGAAGGTCAGAGAAATAGCTTACTTGGATAGTGTTCTGCTTTTCCATGTGTGTAGTCCAGGATTGAGCCTGACCCACACTGCATTAAAGCAAGCTTCAGTGTTGTGCTGCCTTTACTATCCCTGCCTCTCAGTCTCTATCTTAAAACAAACAAACAAATAAACAAAAAGGTTTTGCATTTTTATTATATGTATTTATTGGATAGAAACAGCCAGAAATTGAGAGGGTAGGTGGTAGATAGAGAGGGAGAGAGACAGAGAGACACCTGCAGCACTTGAAAAAGCTTTCCCCCGGCAGTTGGAGACCAGGGGCTCACAACTGTGTCCCTGTGCATTTTAACATGTGTGCTCAACCAGGTGAGCCAACACCCACCCCCACCCCCAAAATTCCCTTAATTTTTAAAAACCTTGTAGTCTGTTCAACAGGTAGAAATGTCCCATAGCTGCATTATTCACAATAGCCAAAATTTAGAAATAACCAAAATGCCCTTCAACAGATGACTGGATACAAAAGTATACATATACACATACACATACATATACACATATACATACATATACTTATACATATACTCAATGGAGTACTTACTCAGCAATAAAAGAAATGATATTGTGTCCTCTGGGATAAAATGGATGGAGCTGGAGAAGATTATGTTTATTGAAGTAAGTGAAGGGCTACTACAGAATTGCTTCACACATATGTAGATTGTAAAGAACACACAATTATGAAAAGAAAACTGTCAACTCTAAGAATGTGGGAGAATGTGAGCTGTTATCTAAGTGGGTGGGAGTGGGGACACAGACCCTTGGTGATGGGAATGGTGAAAAACTATACTCCTAATGACAAAGAAGAGAAAGACACAGAAAGGAGTTGGGCGGTAGCGCAGCGGGTTAAGTGCATGTGGCACGAAGTGCAAGGGCCAGCATAAGGATCCCGGGTTCGAGCCCCTCCCCAGGGGAGTGGCTTCACAGGCGGTGAAGCAGGTCTGCAGGTGTCTATCTTTCTCTCTCCCCCTCTCTGACTTCCCCTCCTCTCTCCATTTCTCTCTGTCCTATCTAACAATGATGACATCGATAACCACAACAATAATAAGTACAACAATAAAAAGGGCAACAAAAGAGAAAATAAACAAATAAAAAAATTTAAAGAAAACTGAGAAATGTTATACATGTACCAACAACTATATTTATTATAAACCATTAACCCCCCCAATAAAAAAATAAAATTAAAAAGATCTTGCTTTTTAAGTTATAGTAACATACCAGGATAAAGGAACAAGGATAATTTCTGCACTGTGGTTTATACAAACAACATTTCAGAATTAAAGATCATTATTAAGAGCAAAACACCTTATGACACTTAAGATAGGGTAGTAAATAATGATAATAATTACTCAAATAAACACATCATTCATTATCAGAGTCTATGTGCAGAGTGTACAATTTAGCTCACCCTGGATAGTGTGCATGTGATTCGTGTTTGAACCCGAAATCCACTGCACTGTTGGAATCTTTGGTGGCATATTTTTTAACAATTTTTATATGTGTCGACATGAAAAAGACACAATTACTCAGCTAAAGAATACAATTTTAAAAAGGACAGTGCTAAGTATAAATATTTATGAAGAAGGAATATAAAAAATATAGAGATACAGATGATTAAAATGCTCAAAAAATGGAAAACTGTAATGTTATCAGTGACGACCTTTGAGTATTAGAAGTCTAACTGGCAGTTTTATTTCATCGAGTTCTATAGTATTTGTAGGTTTTCCTTACAATGTAAATTACTGATATAGCTATTTACTTAATTTATTTATGATGACAGCACCATCTAGTAGTTTCTGTAAGTTTTATGTATGTTAACTAACATATTTAATATTAAGAGAAAAATAACTGTACATTGTAAGAAAAATCATACTTTCAATATAACATTTAAAAAGAGCAAACTTGTGGGGGGAGGGTCCAGGTAGTGGCTCACCTGCTACAGCTATACATTACCATGCACAAGGACCCAGGTTCAAGCCCCTAGTCTCCACCAGCAAGGGAAAAGCTTCATGAGTGGTGTAGCAGCGCTGCAGATGTCTCTTCTTCTCTCTGTTTCTTTCTCCCTTTCTCTGTCCCTTTGGAGAAACTGTGGATCTGTGTCAGGACCAAGCCCTAGCAATAAACCTGGTGACTAAACAAACAAAACAATACAGAAACTAGAGCCAGGGAGGTAGCACACCAGACTTTGATGGCTGAGACCCTAAAGGTCCCATGATCAATCCCCTACACATCCGTATTCCATAGCTGAGCAGTGTTCTGGTATCTCATATAAATAAATAAATGAATAAATAAATAAATAAATAAATAAATACAATATTTTAAATTTTAAAAATAATGAATTTAAAGGAATGAAAGAGCAAACCTTTGCAGCTGAGGAACTGACAGCAGAAACTGCATCTCTTTTGTATAAGAAACCACACTAGGGGAGTAAAGATCTCAGTTTGAGACTCCAGCTCCCCACCTGCAGGGGAGTAGCTTCACAAGTGGTGAAGCAGGTCTATGTGTCTATCTTTCTCTCCCCCCCTCTGTCTTTCCCTCCTCTCTCGGTTTCTCTCTGTCCTATCCAACAGCAACAACAATAACCACAACAATGATAAAACAACCAGGGTAACAAAAGGAAAAAAAAATGGCCTCCAGGAGTAATGGATTCGTGGTGCAGGCACCCAGCCCCAACAATAACCCTGGAGGCAAAAATAATAATAAATAGAAAAAAAAAAAAAGAAAGAAAAGAAACCACTGGCTGGCATAGCTGAAGTGGTGTTCAGATTTCTCTATCCCCACTCCTTTTTCTCTCACAAAATATAAAACAATTTTTAAAAGAACAAACCATAAACCAGAGCTGAGCAGTGTTTGGGGCAGTGGGAGGAAAGAAGCTTCATCAACATACTTAAAGAGCTCATATCATACCTAGAATAATTCCTGAGATAAAGTAAATGAAAAGGCAAAAACACAGAAGAAAATAAGTATCATTTGTACTAAAATAAAATAACTTTTTATATTTGATTGTACTTGCATAAAATATGTCTCGAATGACACAAAATTGCAGGTACACAATTAGCCTAGTCATCCTCAGTGAGAGCAAACACATGATTAAGAAATAGAAATTCTAGCAATAAATTCCTCTATGTATCTTTTTGGATCTCTTAAATTTCAAAGTCTAATACAAAATGGAGATTAAAAACTAAATTCAAATTTAAGGGAAATTTATTCTGCATAAGTTTGAAATTCTGATGTCTTCAACACTTCCTTAGCTTTTATGTATCATATCTATACCATATGTTAAGGTAGGATTGTCATTCAAATAAAACTCAGGGGCTGACAGGCCAAGGCAGGAAACATGCCTTCCCAACACAGGGCCCAGGTTAGAGCCAAGGTCCCCATCACATGGTAATGCCACTGAACCAGGGAAAGCTATGTTGCTGTGGAGGCTTTCCTCTCTCTGACTCTCTATATAGCTGAATTTTTACTTTTTTTAATACTTATTTATTCCTTTTTGTTGACCTTGTTGTTGCTTTTTTTCTTTATTTTTTCTTTAAGAAGGATAAATTAACAAAACCATAGGGTAAGAGGGGTACAACTCCACACAATTCCCACCACCCAATCTCCATATCCCACCCCCTCCCCTGATAGCTTTCCCATTCTTTACCTCTCTGGGAGTATGGACCCAGGGTCATTGTGTGTTGCAGAAGGTGGAAGGTCTGGCTTCTGTAAATGCTTCCCCGCTGAACATGGACGTTGACTGGTCGGTCCATACTCCCAGTCTGCCTCTCTCTTTCCCTAGTAGGGTGGATCTATGGGGAAGCGGAGCTCCAGGGCACATTGGTGGGGTCTTCAGTCCAGGGAAGCCTGGTTGGCATCCTGATGGCATCTGGAACCTGGTGACTGAAAAGAGAGTTAACATACAAAGCCAAACAAATTGTTGAGCAATCATGGACCCAAAGGTTGGAATAGTTGAGAGGAAGTGTTGGGGGGGGGGGGGGGGTACTCACTGCAAACTCTAGTGTACTTCTGTTTTCAGGTATATATTTTGCACTAGTTTATGGATACATGTGAACATATGCTCTCTCTCACAGAACCTGTTCTATATCTAGGTTTGGGGACTTTGTTAGAAAGTGATCCACCGGAATGGAATTAGAGAATACTATGAAAGGAAAGGTCTCACCTGAGTAATGAAGCTGAAGGGTTGTCATTCCACATCTGAAGTCTCTGGACACAGTCTGAGCTGAAGCATGTTGAGGTGGCAATAGTTGCGTTGATTACGTTGCGATCGGCAGATGCAATATTATTTGATATGGATTGGGAGAGGCATGCGGGAAAGTGGGCCCTATCCTAAGGTTCCAGGACTGGGGGAAATAGAGGTTCTATAGTGGAGATGTGAGGTTCCTGCTGTCTTAGGGTTCAAAAAGACAAGATAGTTAATGTTATCATCACATTATTTGGTAATTGGGTTAACTTTGAAAAGTCCTTTTGTTAGGGTTTACTGTATAGTACCCAGTATCTTATTTATATAGCTGTGCCACTGGTTGCTTCTGATCTACTTGGTCTAGGCTTTTGAGAGAGTCCGCATATCAAATACACAGCCTATATATTAAAAAGACTCAGTCTGTGTTTTAAAAACTTCGAGACATACAATCAATTTTCCCCCTCTCATATTAATTAACTAGTGATTTATATGACTACACTTTACTAGGAGTGTCCATTTCTCTCTATCCTATCCAACCACAATGACAGCAATAACAACAACAATAAAACAACAAGGGCGTGGGAATGGTGTTTATGTACACACCCTTGTTGTTTTATTGTTGTTGTTATTGCTGTCATTGTGGTTGGATAGGATAGAGAGAATTGGAGAGAGGAGGGGAAGTGACACCTGTGAAGTGACACCCCTGCAGGTGAGGAGCTGCGGTTGAACAGCGTTCCTTATGCCAGCTGGTCCTTGTGCTTTGCGCCACATGCGCTTAACCCGCTACGTTACCGCCCCTCAGCCCTTTTTATTAATATTATGTTTTAGGTTATTGTTTCTTCTTTCTTCCTTCATTTATTTACTTATATAAAACTTTTTGTCAACTTCATATATATTTTTATTTATTTATTTAGTCATTTGTTTTATTTTTTGTTTATTTTTCCTTCCTTTTTTAAAATTTCTTTATTAGGGGAGTAATGTTTTACAGTCAACAGTAAATACAATCCTTTGTACATGCCTAACATTTCTCAGTTTTCCACATAACAATACAGCCCTTTTTTATAATTAATTTAAAGGAAGCAGTAATATAGCAAAACTGGCCATCTGGAGGCTCTTCACAGTGTTTGATAATTTAAAAATTTTCTGTGATTAAAAAGAGAAGTCTGGGGAGCCAGGCGGTGGCGCAGCAGGTTAAGCACACAAGGTGTGAAGCGCAAGGGCCAGTGTAAGGATCCAGGTTCGAGCTCCCAGCTCCCCACCTGCAGGGGGGTGGCTTCACAGGTGGTGAAGCAGGTCTGCAGGTATCTATCTTTTTCTCCCCCTCTCTGTCTTCCCCCCTCTCCATTTTTCTCTGTCCTATCCAACAATAATGACAGCAATAACAACAACAACAATGACAATAACAAGGGCAACAAAAGGGGAAAAATAAAAAATAAAATAAAATAAAAAAGAGGGAAGTCTGAATCTATAGTCATGTCCATATGAGAATTAACAGCTCACTGAATAACATAAATAAAGGCTATTGAGTAGTAGATCTAAATTAAATTACTTACTGCGAAAGTGTCTTAAGCTCATGCTTTCCAAGGTTTTTAACCACTATTTCTTTTAATATATTATCTTATAGGTTTTGAGAAACTTTGGTTTACAAAACAATAATTGATGGCTGAGGAAGACATCATAATGGTTATGTAAAATGTTTTTTTCATATCTGAAGCTCCAAGGTCCCAAGTTTAATCCCCCTGCACCTTAAGACATAGCTGAGCTGTGCTCTAGTGACTTCCTTCCTCCCTTCCTTCCTTCCTCCCTCCCTCCCTCCCTTCCTTCCTTCCTTCCTTCCTTCCTCCCTTCCTCTCTTTCTTTCTTTCTTTCTTTCTTTTTCTTTCTTTCCTTCTCTGCCTTTCTTTCTCTCTTCCTTCTTTCCTTCCTTCTTGTTCCCTTCTTTCTCTCTCTATAACTCTCTCATCAAAAATGAATAAGTAAAACACTTTGCAACATAAAAACAAAGCAAATAAAATATTTTTTAAAGCCTATAAATATTTTGGAGGTATAGTTTCATAGCAATACAATATTCCTTCACCACAGTCTGCTGGGTCCCCTCCACCCTTGTAGCCCAGCCCCCTACCCTCAATCCCTTGTTCGAATGTCATTTTTGTAGTCTGACTCCATAGGTTTGTCCTCATTGAACTTTGCTTGCTTGCTTGACTTTGTTTACAGCATAGGTGAAATCACTTAATATTTCTGACATTCCAGTATTTTCCTATTAGTATGTGCTCTTAACCATGTGTGTCACGACCTGGCCCTGATATTTTCATTTTATATAAATCCCTTTAGGATAACTTTGCGTGGCTGCTTTAGTGGTAATGAGATCCTTTAACTGTTGTTTGCCTGAAAATTCCTTCAAATCAAATTTGTAACCTAGCAGGGTAGATAATTCCTATTGTATTGTTTTTACTATTTTTTAACTTATTATTATTTTTTATTGCCACCAGGGTTGTCACTGGGGCTCTGTGCCAGCACTATAAATCTACTGCTCCCTGCGGTTATTTTACCCTATTTTTTTCTTTCATTTCTTTTTTATTGGATAAGACTGAGAGAAATTCAGAGAGAAAGGGGAGATAGAGAGGAGAAGAGAGAAACATCTGCAAAGCATCTTCACCTCAGGTGAAAGTTCCCCTTTCCAGTGGAGAGCAGGGGCTTGAAATAGAGTAATGTGTGTGCTCACCTTGTTTGCTGCCCTGGTGCATTTCTTTTCTATTTATAGTCATTATAGTTTCTGTGGGGACATCAAATGACAATCTTACAGAAAAAAAAAATCTACCTTTAGCATTTAAATCATTATATGCCTTGGTGAACTTAAATTTGAATTTATTTTTCTTGGAATAATTCAGATTTTTTAGTTCTTGGAGTCTAAATATTTTAATTTGGAGAATTTTTCACCTATTCTTTCTTTAAAAAAAAAAGTATTTTATTTATTCATGAGAAAGCTAGGAGAGAGAAAGAACCAGACATCACTCTGGTACATGTGCTTCCAGGGATTGAACTCAGGACCTCACGCTTGAGAGTCAGTGCTTTGGCCACTGCACCACCTCCTAGACCACCCTATTATTTCTTCAAATATGAATTCTGTTCCTTTCTGTCTCTCTCTTCTCCTTCTGGTTTTCCTAAGGTGTCAATGTTGTTAATCATGGAATTGTCCCATAATATTCTCACATTATCTTTATTTGTTTAGTGTTTTATTTCTGCTCTGTGTGTGTGTGTGTGTGTGTGTGTGTGTGTGTGTGTGTGTGTTTGAGGGGTTGGGTGGGGGCTATTTCCTTATTTTCCTACTTTGACCTTTCTCTTCTTGTATGTTTTCCTCATGTATGTGTGCATGTGTGTGTGTTGCTTTGTTTTTATTTTTAATTCAGTCACCACATTCCTTATCCCTCTGACCCTTGTTATGAATTTTTCTATTTCCCTAATTATTTCTTTGAATTTGCTGCAGTCCTCCATGAATCTTCACATTTCAATGAACACCCTTAACTTTGAAGTCTTTTTTAGATGTATATAGCTCTGCTGAATTTGTAGTTGTCTTTAAACTCCTGCCTTTGCCCTATCACTGCAGATGATTCCCTCTGTCTTCTTATGATGTTTGATTCTATATGAAGCCCAGTGCCAACATTTTTGTGTCTGACCATGAACCAGTCACAAGAGCCTAGGTGAGGTCATATTTTCAAGGTTACACCAAACCAGAGTTTAAACTTGCAGGTGTGTCATAAACTGTTAGGAAAATGGAATTTGGAATTTAGATGTCTGTGCACCATTGGGGTTATTCCTCTCTATCTGTACCCTCACACCCACATTCTGTTACTGTGGAGACTGAATTCCACAATAATAACTGTTTTCTACTGAATGCAATTGCCATATGGTTTATAGCCTGGGCCCTTTGCACCCCCCCACACACCCTCCCATTGTGGACACAGAGTTTTAATAGAGTTGATCTTAATACCAGGCTGAGCAGGCATAAAGTCAGCAGTGGCAAGGGTCATCTGTAATGATCCAACCACAGTGTACTGGCAAAGGCAGTGATGGCGCAGAACCATCAGATAGCTAGAATCAGGCAGTGGTCACAGAAACAGCTGGATATAATGAGTAGCAGTGACATAAGTCAGGCCAAGGAGAGAGACAGCGATAAAGGCAACCAGCTGTGTTGGGAGTGCTAAGAGCCAAGTAGGATGGATGACTTCAGCAGCTAGAATCTGGTGAAGTAGTGTGGGACCAAGCAGGGAGCAGATCTGTACCTTTCATATGAACATCTATCTTCATTGTCTGGATTCTCAGTGCTTTTCTTCTGTTGCCTGTTTTTATTGTGGGGGTAAGAGAAATATGTTATTCTGCCACCTTTTTGGCCAGAAGTGTTCTGGGATTGCTGATCTTACTTTTTTTAATTAAATCATTCTTTTAAGATTAAATGATAATAGTGAATAAGAATAAAGGCGCGGGATCTCCATATGGAGTAAAAGGGCTAAATGTCTACCCAAAATAAAATCATTAATGCCAAAGGCAAAGCTGACAACTAGCTGTAAAACCCTAGGATAAACTGTAGTTGGAAAGCTGGTAGCTTTCCAAGTTCTTACTTGTTCAACTTGGCTTATCATTCAAGAATGCTATAGAAAATGACCTGTGCTCAGACATGTCACTTCTATAAACCATCTGTTACATCTCAAGTGTGTGTCATTCGAGGGACAGTCTTTGCTTCCTCTGAGCTATAATGTATTTGAGTTATGTACAGAAGGGTGTGTGGCATAAAAAGCCAATAATTAGATTTCACTCATATTGTTTCCTGTTTCCTTGTTGATTTTTCAGAAGCAGGTGATACGTATTACTACTTTTGGTTTTGAGAAAAGAATTCTGCAACAAATCCTAACTGAAACTCCAGTGAAGAGATTACTTAACTTCAGTTAATGAAATGACAGTAGGAAATGCCTGTTTTCATGGCCTGGTAGAGTTCAGTGGAAATGTTTATTAATGGATACAGCCATTCCTTCCTGACCACAAGACACTGAAGACTCTGTTGAATTGGGCCTGTGAATTTCACCTAGCTACACTCAGAGACAGGAATGCTTCTGGTAAGTTCTTGTAAAATTTTCTATTTTCTTTGCTTCACATTAGAACTTTTTAAAAAAGTTCACATTGATTAACAAGATAAAATTTCATTGCTGTAGCTATAGAAGTTCATGTGTTGTTCTTTCCTGAAAATGTTAAAATTTAAAAACAGTATGGCTAACATGAGGGAAAAAAAGCACCCCTTCAAATATTTTTATGATTGGTTTCTTTGTGTTAGTGTTTTTCTCCAATTCTTGACATGTACATTTATTTAATTTCAAGGTAGAATTAAACAAACTAAATTAAATCACAAACCTTCTGTCAATGTTTCTATTTTCCTACTGTTGAGAGTAACTATTGAAATCAAGAAAAAATTCAATGTATCTAATAAAAAGGGATAGAGCTAAATAACTATTTTTAATTTAAAGAGGTAAAAACAAATTAATAATATTTTCTCCTGAACATTTCAAAAACTATTTAAACATAAATCTAATGATATAAAAGTAAATCTGATGGCTGGCTTTTTTTTTTTTCTAGATATTTAACATGGCAGTCAGTGGTGAAGTTTTATGGGATATAATTTGCCTTGAAACTTCAAATTGATTCTGCTTAATGTTCAGTTGCCCTTTGTGACAAGTGATCAAAGTATAGATAACCCACCCATTTGGTGTGCTGCACTAAAGTAGACTCTGGGGAAGTAGAAGGAGGGAATTGAATGCAAAGAGGCTTGGGGCTCAGGTCCTGGTGCAGGATAGGGGAAAAGGTGCTCAACTGAGGGTGGGAGTGTTTTGTAGACATGTATCACAGGGAGATGCGAGGTTGTACCCACGTGCCAACATTTGTATTGTAATCTATTTATCTCCCCCAAATAAAGCATCACGTAGGAGAAGTATGGATAGCACTAAGGAAAGTTCTCCCACTGGTGGAGAGTGCTCTCATCCTCTTCTCCCTCTGAAGTTAAATTGGTTCAGGAGATGGAGATATAGAGATAGAGGTAGATAGATGGATAGATAGATAGATAGATAGATAGATAGATAGATAGATAATAAATAGACAGCTGTGTAATCCATCATTCCAGACTGAGAAAATGTCTTTATTCCCTTAACCAATCTATCCTGTTCCCAACTCGAGAAGCAGATTGTGTGTGTGTGTGTGTGTGTGTGTGTGTGTGTGTGTGTGTGTGTGTGTGTGTGTGTGTGTGTGTGTGTGATTAACTTCTGTGGAATACCCTTCCAAAAAGTATATTATGCAAGCCCGGAGTTGCAGTAATATTTTTCTGTATTTTATTCTAGAAGTCAAACCATGTTAGCTGTCTGTTCAGTTCTAAGGCTCATTTAATTTTTTGTTGGCGGGTGTGATGTGGAGCACAAGTGGAAATTCCCCTTTGCTTACTTGTTTGATTGGCTGCTTGGTTTACAACACCAGGATCATCTCTCTCTCTCTCTCTCTCTCTCTCTCTCTCTCTCTCTCACACACACACACACACACACACACACACACACACACACACACACACACACACACAATCCCACAACACCCAGACCAATACTTCTTTCATTATTTTCATTTCACATAGCAAAAAATGTAGAGAAACACAGGCATGCCGGCATACAGCACTGCTCCACCATCTGTGAAATTTCCTTCAGTGTCATAGTACTCCCAAATGGTGTCCAGGCTACTCTAGAAACTAGAACTTTGGTCATGTAAGGCATGCACCCTACCAGGTGTATTATCTCTTTGCCTGTTCAGTTTCCAAACAAATATCTAATCACCCACCACTCCTTAATACACCCCCTATTGGATTTTCTTAGAGCTTTTGCAAAAAATCAAATGGCCATAAAGAATAGATCTTAATTTTGGACTTTCTTTTTTATATATTTATTTATTTTCCAGGGCTGGGTGGTGGTTCACCTGGTTGAGCGCACACACTACAGTGCACAAGGACCCAGGTTCAAGCCCCTGGTTTCCACCTGCAGAGAGAAAGCTTCACAAGTGGTGACACAGGACTGCAGGTGTCTCTCTGTCTTCTCTCCCTTTCTATCATCACTGTTCCTCTCAATTTCTGGCTGTCTCTATCCAATCAATAAATAAAGATATTAAAAAAAAAACTTAAAAAGGAAATTTATTTATTTTTTGTTGCCTTTGTTGTTTTATTGTTGTAGTTATTATTGTTGTTCTTGATGTCATCATTGTTGGATATGACAGAGAGAAATGGAGATAGGAGGGGGAGAGAAAGATAAGACACCTGCAGATCTGCTTCACCACTTGTGAAGCTACTCCTCTACAGGTGGGGAGCCAGGGGCTCGAACTGGGATCCTTAATGCCAGTCCTTGCACTTTGTGCCACGTGTGCTGTCGCTGCACTACCATTCAGCTCCCTATTTTGGACTTTTTTTTTCCTTTTCTTTTTTTTTTTTTAATTTAAGAAAGGATTAATTAACAAAACCATAAGGTAGGAGGGGGACAACTCCACACAATTCCCACCACCCAATCTCCATATCCCACCCCCTCCCCTGATAGCTTTCCCATTCTCTATCTCTCTAGGAGCATGGACCCAGGGTCATTGTGGGTTGCAGAAGGTAGGTCTGGCTTCTATAATTGCTTCCCCGCTGAACATGGGTGTTGACTGGTCGGTCCATACTCCCAGTCTGCCTCTCTCTTTCCCTAGTAGGGTGTGTCTCTGGGGAAGCTGAGCTCCAGGACACATTGGTGGGGTCTTCAATCCAGGGAAGCCTGGCCAGCATCCTGGTGGCATCTGGAACCTGGTGACTGAAAAGAGAGTTAACATACGAAGCCAAACAAATTGTTGACCTATTTTGGACTTTCTATTTAATTCCATTAATCTATTTGTTGTTCACTGTTTGGGTTACTATAGCTTTATTAATAACCCTTAAATCAAATGATGTCAAGTCCTTCAACTTCAATAATATTTTTTTCAAGTGTCCATATGTGATAGCTCCTTCCCATGTCATAGAAAGTTTAGAATCATATTATCAGTTTCCACAGAAAAACACAGTAAGACTATATTTATGATTGCTTTGAGCTTACAGGTTATTTTAGGACTAAATCTAATAGTCTTGAGTCCTCCAGCCCATAAAAATAATGCCCCTCTCAATTTATTTAGAGCTCTCTTATTACTTTCAGAAGGTCTTTGTAGTTTTAAAAACATCTCTTTTTTTTCTATTTTTTCCCTTTTGTTGCCCTTGTTTTGTTTTTTTATCGTTGTTGTGGTTATTATTATTGTTGTCATTGATGTCATTGTTGTTGAATAGGACAGTGAGAAATAGAGGGAGGAGAAGACAGAGAGGGCAAGGGAAAGATAGACGCCTACAGACCTGCTTCACCGCTTGTTAAATGCCCCCCCCCCTGCAGGTGGGGAACTGGGGGCTCAAACTAGGAGTGTCTTTATTGTTTTAAATACAAAAAATTTGTATGTCTCAATTCATTCCTAAGGTTTTTTTAAAATTCTCTTTTGTATTGATTTCTTATATTTTATTCTACAGTCCTTGATGCTTAATAAAAATGTGATTGATTTTTGTACATTCAACTTGTATTTCAAAGTCTTGAAAAGGTCTAATAGTTAGTTGCCTTATGCACTAGGTTTATGTACCTGGACCACCAGGTCATCTGCGAATGGAAATGCTTTGATTTACTTTGCTATGACCTTTACACTTTTTCATTGGCATGAACTACCTAAAAACTACCATAGTTGATTAGGAGTGGTTTGAGTGAATATCATTACTTACAGGCAAATGATTTGATATTTCATCTTAAATGATGAAGTATTTTTTTCATAGATGCACTTTGTCAAATTGAGAAAGATTACTTTTCTTCCAGGTTACTGAGAAGTTTTTGTTGTGAATGGTATCTATGTTTTTCAAATACTTTTTCTGCTCCTATTGAAATTATATTTGTGTTTATTCTTTTAAAATAAGAAAGTACATTAATTTATAAACTACTAAAATAGGAAAGTGTGTAAATTGGTTGATAAATAATAAAACATTAAAATAACCTGATGTAAGTACTGCCTGGTTATTATTTTATTCTCTTGAGTATACCACTGATTTTTATGTCCTTTTATTTTGTCATTAATCTTGTGTTTTGTATTTATTAGCGGTATTAGTCTGAGATTTTCTTTTGTTATTGCTTTGTAATATCTGTCAGATTTGTGTTTCATAATTAATTTGGCCCTCTGAAAATAACAGGGAACTATTTCCTCTGCTTCTGTATTCTGAAATATTCTATATAACATTTATGCTTTTTAAAAAATGTTTTGTATAATGCATTTATCTTGTGATAATCCATCATAAGGATAAGGAGACCAGTGATGATACCTACCATATACAATCTTCTACAATAGGTTGGATATTTATATATTCTGATGCAAAAATGCACAAACTATATTATTAAGTGACTAGGGATAGAATCGACGATACTAAAGGCTAAGCTTTTTCCATTGTACTAAACTGTCTACCACATTAATCTTCTTAAAGACTTTTTTTTTTTTTTTTTGGTCAGGCCAGGGTGGCGGCGCACCTGGTTGAGCTAACATGTTACAATGGTCAAGGACTAGGCTTCAAGCCCCTGATCCCCACCTGCAGGGGGAAAGCTTTGCAAGTGGTGAAACAGCGTTACAAGTGTCTTTCTGTCTCTCTCCCTCTCTACCTCACTCTTCCCTCTTGATTTCTGGCTGTCTCTATCTAATACATAAAATAAAGATACTACCACCCAAATATTTAAGATTTATTTATCTATTTATTTATAACACATAGAGAGGAGAATGAGAGAGAACCAGAACATCACACTGGCATATGTGATGCAAGAAGACATGCTTGTAAGTTCAGTGCTGTAGCGGCTATGCCATCTCTGGAATAGCCATCATGTTTAGTCACTTAATCTAGGGTACTCCTACTGAAGAGAAATAATTCCTCCAGCTAGATCTGCATCTAACTCGTCAAATTTCCCTTTGTCTCTGGATGCATTTGATAAATGTTGATAGCTAAATATTATCTGAGCACCAAGTTCTGCTTTCTGCTTTTCAGCACTGTTCTGGGCTCAAGAAATAAGCCAAGCAAAAATTCTCCCCCTTCTGGAGCTTAAATTCTAACATTACACTAAGCAAAATACATAATAAATAATAAATCACAGCAGAACTGGGTAAGATGACTATTTCATAGATAAATAGAGTGGTGAGAACAGACCATGTTGAGTAGGTAGGACATCTCAGCATAGGCTTCAAAGGAATGTACTTCAACTACTTACTTGGCTGTCCGGGGAAAGAGTTTGCCAGGCCAAGAGAATGGTCAGCACAAAGACCTCAAAATGGAAACATTACTGGAGGGAAGAAGCAACAGTAGCAGGTCATTATACATGAAATGGAGTGAATGAGAAGCAGAGTAGGAGAGACAGATGCAGGGACTAGGCCATGCAAAGGCTCCTAAAAGGCCATGATAAAGATATCAGTTTTTACTCTTAAGTAGAATGGAAAATTATAGTAAGTTTTGAGCAGATGAACATTGTAATGTGATATATTATCATTTTAAAATGTTGCCTCAGGGCCAGGTAGTGGTTCCCCTGGTTGTGTGCACATACTACCATGAGCAAGGACCTGGGTTCACACCCTGGTCCCCACTTATAGTGGTGCTGCAGATGTGTTTCTTTCACTTCCCCTCTCTATCTCCCATTCTTCTCTCAGTGTCTCTCTTTCCTGTCAAATAAAAGAAAAAAAAAAACTTCTGGGGAGTCAGGTGGTAGTGCAGTGGGTTAAGTGGAGGTGGCACAAAGTGCAAGGACTGACGTAAGGATCCCAGTTCGAGTCCCTGGCTCCTCACCTGCAGGAAGGTCGCTTCACAAGTGATGAAGCAGCTGGTGTCTATCTTTCTCTCTCCTTCTCTGTCTTCCCTTCCTCTATTTATTTCTCTCTGTCCTATCCAACAACAACAACGATAAACAACAAGGGCAACAAAAGGGGGAAAATAGCCTCCAGGAGCAGTGGATTCGTCGTGCTGGTACTGAGCCCCAGCGATAACCTTGGAGGCAAACAAAAAAAAAAAAAAAAGGAAGAAGAAGGAGAAGGAAGAGGAGGAGGAGGAGAAAGAAGAAAGAAAAAAGAAAAGAAGAGAAAAGAGAAAAATAAAAAAGAAATGCAAAAGAAGAATCAGAGATTAGTTAAACAGTTTTTTCATTAAAATGTTGAAGAGTACTTCTATTCAGAATGTTTGCAATAGAAGAGACTGAATACATTTCCCTTGGCAATGGTTGTTATAAAAGTAGGGTTTCTGGTAGCAGCAAGAATCTCTGAGGAAATTCTTTGGAAGCAGTAAGGCCTGTTCAAACTGAAGACATATCTGATCTCCTTATTGAATTCCCCCTCCACCTATTTCGTTCTTTCTTGTTTTTTTTTTTAATTTCTTTATTGAAAGATTACTGTTTTACATTCGACAGTAAATACAATAGTTTGTATATGCAGAACATCTCTCGGTTTTCCACATAAAACCCCCACTAGGTCCTCTGTCATCCTTTTTGGCCTGTACTCTCCCACCCCCACCCTACCCCCGCCCACCTATTTCTAATACTAAGACACCACAGTCTGTCGATAGGCTGGTGAACTGCTTAAATTCAGTTCATCACTATCCTTCACGTGGACTCAGAGGCCAAATCATTGAATTGTTCTTTGGAGGGAACCATAATAGCTCCTACTACAGCATAGTCACCGGCTTACCTTGATCATATCCAGCAACAGTAAGGTTGTCCTCATAAGGCAGTTGCCCCATTTACAGACTGTAAGGGCTGTGGCTGGCCTCTCACCCCTGGACCTGTGTAGACCTGAGGTAGGGCCTTAGACTGAATGGCTACACATGTAGACTTAGCTCCTCACTGCTAAGTGGTACCACAGCTGGGGGAAAGTAATCAAATGTCAATTTATTTTAAGTTAAAGTCAGCATGGTTTCTTGATGGGAAGATGTGGAGTGTGAAGAAAGGGAATAAATAAATAAATAAATAAATAAATAAATGGATGATGAAAGATTATTGTCCTGAGGAGCCAGGTGGTGGCTCACTTGGCCAAGCTCACACATTACAGTGCACAATGACCCAAGTTCAAGCCCGTGGTCTCCCACCTGCAGAGGAAAAACTTCACGAGTGGTGAAGCAGGGTTGCAGGTGTTCCACTCTTCTCTCCTTCTCTACTTCCCTCTCTCCTCTTAATTTCTCTCTGTCTCTACGTAATAAATAATATAAATAAATAAGACTTAAAAAAGAAAAGAAGGATTTTTGTTGTTGTTCTGAGAAGGATAAAGTTTCTGTCAGATGAGACTGGAGAAATGAATTTTAAAAATTGGGAGGTTAAACAAAACAGGAATTCAGTTCAAATGTTCAAATGTTAAGTGTAAGACATATTATATTATTATCTAATGAAGATTTGTAATTTACATGCATCTTAGAAATATTATATACTTTGTCAAAACCTAATTTCTCATCTGTGAAAAGTCTTTATTGCTATTCTAAGTTAGTTTCTTTGTTATTTTTCTGCCAATTTTGACACCAACCACATTTTTATTTACAGATCTGAGTGTCAATTCTTCATTTTAGAAAAGCATATGGGCCACATGGTGGCACACCTGATTAAGCACACACATAACAGTGTGCAAGGACCCAACTTTAAGCCCCTGGTCACTACCAGCAAGGGAAAAGCGTCATGAGTGGTGAAGCAGGATTGCAGGTGTCTCTCTGTCTCTTTTTCTCTCCACCTCCCTCTCTCCACTCAATTTTTCCATCTCTACACAATAGTAAGTAAATAAAAATATTTCTAAAAACACAGCATTTACTAGTCATTGAACTTCATGTTCATGTGAACATCACTAGTACAAAAGTAAACAAAATTTTGTCTTGAATAACAAATAACAAAACCAGTAGTTTTCTTAAAATGACTTCTGTTATTCACTCAGTATCTCATTATTAAGCCAGCTTATGAAGGAAATTATTTATAAGTTGCTCTTGAACTTTAGCAAGGCTTATCTTGTAATTCTACAAAGGTAGTTATAAAAATAGGCACAGCTTCTGCCCTTTGGAATCTACAATCACAGCACTGGCTCACAATTAAAGGAAGTCTCTGCTTATAAGGGAATCAATTAGTACTATATATGATGGCATCTGTACTTGCAAAGAATTAGTAATACCTGCTGACTAGCAGTCATATAGTCCTCATCAATAATGCTTGAGATGATGCAGGTAAACACCACAGACATCAGACTCAGTTTATTGTTGTTCTTAAGAATTTAAGTCATTTCTTTTTACATGTAAATCCAGGAGTTTTATTTTATTTTATTTTGTATTTTACTTTAATGAGAGAAATACAGAAAGAAAGACACAGAGAGAAACACCAGAACACTGCTCTGCTCTGGCTTATGATGGTGCGGGTAATTGATTGAACCTGGGAGCTTGGAGCCTCAGGCATCAAAGTTATTTGCATAAACATTATGCTGTCTCCCCAGCTGTCAATTTAATTTAAAAAAAAAAAAAAAAAAAAAGCTCATTCTTTGCCTTGATAACCCTTCCCTGGATTCTGATTAATTTAGCAATGGTTAACAAGATGGAAAAATAATATGCCAGAGTTACCTCTATACCCCTAACACACACACACACACACACACACCAGCATTTACACAGCACATACTATGTATGTCTTAGTGGTCAAGAAATAGAAACTGTCTATAAAACTGGAAAGAAATACTGCAATATGAAAGTTAATATTAGAAGATAACTTGAAATAAAAAAAAAATGTGGGGTGGGGTGGGTGGGTAGAAATGAGGGCCTGGTAAAGCCAAGATATCATCTAGAAAGTTCTAGGAAACACTGAAAGACACAAAAAATCAACTTGCAATTCAAAGCTTTAGAAGTGTAGGTGTACTGTCCTAAATTAAAAAAAAATTGATCTATTTTGCCAAATACCTAAAGCAGCAAAAATGAGTGAGTAATATCTTAGTTAACCAAATAATTGAGAATATTCAGCAGCAACCACTCTCCTATCACATAACAAAGCCACAGTCCTACCACATAACAAAATAGAAATAAAGTATCTACTGCTGTGTAATGTATAATCTTTCTGAACGCTGTCAGGCTGAACAGCATCAGAGTCACTCAGCTCTGTGTGAATTTATGTGGTGCTGTACTGTTTATCAGAATGATCACTTTGAAGAACAGGCAAAGAGGAAAGTTTCAGTACATCTGCGTTCATTCTCTCCCAGGGCAAAAATAGAGTTCAAGTGTTCCTCAGTTTAAAAAGACTGTGGGAAGCTGTTATTTCTCAGTCACAAAGAGAGTCTCATTGTTTTACTTATGAGGTACACATCTAGCTAGAGACAAAGGGAGTGAAGAAAAAAGTTAATATTCTTATCATGAAACTGAGTTAAGTACAGTGTACATACCCTTGAGATTGAGAGAGGAGTGAGAAATCTACACTACAGAGAATTGCAAATTTAGTAATGCTTCCTTCAGCATATTAAATCTCACTGCCTAAATAATTCACATAGACTATCAAAATGAAAACACAAACTTATCTTTGATTGTTCTTTTTCCTATCTTTATTTTCCGAAATCCCCTTAAAAAATACTATAACCTTTACTTATGACAAAAACTCAATAAATCTTATCTTTAAAACTGCCTTTAGAAATCAGAAAGTGATATTAAATAAATTCAAAACCAATATATATCTCTGGGAGGATGAGGCTAATCTATTTTTAAATATGTATACAACAAAATTTGCTTTATTGTAAAAATATCATGGGAATCACATTCTATGAAATAAAGAAATACAGGATTCTGGAAGTTTCAAAAGAAAAACAAAGAGTCACATACAGAGGGTAACCCATAAGATTAACAGCAGATTTCTCCACACAAACTCTAAAAGCCAGAAGAGAATGGCAAGATGTATATCAAGTGCTCAATAAAAAAGGCTTTCAGTCAAGACTATTGTATCCTAATAGTCTATTATTCAGACTAGATGGAGACATAAAAATCTTCTTAGACAAGCAACAGTTAAAGGAGTAAACTATTATAAAACCAACTCTGCAAGAAATTCTCAAAGGTCTCCTCTTCTATAAGCAATAACAACAACAACAAAAACTTGTCATATATTAGAATACCGAGAAAAGTTTAGAATAATAACACTGAAATATCATAAGTATAAATATAATATGTAAGTATAAATATAAACATAATATAATATAAATATACTATATAAATATATAGTATAAATGTGATATATTGATATATAATATATAAATATAATAAGTCTATAATACCAATAAATGTCAATGGGCTGAACTCACCCACTAAAAGGATAAAAGGATAGAATAGAAAACACAACTGAACCATATGCTGTCTGCAGGAGTCCTACATAAATCAACAAGACAAACAGACTCAAAGTGAAAGGGTGGAAAACTATCATATATGCTAATAAGCCACAAAAAAAAGGCAAAAACAGTTATCTCACATCTGACACAATAGACTTTAAAATAAAGTAATAAAAGATAGGCATGGACATTACATAATGCTTAGAAGATCAGTCAGCCAAGAGGACCTAAGAATTATTAACATTTATACAACAAACAAAGGGCAATCAAAAGACATCAGTCATATACTGAAAGAACAACAAAAATACATCAACAACACAGTAATAGTAGGAGACTTCAACACACCAGTTTTTTACATTGGCACACCATCTAGACAGAAATTAATAAAGAAACAAAGGGAATTGAGAAGGATTATATACCATAATGGTTATACAAAGAGACCATCATGCCTGAGGCTCCAAAGTCCCAGGTTCAATCCTCCAAACCACTATAAACCAGAGGTGAGCAGAGTTCTGGTAGAAAGAAAGAGAGAGAGAGAGAGAGAGAGAGAGAGAGAGAGAGAGAGAGAGAGAAAGGAAGGAAGGAAGGAAGGAAGGAAGGAAGAAAGAAAGAAAGAAAGAAAGAAAGAAAGAAAGAAAGAAAGAAAGGAAGAAAGTTAAATGAAGAGATGGACTAGAACTATTGGACATTTTCAGAGTCTTTCACCCAAGAAACTAGAACACATTCTTTTTTTTTTTTCTTTATTTGGAGATCAGTGGTTTACAGTTGACAGTAAAATACATCTTTTTACATGTGTAACCTTTCTCAGTTTACCACATAGCAATTCAACACCCATTAGGTCCTTCTCTGCCATCATGTTCCAGTACCTGAACCTGCCCCCTAGCACCAGAGTCTTTTACTTTGGTGCAATGCAACTCCAGTCCAAGTTCTGCTTTGTGTTTGCCTTTTGTTCTTATATTTCAACTTCTGTCTATGAGTGAGATAATCCAATATCCGTCCTTCTCTTTCTGACTTATCTCACCTAACATGATTCCTTTAAGCTCCATTCAAGATGAAGTGAAGAAGATGAATTTACCATTTTTAGTAGCTGAAAAGTTGTACTACATTCCATTTGAGTCCACATGGAATATTCTATAGGATAGACCATATGTTAGGCCACAAAGACAGTGTTGAAAAAATTACAGAGCATTGAAACCATCCCAAGAAACTTCTCAGAACACAACAGAATTAAATCAACACTTAACAACAAATAAAAAAAATTAGCAAAAGTCAAAAAGTGTGGAAACTCAGCAGTGCACTATTGAACAACTACTGGGTCGCAGAGGAAACTAAGGACGAAACTAAAATGTTTCTGGAATCAAAAGAAAAAGAAGACAGAAGCTATCAAAATATTTGGGATACAACCAAGTCGGTACTAAAAGAGAAATTCATAGCCGTACAGGCACACATTAGAGATCAAGAAAAAACTCAAATAAATAGCCTGACTACACACCTACAGACAGAAGAAGAAGAAGAAGAAGAAGAAGAAGAAGAAGAAGAAGAAGAAGAAGAAGAAGAAGAAGAAGGAGAAGGAGAAGGAGAAGGAGAAGGAGAAGGAGAAGGAGAAGGAGAAGGAGAAGGAGAAGGAGAAGGAGAAGGAGAAGGAGAAGGAGAAGGAGAAGGAGAAGGAGAAGGAGAAGGAGAAGGAGGAGAAGGAGAAGGAGAAGGAGAAGGAGAAGGAGAAGGAGGAGAAGGAGAAGAAGGAGAAGAAGAGAGGAGGAGGGAGGAGGAGGAGGGAGGAGGAGAAAGAAGAAGAAAAGGACAGAATCCTAAAGCAACCAAAAGGATTGAAATAACCAAAATTAGGACAGAAATAAATAACATCAAAAATAAGAGAACCATACAAAAGATCAAGTAAACAAAATCGACAAACCCTTAGCCAGAATCACTTTAAAAAGGGAGAAGACTCAGATAAACAGGATTGTAAATGAAAGAGGAGCTATCACAACAGATATCACAGAAATCCAAAGTATCATGCAAGGCTTCTAAACAACTATATGCCACCAAGCTAGAGTACCTGGAAGAAATGGAGAAGTTCATAGAAACATACAACCTTCCAAAATTAAATCAAAAGAAACTTGAAAACATAAGCAGGCCAGTCACAGTCAAAGAAACTGAAACAGTCATCATGAGTAATTTTACAAATGAATTCTAAAAAACCTTCAAGGAAGAGATTATACCTATACTTTTCTTTAGATTTATTTCTTATAATTTATTTATTTATAAGATGGAAATATTGACAAGACCATAGGATAAGAGGGATACAATGTCACACAATTCCCACCACCAGAACTCCATATCCAATCCCCTTCTGTGATAGCTTTCCTGTTCTTTATCCCTCTGGGAATATGGACCCAGGGTTGTTATGGGGTGCAGAAGGTGGAAGGTCTGGCTTCTGTAATTGCTTCCCTGCTGAACATGGACTTTGGTAGGTCGATCCATACTCCCAGCTTGTCTCTCTCTCTTTCCCTAATGGGGCAGGGACCTGGGGAGGTGAGGCTCCAGGAAATATTGGTGGGGTTGTCTGCACAGGAAAGTCTGGTTGACATCATGGTAGCATCTGGAACCTAGTGGCAAAAAAAGAGTTAGGATATAAAACAGAACAAATTGTTGACTAATCAGGAACCTAAAGGCAGGGATATAGAAGATGAGATTTCGGGTCTCCATTTTGGAAAAAGCTAGTAGGTCTATTTTAGGTATCTTCCAAGGGGCCCATGACTTTACTAGTTTTTGCCTGAACCTGACAACTAACGTGCAGGTATAACAAAGGCATTGTCTAGGGAGATGGTGTCAGTGTTGGAAACAGGTCAAGAAAGCTGGGTCAGAGAAGAGAGTAGCTTCCAAACATGGGAAAAGTATATGAAGGTGGATCAATATACGGTACCTGATATATGAGTTCAATCCAGGATTGGATGGTGGAACTGTACTTTGTTTTCTCTCACTCATAATAGGTCCAGAGGTGGTTCAATGGCAAAAAAACATTAGAAGACTCTGAGTTTGATTGATAATACATAAAAATAAAAACAGTTACTATCTTCCCTGATCCAACCTTCTGGTCCTTTTTCCAGCCATAACATAATCTCCCCAGACAATAGCTTGGATCCACCTGCATATCAGATTTCAGGCTCAGGAGGAAAAAAAAAACAGAAAACAAACAAACAAAAAAGGAGTATAGCTACAGGCCCTTTGGAATATAACTAAAATATGCCTACTAGCTATCTACAAAATGGAGACACCCCCTCCCCTCAACTCTTCATCTGCAATATTCCAGCCTTTAGGTTCATGATTAGTCAACAGTTTGTTTGGCTTTATATGTTAACTCTCTTTTCAGCCACCAGGTTCCAGATGTTAGCATGATGCCAACCAGACTTCCCTGGACAGACAACCCCACCAATATGTTCTGGAGCTCTAATTCCCCAGAACCCCACCCTACTAGGGAAAGAGAGAGAGGCAGGCTGGGAGTATGGATCAGCCTGTCAATGCCCATGTTCACTGGGGGGAAGCAATTACAGAAACCAGACCTTCCACTTTCTGTACCCCACAATGACCCTAAGTCCATACTCCCAAAGGGATAAAGAATAGGATAGCTATCAAGGGAGGGGATGGGATAAAGAGTTCTGGTGGTGGGAATTGTGTGGAGTTGTACCCATCTTCTCCTATGGTTTTGTCAGTGTATCCTTTTTATAAATAAAATAAAATAAAATTAAAAAAAACAGATTTTGGGTGGTCTGGGAGGTGGCGCAGTGATAAAGCTTTGGACTCTCAAGCATGAGGTCCTGAGTTTGATCCCCGGCAGTACATGTGCCAGAGTGATGTCCGGTTCTTTCTCTCTCCTCCTATCTTTCTCATTAATAAATAAACAAAGTCTTTAAAGAAAAAAAAAAAGAAATCTTACCTTTAAGAAAAAAAAAACAGATCTTGGGTGGAGCTTGAAGGCATCGTGCTAAATGAGATAAATGAAAATGAGAGGAAGGAATACCAGATGATCTCATGCATAGGTGGGACTTAAGAAACTGGGACAGAAAGGGAAAACACAACCTGAAACTTGGACTGGCTTTGGTGTATTGCACCAAAGCATGGGGATCCAGGCAAGGAAGGGAAAGTAAAGGGTGGGAGGTGGGGTGTGGGGCTTTAGGATTCCAGTGCATGATGGTGGAAAAAGTTCTAATTTGGAGGAGAGAGTGTTTTACAGACACCTATCATAGAGAGATGAAAAATGATACCCATGTGTCACCAACTGTATTGCAATCCATTAACCCTCATAATTTATTATTATTATTTTTTATTATTATTATTATAAAACAACCATATCAGCAAAGGTGGATTCAATTTAAGAACTTCAGGAACAGGGCTATAGCCCAGTGGCTACACTTACTGAATACCTACCAAATAAAGCATTGCTTAATCTCATGTTATCCTCCCTGTAGCTCCCAAAAGTCAGACTCTGAAAACTATAAATAGTACATTTTTTCCCGCAGGTCCCATTAAACAAGGGGAAGAACTGAAAATCTCCTAGGATGCTTTGCAGCTTGTAGATTTCTGGTAGTTGGTTTTATGAATTCAAAGTGGGAAGGGAAAAAAAAAAAAAGCCTAGAAAAGTGTATTTGTTTACTGTGAATGAGTCCTTTCTATTGACTCTGATAGATTCTTCTTTGGATTAAGGCAATCATTCCCGGCCCCACCTCCACCCCAGTCCTTTTGGCCCTGGAAGTCTGTACAAGGCATTTACATTAAGAAGGAAATTCAACAAAAAGGAGCCTGTCTCACACAATCCCGCCCACCCCCACACACAACCCCCAAGCAATCAGAACAGCACTCCAGGGCACTAAAATGGAACAGGGCTGAGGAAGCAACAACCAGAAAGAAAAAAATTATAAAATAAGCAACAAAGGAAGAGAAACACAAATCTTGCCCTTGTTAGCTGTAATGGCAGCATTTTATTGAATACTGTGCTTTTATTGAAACCTTTGGACCGTTTTTTTTTTTTTCCAAAATACTTGGTATCCTCTGGTGAGTTTCCTCAACAGAGTGCTCTCCTTCTGAATATACCTTGGATATGGATTTTCTTCCAAAGCTATGAAATTCTAATTGCAGGCATCAGCTTACTCGCATATCATTTTTTGCTTGAGCTATTTTATTTTAGTTATCTTTATTTATTGAATAGAAACAGCCAGAAATAGAGGGAAAGGGGGGGTGATAGAGAGGGAGAAAGATAGAGAGATACCTGCATCACTGCTCCAACACTCACAAAAAACACTCCCAACAGTGGGAACAGGAGGCTCGAACCCAGGTCCTTGCTCACTGTAACATGTGTGCTCCACCAGGTGTGCCACACTGGTAGAGCCATTATTCAACTACATTCATTCAATTTTCTGCAGATTGACGCTTAGAGGGAATGCTGTAGACACATACAGAGGGGTCCACTTCCATGGATCTTTATTTCACTGTAGGTGGAGACAGAAATTTTTCAAAAGCAATGATGGGGTGGTTCAGGGAGGAAGCTCAAGGATGTTAAGAAACAGTGTTTGCAAGGTTGAGGCCCCAGAGGTCCCAGGCTCAACATCTGGGACCACCCTAAGCCAGAGTTGAACAGTGCTCAGATCTATCTCTCTCTCTCTCTCTCTCTCTCTCTCTCTCTCTCTCTTTCTCTCTCTCTCTCTCCACCTCTTAATTTTTATTGTTAGATAAAAAAAAATAAATAAAAAAGGAATATTCCCTTTATTTAAAAATAATGGTTAAGAAATAGTGAGATGAGGGCCCAGCAGTGGTAAACATACACATTATTGTGTGCAAGGAGCCAGGTTCAAGTCCCTGGTCCCCACCTGCAAGGAGGAAGATTTACAAGAGGTGAAGCAGTGCTGCAGGTGTTTCTATTTCTCTCCTCTATTTTCCCTTTGCCTCTCAGTTTTGATCTCTATCCAAAAGAGAGAAATAAAGATAGCAAAAAAGAAGGGAGGGAGGGGCAAGCAGGCAGGCAGACAGACAGCAATTGAAATATAACATGGCAATGAATAGTGCACAGTGACTAAGAAATGTAAATGAACCACTCCAGGAACCCACAGAGCACTGACTTCAGCAGTGTTGAGCTGGGGCATCCAGAAACAGAAATGAGTCTACTCAGGCTTAGAAAGTAGCATAGAGAAGTGAGGCAGCTAATCAGGGTATAGTAGCATAGAGAAGTGAGGCAGGTAATCAGGGTATAGTAGCATAGAGAAGTGAGGCAGGTAATCAGGGTATAGTAGCATAGAGAAGTGAGGCAGGTAATCAATCAGGGTATAGTAGCATAGAGAAGTGAGGCAGGTAATCAGGGTATAGTAGCATAGAGAAGTGAGGCAGGATTAGGGTTTCAGAGTTTGCTCCAAGGAAGCCATTTTCAAGTTAAGCAGAAGAATCAGAGGACCTGGCTTGACATTGATACAGATTATTCTAGTTTCTACAGGACAGTGGGAACAAAGAATGCTGGAGTATCTAATGATGTTTTACAAAAGGGATGGAGAAATTAATGCGGGTGTAATTGGCTTGTTAGGTGGCTCAATAGTATGTGTGAGAGCCTGGGTTTTATTCCATATACCACATAAAATGGCGAGTGGTGCTTTGTTCCCCTTTGCTCTTTCTCTCAGTAATAAAGTAATATATAAAAATAGGGCTGGGAGATATAGTTCACTTAGTAGAGTGCTAGCTTACCATGCAGAATGTACCATGTGGGAACTCTGTGACACTGAGCTGGGGCGGGGGGGGGGGGGGGATTCCACAGATAATGGGGAAGTGGTGTAATGTCTAGGCTGTTCTGTTTCTCTATTGCTCTAAAATAAAATAGAAAAAAGTCGACCTGGGAATGGTAGATGGACAGTTTGTATTATTATTTCATTCAGGCTTCATTTTTTTTACTGAGAATTTCAACTAGGCTTGATATACAAAATCATTACTGTTTGGTATTTATTATTCTAGAGTAATATTGCCCAGCACGAGACACTAAAGAATAACTTCCCATATAGTATCTGTATGTATAGGAAACATTAATGACTGCTTCCTTTTAGAAATAGCTATCTTAAAATTGATGAAGAACACGATGTGTCCAGTAGAAATAGGCTGGGATTATGGATCAACCTGCCAATATTCAGTGGAGAATCAATTACAGAATCCAGACCTTCCAATTTCTTCATCCCATAGAGAAATTTGGTCTATATTGCCAGAGGGTTAGAGAATAGAGAACCTTCCAATGGAGGGAATGGGATAAGGAACTCTGGTGGAAGTTGCATGGAATTTTACCCTGTTATCTTACAGTCTTGTTAATCATCATTAAATCACCTTTTTTTTTTTTTGGTGGAGAGCAGGGAAGATAGCTCAAAGGTAGATTTGGTGGAGAGCAGGTAAGATAGCTCACAGGTAGATAGGACTGAGGTTCAATTCCTAGCACCATCAACAGTCATAGGTAATCTATGCTCTATTTTTAAAAATCAGTGATTATTTTAGGCATGGGATAAAAAATATTTTGGGCATGGAATGAAGAACCTGGGAGACTCTTTTTGCATAGATCTATAAACCAGTATTAATGTGATAAAACTTGAAGAAATGTTTTTCCTCCCATCTGTAACACTTAATGACCACGAGATGGCACCATTTCTCCTTTTATTTTTTACTTAGTCCATTTTCATGGGGAGTCTGAACAGCATAAAGGTAACTAAAAGTGACTTTTTTTTTTTTGCTTCTCTCAGAAGCAAAATCTTTGTTAAATCTTTGTTCTCTGATGAAGCATAAGTTTGATCAGTCATTCTATGTACACTTCACATACAGACATATTCAATTTTCTCAAAACAGCATTACACCACTAAAGACTTTCTCTTCATTTTCTAGTAGCATGTGAATTACCTAGGCTCTAATTTCTTAACAGTTGTCCCTTGACTAACCACTATGATCTCTTCTCACTTTCTAACAATAACTCCTTCCTAGAGCAAATCCTCATCATGCTTTGAGAAACAAGAGTCTATTGGGGTATGTTTGGGCTGGCTTGCTTAATCAGTCATATAGTGCAATAAAAATCAGCCACCTCAAAATGTGTCTTTGGCAAAAATACTGATTTTATAAGAAAGATTTTGAAGGCTGGGTGGATAAAAAGCCACGGCATGTTAACATATCTCTGTAAGGGCCTCTCACCTCACTGCACCGAGAAGAACCAATCTTCTGATCTCTTTTCCACTAGGAAAGCTGGACATCTCCATACCTGTGTTTACTGTGCCTTCCTATGTAATCACCCTCTGTAGCTGACCTCCAGAATCCAGAATCATCCTCTGTAGCTGACGTCTCCATCAGAGAACTCCACCCCTGAAAAAGAAGCTGAGAATAGGAGCAAAGATTTACCTCGGGCTTTTCAGCCTAGGTGGGAACCTTAACAGATATGTTAATTCATATACTTATTGGGAAGTTCTACTATGGCAAACAAACCCCAGAGAGCTTGTTTGGAGGTTCTAGCAGGGGAGTGTGGCTACTCATATACTATACCCTCGACCAGTCTCTATTGAGGAAGGTCCTCCTCTTCGATGGAGCCCTGAGGGAGGAAAGGGACACCCACTAGCCAGCCAGATCAGCTGGATCAACCCGGTGACAGATGTCGCAGCCAGATTGCCCTCACATCCCAAACCCCAGAGAAGAAAAGTAGAAGCACTTTTAGGATTGTCTATTGTCATGCAGAGTGGTCATGCCTAGCATTTGATTTGGGTTCTGCGCTGAGTTCTGAAGGCTCATGCTTTCATGTAACTTTTCCTTCTGCCTGATGTCATCTTTAGTTGTGAATCACAGTTGACAAAGTCCTGCAGTTTGTTATCTCCTTGATATCATGCCCCTTAGATCATACCACCTACTCACCAGAAGGCAACTCACTCTGAGTTGATTAAAAAAAAAAAAAAAAAAAGATCTACATGCATCTATATAGTTTTGAAGTGTCAATAAGTAATAACACAGCTGTTGGTAAGGAATACTAAAAGTAAAACTGTATTAAACAGAAAAAAGAGAGAAATTGGCTAGTTGAGAATAGGAGATTCTGTATCTTTCCCAAATACAGTTTTCTCTTCTTTGTCTACAGATAGGAATCCAGATTCTCATTCTCATATGTAAAGTGAAGCCAGGTTGTCTTTTTTAAAAAATATTTATTTATTTATTCCCTTTTGTTGCCCTTGTTTTATTGTTGTAGTTATTATTGTTTTCATCGTTGTTGGATAGGATAGAGAGAAATGGAGAGAGGGGGGAAGACAGAAAGGGCGAGAGAAAGAAAGACACCTGCAGACCTGCATGTGAAGCTACACCCCTGTAGGTGGGGAGCCAAGGCCTCAAACAGGGATCCTTAAGCTGGTCCTTGTGATTTGTGCCAAGTGCATTTAACCCACTGAGCTACCGCCCAACTCCCAAAGCCAAGTGTCTTAATGGTTCTTTTCTTGGAACCAAGAAACAGTCACACTACAGCTCTTTTGATTCCTTTCTAACCAATATGTTATTTAAACTAGAGTTCTATTTTCTACAGTAAACTAGAATTCCTTTCTCAGCAATCGTGCTATTTAAACTAGAGTTCTTTTCTCTCCCCAGCTAATAGATGTGAATTAAAAATCTTCCTTAAGACAAAAGTTTCTATCTTCACAGTATGGATGTTAATTAGAATTTTAACATTAATTTTCCATCTTCCCTTGGCTAGATTTATTTAATAAGTTTGTACTGAGCAAAAGGAATACGAAATTTACTCCCATCAGCTGAAAGCACTAACACATCTCTTTCTCTCTCTCTCTTCCTCCCTCTCCCTCTCTCTCTCAACACACTTGTGTGCATGCATGTGTGTGTGCATGTGTGTGTGTGTGCATGCGTGTGTGTGCGTGTGTGTGTGTGTAACTTCGCAGATTTGCATGTCATTCTTGTGTTGGGGTCATGCTAATCTTTTCTGTTATCACTCCAGTTTTAGTACATGTGCTGCCAAAGTGAGCTCACTATGATACAACTTAGAGCAATTTTATTTCCTCTAGTGTTAAAAAGTTTATAATTTAGTATTTAAAAAAATTAAACAAGTGAAACTTTAAACAAACAACTACCAAATAACCTTTAGAAAGTAGAGGAGACATCATTCCAGACTCCAATTTTGCCCTTGGGCTTAGAACTGATGTTCTTAAAAGAGGTAGTAAATGAGGGCTGGGGAAACAGGGTAATGGTTACACAAGAGACTTTTATGCCTGAGGACCAAGAGTTCACTCCTCAGTACAACCATAACTGCTCAGCTCTGGCTTCTCTTTATAACTTTCTTTCTTTAAAATAAATAAAACATTAAAAAAAAAGAAAAATACAATGGGCCAGACCACAAACTTTAACAAGTTGCAAATCTTAATGACAAGTCTGGAAGGTCAATATGATTAAGTGCATAGATTGTGAATAAAGTGGGTTTTTCTCTGTCTACTGCTTATGATAGGTTGAAATTCCTAAGGAATAACAATAAAAAGGCACAAGCTTCTGAGTATAGCAAGTGTGCATGGCTAAAAAAATGTAAAACAAATGCCTCCCCCTCCCCAATATATATGATCATAGAAAGTTCATAAATGGGGTAAGGAAGAAGGTGTATTGGTTAAGCAAACAGACTCACATACCTGAAGTCTGGTTCAATCCCCTGAACCAACATAATCCTGAGTTGAGTAGTGCTCTTAGTCTCTATTTCTCTGTATTTTTCTCTATACCTCTCTTTCATTAAAACTAAAACAAAATGTTAAAAATAAATAAGTTCGGGGTCAGACGGTAACGCAGTGGGTTAAACACACATGGCACAAAGTGCAAGGACCTGAGTAAGGATCCGGATTCGAACTCCCCACCTGCAGGGGAGTCACATCACAAGCCATGAGGCAGGTATGCAGATTTCTATCTTTCTTTCTCCCTCTCTGTCTTCTCCTCCTTTCTCGATTTCTCTCTGTCCTATCCAACAACAACAACAATGACAACAACAATGATGAGCACAGGAATGACAAAGAGCAAAGGCAACAAAAGTGGGGGAAATATATATATAGCCTCCAGGAGCAATGGATTCATGGTGCAGGCACTGAGCTCCAGCAATAACCCAGGAGGCAAAAAGAAAAAAAAAAAAAAAAAAAGAATAAAGAAATAAATATTTTAAAGTTCATAAATGTAAACTAGCAAAAGGGAAACACAAAAAAGCACAAAGATACACAAGTGAGAACTTCTCATTCAAAGGGAGTGAGGGAAAGTCAGCGTCAGAACTTCCCACTAGTACCAGGGTAATTCCATGGGGTGTCAGGGCTCAATCCTGAGCTTCTAGCATGAGGCACAAACTATACCCTACGTGGTATAGCTCTCTCAACTGTAGAAATCTGTTTTGAAGAAGCAGACATTTGGGGATGTTTGTTTTGAGAGGGATGCAGAAAGACAGAGAGAAAGATAGCAGAACACTATTCAACCCTGGTTTATGGTAATGCCCAGGACTGAACCTAGAACCTTGGAATGTCAGGCATGAAAGTCTTTTGCACAACCATTATGCTGTCTCCCAGAATCTGCTAATCTTTAAGGACTTTATTCTCTTACCCACCTCTGCTCTGCTCTGGCAACACTGCAAGACTAATAAAGAGAGTGAAAAAGTAAATATTTCACTTTAAGTCTCTGTTACAGAGTACGATAAAGTCATTTTAAAAATACCATTGGGCAGGAGAGATAGCATAATGGTTATGCAAAATACTTTTATGTCTGAGGCACCAAAGGTCCCCGGTTTAATGCCCAAAACCACCATAAGCCAAAATTGCTCCGGTAAAAAAAGAAAAGAAGAAGAAGAAGGAGAAGGAGAAGGAGAAGGAGAAGGAGAAGGAGAAGGAGAAGAAGAGGAAGAATAAGAATAGGAAGAGGAAAAAGAGGAAGAAGAAGAAGAACAACAACAACAACAACAAGAACAAGAAGAAGAAGAACAAGAACAAGAACAAGAAGAAGAGAACATAAGGGAAGAGAAGAGGAAATAATAGAGAAAATAAAAGAAAAAGAAACGCAAGAAAAGAAAATTAGGGAGTTGGGCGGTAGCGCAGAGGGTTAAGTGCACGTGGCACAAAGCACAAGGACCAGCATAAAGATCCTGGTTCAAGCCCCTGACTCCCCACCTGTAGGAGAGCTGCTTCACAAGCATTGAAGCAGGTCTGCAGGTGTCTTTCTCTCCCCCTCTCTGTCTTCCCCTTCTCTCTCGGTTTCTCTTTGTCCTATCCAACAACGATGACATCAATAATAACAACAGTAATAACTACAACAATAAAACAACAAGAGCAACAAAAGGAAATAAATAAATATTAAAAGAAAAAGAAAAGAAAATTAATGGAACTTGAATCACGGGGTGAAATTCTATAGTAACTTACTCCCCTGAATACTAGGTGAAGAATTTGGACTGAATTGTAGAACTAAAAACCTTTTTCTAGAGTCCTTAAAATTACATAATTCCTATAATATTCCTAGATGGTTTAAATATTTACTATCTGTACAGTGAGTGCTGAAAGAGAGCGGTTACTTCCAACTAGATAGTATGGTGCACCTCCACCACCCCAATGAAACTACTGTCTCTTCTCTAAACGCATGAGCTCTACTTTGGGAGAGTCTAAAACTGGATATTCTCATGGTTGAATTGTTGTCATGTCTTTACTTAGACCAAGCTTAATACAGATGCTCTGAATCTATGTCTTTGCACTAAAAATGGCAACAACTATGTAGTTGCCACCTGGCTAGAAGAGACCAGATAATTTCAGCCACATAAAAAGATTTTAGTCTGAACTTGGCTAGAGTCACACCAACGAGAGATCAACACCACCACCACTGCTTCCTTCATATAGAGACATGCCCTTGCTTTATTTACGCGACTGCATCTAAAACAAACAAAAATAACCCTCACAATTATGTACAAACATAAACTGACCTACCAAGTCATAGCCACATTGTTGCCTTCAATGATATAAGGTTGCTCAGAACAACTGTTAATACAAATTACAACAAGTGAAAGCCCATTTCAATTTTGACAATGTCAAATGTGTTCCATATATAGAGAGGCATTTAAAAAAAAAAAAAAAAAGTAGGGAGTCGGGTGGTGGCGCAGCGAGTTAAGGGCATGTGGCGCAAAGCGCTAGGGCCTGTGTAAGGATTTCAGTCCGAGCCCCGGCTCCCCACCTGCAGGGGAGTTGCTTCACAAGTGGTGAAGCAGGTCTGCAGCTTTCTATCTTTCTCTCCCTTCTCTGCCTTCCCCTCCCCTCTCCATTTCTCTCTGTCCTACCCAACAACAATGACATCAATAACCACAACAATGGTAAAACAAGGGCAACAAAAAGGGAAAATAAACAAATAAATAAATGTAAAAAAAAAGGTTGAGTTAAACTTTCATGTGTTTGATTGCTTTTTAAAATATTTATTTATCCCTTTTGTTGTCCTTGTTGTTTTATTGTTGTAGTTACTGTTGTTGTTGTTGTTGTTGATGTCATCGTTGTTGGATAGGACAGAGAGAAATGGAGAGAGGAGGGGAAGACAGAGGGGGGAGAGAAAGACACCTGCAGACCTGCTTCACCTCTTGTGAAGCGACTTCCCTGCAAGTGAGGAACCAGGGGCTCAAACCGGCATCCTTAATCTGGTCCTTGTGCTTTGCGCCACATGTGCTTAACCCACAGCACCACCGCCTGACTTCCTCATGTGTTTGATTCTAAGATAAGCAACTACTGGATAGGCTTTCTCTGGATTGGAAGTTGCTGAGGACATGTTTGGTTTCTATTGCAGGTGAAGAAGTTCAGGGTGATTCATGGAGCTTCCATTCACCAATCTGGAAATAGCATTTATTTTATTGGCTTTTGTTGTCTTTTCTTTATTTACTCTGGCTTCCATCTACACTGATCCAGAAGAGAAGAATGAAGGTAAAAAAAAAAAATGATTAATAATAATAATTGTTCCTTGTAATTAATGTCTATCTTTTTTCCTCTCTCATGTATCTGTATAGCTTGAATTCTACTATGTATATGAGGATGAGTTTGGTTTTTTTTGTCTGTGTATGTTTGTGTTTTTAATTCAAATGTACAGAGGAAGTAAAATGATTTTTTAAATTATGTTATAGGGGTAATGGTGTATAGTACGGTTGTTGACAAAAAGTACAATTTCTCATCTCTCCCTAATATGTGTCTGTAGAACACTCTCACTCCCAACTTAGGTCCTATTCCACCATCTTGCATTAGGATTCCAAGACCCTTTCCCATCCCTTCTCATCCCTTCCTTCTCTCACAGTCTTTTTGCTTTGGTGATAAACACTCAAACCAGCCAAGTTTCCCTGTCTGTCCTTGTTTCTTAAGTTCCACCTACAAGTGAGGTCATCCAGTATTTGTCCACATTTTAGCTTATCTCAACATGATTCCTTCAAATTCCAACCAAGATGACGCAAAGGAGATGGTTTAATCATTTTTAATGGCTGAGTATATATCACAAATTTCTTAGCCTCACATCTATCATTGGACATATGGGTTGCTTCCAACTTTTGGCTCCTATGAATTGTGCTGCTATGACCATAGATATACATAGATGTCTTCTGATAGGTGTGTTTGTTCCTTTTCAATAAACCATTCCAATTTTTTATAAGTTTTTGCCAGAGCCCAGACATGTGAAATATTTCTTGGCTCATTTTGAAAATGCTCAATACTGATAAGCCATTTATTTGGCAATAGTAATAATGTTAGCAAGAGAAGTGTATTACTTAAATACTTGTGTATATTTCCCTATAGTTCAGGGACACCAAATTCCATACAAAATTGATGATACTAAGCATTTTTGAGGTAAAAAAAAAGTGTGTGTGAAATTATACATATATAATTCTGCACATATATGTCTGATTAGAAGAATAAGATTAAAATATTTTATATATAAAGTTTTTTTCCAAGAATACTTTCATCAACCATTTTCTCCTATTTTTTTCATCATTTAATAATAGTTTACAAGTTTCTAAGATTATAGGGGTATAGTTAACTCAACACTGCATCCACCACCACAGTTGCATCATCAACTCTTGGATACATAATAAGGGTTCTGTGAATGAAAATATTATAGATTTGTAACACTTATAGAAAACATAAAGCCACAGTCAAGGGACATGCCAAGTCCTACTTGAGTACTTGTAGTTGAAGAACATAACTAGGGACCATAAAGGTGTTGTGGGTTTTGGGTTTTTTTGTATTTTTAGTTTTATTTGTTTTGTGTTTTGGATAGAGACAGAGTAATTAAGAAGGAAGGGGAGGTTGAGAATGAAGAGAGAGAGAGAAAGAGAGAGAGAGAGAGAGAGAGACCTGCAGCACTGTTTCACTGCTCCTGAAGCTTTCTCCTTGCACGTAGGGACTGGGGGCTTGAACTTGGGTCCTTACACACTTGTGTATGCTTAACCAGGTGCAGCACCACTGAGTCCTGGGACCGTAACATCTTTTTCCTGCTCTTCTTTGTGTTAGTTGAATATGGGTTTGGCTGCAAGAAAACACAAAACCAAAATGGCACTTATTTTAACTAGATAATTATGTGTTACTTATTGATCTCACATGGGGAAGAAGGCTGGCAGCAGGAAATTCATGGCTGATACTGAACTCTGTGGTGTCTTGCACCCTTGCTACTTCTATCTGAATTTTCCACCATCTTTAACACTTGCCATCTTGTGGGCCAATGGGGCAGATCCATGTTTTGTTCTGCTTTATGATTTGGTATACCTCTTGACTTTAAAAGCTCTTCCAGAATTTGCACAGACCACTTCCCTTTGGCCAGAATTGAGTACACTGGGGAAGGTGGGACACACAGTTTTTTTTTATCCTAGAGGGCTTGTGCCCAGTTGAAAGTTTGGGTTTGTAATCCCCCAAAAAGAAGGGTAGAATTAGTATCTGCTACATATGTGAAGCACCAGCCATAGACTCCTTATGGGGCTGAGAGTCATTAAGTCAGGAAGCATCTGAGTCTGAGGGGATGTTAAGAGCGTTAGATCTGCTGATCCTTCAGCAGAGGTGACTATAAGCATCATGTCTGCTTGGACTCATTTTAAGCCTTATGGTCATATATAGTTCTGGGGTGATATGCCTTTGCACAAACTCTCCACATTATTTTGCTTTCATTACTGGTTAATACTGAATTTAACTAGCTGTGCTTTGAAGGTCTCAGTAGAGCATCAAAAGTTTAGTGTGGGCCAGTGAAATAGCTCACTACATTGAAGGAAGATTTGAAAGATTTGGTGCTATGATGTCTTTCATTCTCTCTCTCTGTCTTAAAAACAAATGTCTAGTGAGCTTTCAAGCATCCATTTATTAGTAGAAGAGCTGAGAATAAGGCATATATGTCCCAACTCCAAGTTTGCTGCTCTAATTATCATCCATAGGTATTGAAGAGTTGCATCCGTCACAGAAATGTCCCTCTCCTTTTCATACCCCACTTTTTCTTTTTTCTTCCTTCCTTCCTTCCTTTATTTTTCTTTCTTTCTTTCCTTCTTTCTTTCTTTCTTTCTTTCTTCCTTCCTTCCTTCCTTCCTTTCTTTCTTTCTTCCTCTTTCTTTCTTCCTCTTTCTTTCTTTCTTTCTTTCTTTCTTTCTTTCTTTCTTTCTTTCATTTCCTTCAGTTCTACCCCCTGTATCAAATACCTATTTGCCAAGTACAAAATCCATTTGAATAGTAACTTCATACTGGCTGAATTAGCATTAGCTGCCCAAGGATTCCATCCAATGACACTTTGAGTCTGAAACGTGTTTCTTTTGACATCTGCTACCAGGTTAGAAATAAGAACAATTTCCTATGAGACTACAGATGGCAGGAGATTTGGTGTGATGAAGGCCCCCAAATAAGATAATCTCCTAAAAGAGCAGAGTTCTTTTAATTACCTTTCTCAGGACCAGTAGAGATTGATAGGAGCCATTCAATTAAGCTTTAAATTTAGATGCAGGTTAAGGGTCAGAGAGGCAGCTCATCAGGGAGGTGTCTGCCTTGCTGTTTATGCAGTAGAGTCCAGCCCCCAAACTGTATGGGAGATGTCATGGCACTGAAAGAAGCTCCAGTGCTATAGTGTCTCCCCTCTGCATCTTGCTTTCTCCCTATATCTCTAGCTTAGTGAAGAAGTGTGTGTGTGGTGGGGGGGGGGGGAATAGTATACCTGGTTCAAGCCCTTGGTCCTCAATGCTGGGGTGAAGTTTCCCGAGCAGTGATGCAGTCCTGCGGATCTTTCTCTTTGTCTCTCCTTCTCTATCTCTCTCAATTTCTAGCTCTAGGGGGGAGGAGAAAAAAATGGCTACTGGGAACAGTGGATTTGTTGTGCAGGCACTGAGCCCCAGTGATCACCTTGGTAGCAATTTTTTTAAAAATGTTAATACAAAAAAGAAAATAAATAAGCAAGTTGTTGTTCCAGGACCAGATAGGAAATTTAGAATGGGCAAGATCCCAGCTTGGCAAAAAAATAAATTAAAAAGTAAAGAAGTAGATTCAATTTCATATACACTTATCAGAAATAAAATGGGTTCAAGCTATGAAGAGTGGCAGATCCAAAAATGAAGAAGACTTACCTTGAGAACTGGTCGTATAGCAGGGAATTTTGTTGTAAAACCAGAGCAGAATTCACTAGGTGGCCTAATAGGGGTTCTCACTATGGGTTGGGAAAGAAAAATCTTCCTCAGGGGGCTTCACAGAAGTGGTGGCCATTTTGGTGCAAGTGGAGGTGGACAGACTAGGGTAGGGTGGAACAATGGCTTAAGGATTTGTTTCCTAGTGGAAACAATTACATTTATGAAGTCTTTTACAGCTCGAAAGTGTCAAATGATTTGACCAACTAGATACGAAACACTAGAAATAGAACAGCTCACTGTCTTCTTTTCCATAATGTCCCCAACACACACACACACACACACACACACACACACACACACACACACACACACACACTCCCCCATGATGGTTTCCTTATTTACCTGTCACAGCACCAGCCCAGACCTTACCCATTTTGCCTGAACTCTCTGATGAGGACACAGAACCTCCCACCCCCAACCCCACCCTCACTTGTCTCATGAATGATTTAGCGAAGATTAGAACTCTTTGTTCCTCCAGAAACTAGTTAGACATAAAGACAAACATTTCCTGCATAACTGAGGAAGACTTTCCTGAGTGACAAAATAGCTCCAACTGGGAAATACTCTGCCTGTAGCTTCTCTGTTTGCCCTAGCTAAGAAAATTCTCCCACGGAATAACTGTGGTCTTCACATATGGTCTACTCTCCCTACTGCAGTATCCAGAATAAAATTGGTAATATTACTTTTCTGACAAAACACAATTGAGTATCTCTATATGATAATATGTGGTGTCTCTGTTCATGCATGTGTGTGTGTGTGTGTGTGTGTGAGAGAGAGAGAGAGAGAGGAGGGGAGGGAGAAGGAAAGGGAGAGGGATTTTAAAAAGTAGTACAGTGGGCAATGGTAGATAGCATAATGGTAATGCAAAGAGACTTCCATGCTTGAGGCCCCATAGTCCCAGATTCAATCCCCTCCACCACCATAAATCAGAGCTAAGCAGTGCTCTGTTAAAAAAAAAAAAAAAAAAAAGGGTGGGGCAGGTGATGATACACCTGGTTAAGCACTCACATTACAGTGTGCAAGGTTCTGGGTTCAAGCCCCTGGTCTCCACCTGCAGGGGGAAAGCTTCATGAATGGTGAAGCAGGATGGCAGGTGTGTCTATCTTTCCTCCCCACTCTCAATTTCTCTCTGTCTCTACCCAATAATAAATAACAATATTTTTTAAAATGTATCTATGTGTCAGTAACTATTTTATAAATCATTATTTTCTTAATAAAATATTTTATAAATTTAAAAAGATAAAAATAAAAAACAGTATAGTTGCTAATACTATTACCCTTAGCAGAAAAGATAAGTACTTCATCAGTGGTCTGGGAGGAGATGCAGTGGATAAAGCAAAAAACTTTCAATCATGAGGTTGCAAGTTCAGTCTCCAATATCACATGTATCAGAGTGATACTCTGGTTCTTTTTCACTCTCTCTCTCCTCCTCTCTCTCTCATAAATAAATAAATAAGTGAATAAATAAATAAATAATTTTAAAATTAATAATCTCATTAAGATCTTTAATCGTAACCCTAACTCTAACCCTAGTTAGAGTTCAGTAGTTCAGTTCAGTAGTTTTTGCCACATGTTTGGACAGAAATCCATGTCCATCTTTCCCTCCACACACATTGATTCACAGGTAAATAGCTTCAATGAACATTCCATGAACCATTATGCAACCTCTCTACAGGTGACATATGTTAGCATTTTCTATTCTGTGCTATTTTCCTTTTTGCAAATGTTGACAGTAAGCCACCTCAGAAACAACATGAGCCATTAAGTTCTAATTAAATTCTGTTAAATCTCATTAAATTCTAATTATTCTAAATTCAGTAAGCGGTGCCAAGGAGAGCTGTGGAGCTCCATTTTCATGAGCAACATGTCAGTCTCCCAAGCAGAAACCTTCACTAATCTACCAGAGCCCAGAGGATCAACTAAAAATTCTCACATTCCTTGGTATCCTCCCAAGTAAGAAAGTTCTATTATTCACTGGTAATGCCCTCCTTGTTCTATACTACTTAATCTAACTTCCTCTTCAAGGCTAAGTTCAATCATTCTCTTCTGTAGCCAGTCCCACCCCACATAGGCTTATTTTTTTGCACATCTTTTATGAATTACACATCTGGTATTACTCTTTGTCACCTTATATTATTAGTCATCTTTGAATGAGATGGAAATGTAATAGCACCATGAGACAAAGTTCCACAATCTGTTTCTAGAATTGATTAGCTGTTCAACAAATATATCCTTATTTCATTCTGTTTACAAGAAGCCACTGTAACAGTTAACCAATTATCAGTCTTTCCCTTAAACACTGGATTCTTACAGGAAAGATAAAATAGATAAGAACACACACATATATATACACACATTCCTACACTACCATTTCTCACTATATGAAGACTTTGACATGTTTTTAAAAGAAACAGTCAATCATGAAAAAGCAGTGTTTCAAAAGAAGAAAGACCACCTTGTATGTGCCCTATTATGCAAACTCCATACATAATAGTTAGAGATAGTCTGTTTTAGCCATTGCTTCGTTCCCACACTGCCTTGACCTAGATGACTCTCAGAAATTCATTCTTGAGCAAATTAATAAATGCCTACAGACTGTTTTAGCAAACAAACTCAGCATTTGCATTCCAAATACTGTTAGCATTCTATTTCTTAGTCATTCCACATTTCTGCTTACTGTGACTGCCTATGGTTCACATTGTTTTAGGCCTATCATTTAGTCCTGAGGGTATGGATTGATCTGCCAATGTCCATATCCAGCAAAGAAACAATTATAGAAGCCAGACCTTCCACCTTCTGCACCCCATGAAGAATTTTGGTCCATACTCCCAGAGAGATAAAGAACAGGGAAGTTTCCAGTGAAGGGGACTAGACACAGAACTTTGGTGGTGGGAACTGTATGGAATTAAACTCTCATTATCTTATAGTCTTGTTAATAATCTAATAATGAATTAAAAGCTAATAATAATCACTAATAAAATAAGAAAGAAAATTGAGGGATATGCAGGACAAACAACTTTAGAATGACACATCCCAATAAAGAGATGTGCTTTCTAATTGTTCCCAGTGTTTATCTCATGACTCTACTACGAAGTTCAGATCTGATCTATTATTCACATACTGAAATGTATTTCCACCTCATATGCTTGCAATGTATATGTCAGTAATTCTGCTGTAGAGAGGAAACTATGTAATGCATGCCAGAGCCAAATGCAATAGTCTTTGTGGTTTTCCACACTTTAGTATCAAGCAGATCACTGCTTTCTTTCATTTTCTGGAATTATGGAAGGCCACTTTCTATTCTTGTCATTGTTCTTCAGTTTGGGGGTTCTTGTGTTCCTCTGTTTCTTTTCCTGTGCTCCTGGGTGGATTTTTTTTTTCATTCTTTTTATTTCAGAGAGAGGGAAAGACAATTAGAGAGATACCAGGAACCAGATATGATGCATCTGGTTAAATGCACACATTACAGTGTGCAAGGGCCCAAATTCAAGATCCTGGCTTCCACCTGCAGGGGGAAAGCATCATGAGTGGTGAAGCAGGGCTTGAGGTATCTGTCCCTCTCCCTTTCTATCTCCCCCTTCCCTCTCGATTTCTAACTGTTTCTATCTAATTAATAGAGAGAACTTAAAAAAAAAACTTGAAGAAAAAACCTAAAAGAAAGATACAGAGAGAGAGAGAGAGACACCCTGGTATCAGAACTCCCAGTGCCATTACCCTTCTACATGGTGCCTGGGCTTAAAGCCAGGTGTGCATAGAAAGGTATATGGCATGTACAAGTTAATCTATCTCACTGGTCCTCTGTGGTTTTTCGGTCGTGTGTGTGTGTGTGTGTGTGTGTGTGTGTGTTTGTGTGTGTGTGTGTTAGCTCACCATTGTGAAACTGCAGTAGCAGATTAGAACAGAAGAGGTAGTTAAGTGTTAACTACCTTTTTCAGCCTTCATAGTATAGCACATTATGAAGCGGGGCTTGAGGTAGGGAGGAGACTACTTCCTTCCTGCCTGAACTATATTGTGTTCACCTGAGTGTCAGTGATCAGTCAGAAGCGATAAAGTGTGAGCTAGCCGACAGGGAATTACAAGGACATTCTGGGCCGCTAATGATCCTTCCTCAAAGGTGTATCTAATTTCCTGGCAAACAGTAGCCTCCCAATACCCCTGTGCCAGACACCACTTTCCGGCAAGGCTGTGGGGTCCTCCAGGTGGCTATCCTTAGTGCCTCACAGAGCACTGGGGAGGGAAGTTTAGCCCAACGCTGATGAAGCCCCCTTGATGGAGATAAATGTTTTCTACATTCTCTTGGAATTCTTTGGTCAGATTCCAAAAGCCTGTGTTAAAGATTTACTAAGATGGCTGGACAGCTGCTTTCTAACTGCATCACTGTGGCCCCAGAGCCTTGTCATCCGCTCTAGTCTTCCTTCCTGAAAAGACTAGGGACGTGAGTCTGCAGAGAATCCTAGTTCCAGCATACATGTTAGCATCAGACAGATTCTTGGCCCAGCAATTTGCTCATGGTCTGAATGAAGTAAGTGCTTCGAAGCTTACTTGATGTACATAATTAAATACACAAGACTGTGAAAGTTGAACTGAGGATATCTTTAAAACCAGCTCTGCCTCTTACAGCAACTACATGCTAATCCTGCTTTCATTATTTTATTGTTGTTGTTTAGAATGTTCTTTGGCTGGTGTCTTGTGATCTGCTACTTGTTGGGTGACCCTGTTTCTGGAACTCCAACAGACAGCATTTAGGATGACAGCTGTCTGCTACGTTGGCCGAAGTTGTTATTAGTAGAATATCCTAGCATTTTTCCCTATACATGCTGCTTATTATGTGTTCCAACATGTAGACTTCTGAAGCACGCTTCAACTTTTTAATTTTATTTATTTATTTATTCCCTTTTGTTGCCCTTGTTGTTTTATTGTTGTAGTTATGATTGATGTCATTGTTGTTGGATAGGACAGAAATAAATGAAGAGAGGAGGGAAAGACAAATGGGGAGAGAAAGATAGACACCTGCAGACCTGCTGTACCAATTGTGAAGTGACTCTCCGCAGTTGGGGAGCTGGGGACTCAAACCAGGATCCTTACGCTGGTCCTTGTGCTTTGTGCCACCTGCTCTTAATCCATTGCACTACTGCCCGACACTCCCCAAGCTTCACTTCTACAGTGACTTATAGGCCACTTCTTTCTCTCTCTCTCTCTCTCTCTCTCTCTCTCTCTCTCTCGCCACAGGTATTGCGGGGCCTCAGAACCTGCACAATTCCACTGTTCCTGGCAGCCATATTTGTTTGCAGAGTTTCATCAGACAGACAGAGAGTGAGAGAAAAACCAGAGCATCAGTTAAGGACATGCAGTGCTGGAGATCTACATATATAAGGCTAATGTTCTATCAGTTGAGTTATCTCTCCAGTCACTTTCTGTTTTGAGAGAGTTGAGAGGCAGACAGACAGGGATAAAGAAAAAGAAAGAGAGGTGAGATACTTGCAATACTGCTCTACTACTCATGAAGTTTCTCTCCTATAGGTGGAAGCTGGGTATTTGAACCAAGGTTTTCATGTATTATAAAGTTCACTGTCACCCAGTCCATGCTTATTTATTTATTTATTTATTTTGGTTGTTGGATATTTTAGGCTTTGGTTTAGTTTTCTTGGTGACACTGGGTGCCCTAAGAGTAAGAAGTATTTTCTGATTACCACTCAACTCCATAGCAGGAATGGTCACTCTTTAAAAGAGAAAAAAATATCACCTCTATTCTGAAAAAGACTTGCTGAGTGAAAAAAAAAAAGTTCCAGGCGCACTTTTGAATTCTAGAATTTGGGTTACTGTGTTATTGAAAGAATGTGGTGAGTGGTCCGGGAGCTGGCACAGTGATAAAGCTTTGGATTCTCAAGCGTGAGGTCCTGAGTTCGATCCCTGGCAGTACATGTGCCAGAGTGATGTCTGGTTCTTTCTCTCTCCTCCTATCTTTCTAAGTACTTACTTACTTAATTAATTTAGAGAAGTCATTTTAAAAAAAGAATGTGGTGAAGCAGCTCAACCTGTTAGAACAGAGGATCTGCATACTTGAGATCACAGACATCCCAGGTTCAATCCCTGCCATAAGAAAGAATTATGCCAAGGACTCATGCATGCACTATCTTTCTGTCTCACTCCCAAAAATGTACTTGTGTGTGTGTGTGTGTGTGTTTATTTTTTAAAGAGAGTTGGAGTTCCTCTCTCTCTCTCTTTCTTTTATTTATTTATTAATAGAGAGAGAGAGAGGGAAATTGAGAGGGGAGGGGGAGATAGGGGAAAAGACAGCAAGATGTCTGCAGCCCTGCTTCACCACTTATAAAGCTTTTCCCCTGCACGTGGAGACCAAGAGGTTGAGCCTGGGTCCACGTGCACTATAATGTGTGCACTTAACCTGTTGTACCACTGCCTGGCCCCATATGTGTATTTTTTAAAAGAAAACTAAAAGGAGGTCAGGCAGTAGCACAGCAGGTCAAGCACACATGGCAGGAAGCACAAGGACCAGCATGAGGATCCCAATTCAAACTCCCAGCTCCCCACCTGCAGGCAAGTCACATCACAAGCGGTGAAGCAGGTCTGCAGGTGTCTATCTTTCTCTCCCCCTCTCTGTCTCCCCTCCTCTCTCAATTTCTCTCTGTCTTATCCAACAACAACAACATCAATGGTAACAATAACAGCAAGGGCAACAAAAATGAGGGAAAAATGGCCTCCAGGAGCAGTGGATTTGTGGTGTAGGCAACTGAGTCCCAGCGATAACTCTGGAAGCAAAAAAAGAAAAAAAAGAAAAGAAAAGAAAACTAACACGTAGCATGTAGTCTCTACCCCTTCCCAGTCTTACAAGGTGCAGACATGCTTTTACTGTCAATTCAGCAAACAGCTTATGACCGCATTTGCCACTGCTGACTATCTAGGTTCACAGCCTTTTAAATATCCATGAGGCAACATTCTTATACTTTCCAGTGAACACATAATCTTTTAGTACTAAGCTGACGTTAAGGAATTCCTCGTACTCTTCCAAGGAATGGTTTTGCTTCACTTTAACCACCTCGTGGCCTTTCACAGGTAGCGCCTGCGCACTCAGTCGTGACAAAGGCATATTTTCCTGTTGTGATCAGATTATGTCAGCAGATTGCAGCCTGCCAGATGCCTGCTAATGTCAACCATTGTTAATTCAGATGAAAAACACATGCAGACAAGAAATACCTAAAGAAATCTAGTAAAGTACATATATACACATGCATTTCTAGTCTAGTGAGAGAGCCCTGTAATGATTCGGTATGTGCTTATTTTAAAATAATAACAAAAACAAAAAAAGACATTAAGAAAAACTGTAATTGAATTAGAGTCCGCAAACCTTTATGGAGAGATGATTGTTTAACTGTGTCTTGAAGGAAGAGAACAAAACATTTTTTTTTCTTTTCTTTTTCTTTGGAGAAGCTTTTATTTTTAGGAATTTTGTACAGCTGACCAGAGTTGGAACATTTCCTGTTCTTTTGTTTACATACAACTTTAACAGTTCGTTTCCATGCAAGGGTTCCTTTAAAGAATGAAAATGCAGGGGTTTTTTTTTTATTTCAATTGGGGGATTAATGTTTTTATGTTTGACAATAAGTACAATAGTTTGTACATGCATAACATTTCGCAGTTTTCCACATAACAATACAACCCCAGCTAGGTCCTCTGTTATCTTTTTGGACCTGTACTTTCCCCCACCCCCGTGCCTCGCACCCACCCCAGAGTCTTTTACTTTGGTGCAATACACTAACTCCAGTTCAGGTTCTACTTGTGTTTTCTCTTTGATCTTGTTTTTCAGCTTCTGCCTGAGAGTGAGATCATCCCATATTCATCCTTCTGCTTCTGACTTATTTCACTTAATATGAATTTTTCATGGTCCATCCAAGATTGGTGAAGTCATCGTTTTTATAGCTGAGTAGTATTCCATTGTGTAGATAGACCACAACTTGCTCAGCCACTCATCTGTTGTTGGACACCTGGGTTACTTCCAGGTTTTGGCTATTACAGATTGTGCTGCTATGAAAATAGGTATACACAAATCTTTTTGGATGGGTGTGTTGGGTTCCTTAGGGTATAACCCCAGGAGAGGAATTACAAGATCATAGGGTAGGTCCATTTCTAGCCTTCTGAGAGTTCTCGAGACCGCTGTCCACAGGAGTTGGACCAATTTACATTTCCACCAGCAATGCAAGAGGGTTCCTTTGACCCCATAACCTCTCCAGCATTTGTTGCTGCTACTTTTGACTGATGTATGACATTAACACAGTAGTGAAGTGGTATCTCATTGTTGTCTTTATTTGCATTTCTGTGACAATCAAAGACATGGAACACTTTCTTCATGTGTTTCTTCGCCTTCTAGATCTCTTCTGTGGTGAATATTTTGTCCATGTCCTGTCCATGTCCATTTTCAGATGGAGTCATTTGTTTTCTTGTTGTTGAGTTTGGCAAGCTCTTTATATATTTTGGTTATTAAACTCTTGTCTGATGTTTGGCATGTAAAGATCTTCTCCCATTCTGTGAGAGGTCTCTTTGTTTCGGTATAGGTTTCTTTTGCTGTGTAGAAGTTTTTTAATTTGATGTACTCCCATACTTGTCTTAGTCTTCTTTGTAATTAGATTCATTTCATTAGGGTGGGGGAGATAGCATAATGATTATGTAAACAGACTCTCATGCCTGAGGCTCCAAAGTCCCAGGTTCAGTCCCCCACACCACCATAAGCCAGAGCTGAGCAGTGCTCTGGTGTTTCTCTCTGTGTCTCTCTCTGTCTGCATCTCTCTCAAAAACAAAATAAATAAATTTAAAAAAGATTCATTTCATTGAAGATGTCTTTAAAATTTATGCAGAAAAGAATTTTGCCAATATTTTCCTCTAAGTATCTCATAGTTTGTGGTCTAACATCCAAGTCCTTGATCCACTTGGAATTTACTTTTGTGTATGGTGAGATATGGTGGTTCAGTTTCATTCTTCTGCATGTTTCAACCCAATTTTTCCGGCACCATTTGTTGAAGAGACTCCCCACTCCCTATTTAATTGTCTGGGCAACTGTGTCAAAGATTAGATGTTCATAGTTGTGAGGGCTCACTTCTGGGCTCTCAGTTCTATTCCACTGGTCAGTATGTCTATTCATGTTCCACTACTAAGCAGTTTTGATGACAATGACCCTATAATACAATTTGAGATCTGGGAGTGTGATGCCTCCAGTTCTGTTCTTTTTTCTCAAAATTGTTTGGGCAATTCTAGGTCTTTTCTGGTTCCAGATAAACATTTGTAGTATTGTTCTATTCTTCTAAAAACTGTGGTTGAGATCTTGATGAGGATAGTATTAAATTTGTATATGGCTCTGGGTAGTATATTCACTATAATGATGTTAATTCTTCCAACCCATGAACATGGAATATCTTTCCACTTCTTTGTGTCTTTTTCAATTTCTTTGAGTAGTGACTCATAATCTTCAGTGTGCAAGTCTTTCACTTCTTTGGTTAGGTTTATTCCTAGATATTTTATAGTTTTTTGTTGCTATAGTAAAAGGAATTGATTTCTGGATTTCCTCTTCTTCCAACTTAGTGTTTGCATAGAGAAATGCCACTGACTTTTAAATGTTAACTTTGTAGCCTGATACCTTACTATATTGCATGATGATTTTCAAAATATTCTTGCTGGATTCTTTAGGTGATATGATTGTTTATAGAAGACCTTTCAGAACTTCTTTCAGGGCAGGGTTGGTGATAGTTGATTCTTTCAACTGTTGCTTGTCTGAGAAGCTTTTTTAGCCTCCATCTAGTCTGAATGACAGTCTAGCAGGATACAGTAGTATTTTGTTGTTCAACCTTTAGGGGGCTTTAACTAGACTCTTCTCCTGGTCCATTTCTCCAATATTTCTTCTTGTTGGTTTAACCATTTTATATAGTATGTTATGAGGTCCCTCTCTCAGTACTTTTCAAATTACTTATCACTCTTGCCTAGACTGACTTGTGTCTAAGTAACGTACTTAAAGAGTTCACAGTTGTGGAAATTAACACTTATTTCAATATTATTTCAATCCCTGAGTTGGACCACAGTGGCTATTAAAGCCTCTTTTGTTCTTTTTCTTCCCTATAGGTTATGGGAATCTGAGAGCTCTTAAACTATAACTAGGCTTCTTAGCTTAATCCCTCACTCATGACTAAGAGTTAAAGCAAAGTGGGGGGGGGGGTAGTACAATTGTTATGCAAAGAGACTCTCACACCCCAAGGATCCAAAGCTCCAGGCTCAATTCAACTTCTCTGGCAAGCTGGGCAGCACTGCTGGGCCCTGTGAGTTTCTAAACAAATCCTGTTTATAGTCAGTAGGTTCTGAGGCAATTATTCACCATGGTATCATCAGGAGAACAATGTGAAAGGCTCCCACTATACAACCATACTGCTAGGCCACCGAGGTGTAGCTCTTCTCCTGAGTTTCCTGGTCACTTCTCTGTTCCCAGATGTTTACACAGGGCCTCCTCCTTGCTGCTCCAGCCTCTGAAGGCAGTAGCAATAGAGACTCACAGTTGCATTTGGTGAGTCTTAGGGGAGTCCTCTCTTCCCTTCAGCTGTCTTTTTGTTAGTAAAACAGACTGGAGGTGGTATCTCAACTGGTAAACTGCTGGACTATTACCAGCTGCTCAATCTCTCCTTAGGCTCCTCTCTGTTCACATGCCACACATGTTTGTACTTACCGGTGATTCGGAGGGTTCCTGAAGTCATTCTAGTCCTGCCTTGTTGTGGTCCCAGGTGGTCTCCTTTGGTATTCCTAGTTGACCTAGGAGAAGAGAGGAGAAAAACACAGCAGCTGATGCTCTGTAGCCCCACCTCCCAAAACATATATTTATAAAGAGAGTTAAGATAACATGTTACTGTAGAAAGCATACATTACCATGTGCAAGGTCCCAAGTTATAAGCCCCCAGTCCCCACTTGCAAGGGGGAAGAATCATGAGCAGTCGTTCAATGTTGCAGGTGTCTTCCTGTGACTCCCTGTCTCTCTTTCTCCCTTACCTCTCACTTTTTCTCTATTTCTATTTTTCTAAAGGGGGAGGTGTTTACTGAAAGGAGCAGATTCATAGTCTAGGCACTGAGTCCCAGCCATAGTCTTGTTAGTAAAATAATAAATACAATAATAAATAAATAAATAAATAAATAAATAACATGTTGAAGCAGCAGGTATAAATGATAAAAGCTAAAAGAAATAGTTCAACTGGCAGTGCACTGGCTTTACATTCATGAGGTAGGTTCCTGGTTTGATCCTGGGTACCATATGTACCAAAGTGGTTCTCTGGCTTCATCCCCCCTCATGAAAACCCCGTTCCCCATCTCTTATTCTCATATGTAAGAAGTAAAAATAGTTTATTAGAATACAGCTAGAAAGCCACATGCAATGATTAGACCATTTTAGCCAGAACAGACAGATTATTCCAGAAACAATCCCCAAACTTCCCAAAGCTAGAAGATTTAACACGAAGAAAACTTTGGTTCTATTGCTACTCTATTTACATGAGGCTTCTGCTCTGTGACAAGAGGTACAGGTACAGTGTGCAAAAGCAGAAGCCTCTGGAATGATTTTAACTAGAAAAGATGGTAATTCAAGATGAGAATAGATGTTCATTGAAGCACCATTTATAGCAGAGATACATGCAAACAAACTCAAGGTCCCAATGTAGGGAAAAGGTAATCATGACAGGTGCATACAATGGGATACTGTGCAGTAACTGTATAGCCATACAACTCTTCTAGCACAACTCTGATAAATACTAGGAAGAAGCCCAATGTGCTATGGAATATTCAATGTGACAAGAGACGATGAGATTTATCTTTGTGCAAACAACATTAAATTGAACCACAGTGAAGATGAGGATTAAGCAGTGAGAGGGTGAGGAGAGAGGGAATTAAATGAAGAAGCATCCCCAGAGGAGAGCAGAGGAGTGGGCAATTTGATGGACAATGGCACAAAGAACTAACAGGATGCCTGGTAGGTTAGAACAAGTGAGGTAGGGGACTGGAGGTTAAGATGAATTCTAATTTTACAGCCCGGAAGGTGGCACAGTAGATGAAGCGTTGGACCCTCAAGCATTAAGTCTTGAGTTCAAACTCCCCAGTATTGCATAGGCCAGACCATTTAAGAAAATTCCTCCTGTTGTGGTATACATCTGGCTCACGAATCAGAATCAACAAGCAGAGGAAAGAAAGTTTACAGCAGTCATGTGGAATGAGGCACAACTAACCTAAGGAGGAGGCAGCTTTTATTTTTTGCAAATGGAGGTTTTTCATTTTTGCAACACCACACCACCCTTTTCAAAAACAAGCAAAGGGGTTGGAGAGGTAGGTAAGCAGGAGAGCACAGGACTTTCATGCATGGAGACCTCGATTCTATTCTGGGTACTGCAATAATCAAAACTGAACAGTGCTCTGAAATTGAACTCTCTCTCTCTCTTTCTCTTTCTCTCATAAAAATAAATCTGCAAGGCAGAAACAACAATAAATCAATAAGTGCACACACACCAGTCTCGCAGAGAAACACACAGGTCTCTGAATAGTACTGAATTAAACTGATAGTACCAACACACAAACACACACATGATGTAACACCTGGTGACTTGAGACAAGATTATTCCTTTTTGTACAAGATATAGCTTGTCTAGAGATGAACTTTCGAGAGCTGGTGGTATCTACAGAGCAGTCAGTGGTACTATTTTGAGTTTCTAAGTACTTAGCCTTCATCCTTCACTGGATCTTCATGACCATATAGCAAAGTAGGGATGTGTTACTATCTCTGTTTGAGAAAAGAGGAAAATGAAACTTCTAGAAGCAATGTGTTCAGGGTCCTAGCTCAGAAGGGGCAAGGTCTTGGTCCACATGCATTGTGGTCCTTGGTTTCAATCATTACAGGTGAGTCAGAAGTTAGTGTAGAGAGGAATAGATTCAGTCTAGTTGTGTGCTTAAAGAGGAGTCATCAGACCAACCTTCCAGTCTAAATCCAGTTACCCTAGAGCAAAAATAGACACCAACTGACACCGTACACCGTTGCTCTCTAAAGCAACAGAACTTTTTGTAAGTAAAAAGTGACATCCTTCTCCCCAGAAAAAGTCAAATAACGTTGAGAATGAAAAGCATGCAGGGAAATCCAGGGCATGATTTACACGGAGTATATCTTTGACTCCTTCAAAATTGTGTTTATAGTTGCCTACATGAGTGCAAATTGCCTAAATTGGAATGTGTGGCAATGTCTTTTGGTCACAAAGAATGCGAGCATCAGGATGCACCTAAGTAAAATAGTGTGTTATTAGAGAACCGAGTCAGGGACTGCTGTGTTCCTTTCCAGTTCTCTAGTAATTAGAGTGGGGTTTACATTTGGGTTACCCCAGGCTATTTCCGTACGGTGTGGGTGAATGACAGGACATGCTGAATCAATACTTCACAACAGTGCTGGGAATGCCAAATGCCACAGGCACCAGGGTTCCCAATGAAACTGTGGCAAAGAAAATGCCAGAATGTCTGGATCCCAAATTGGATGCTTCTGCCTTCTCTTTAAAAAAAAAAAAAAGTGAGGAAAGTCCCTATTAGCAAAATGCCAAACTGAGCTTGCTGACCAGTCTGTAGTTGCACTGCCATTACAGATAGCAGGTATCACGCACAGTTCTAACACTGATTTCTAGTGCCTTGTTCCCCCCCATTCCCACTGAGCACCAGAATCCTGTCTTTGTGAATAGGTGGCAAAGTTAGGGAAGTGGCCATTAGAGGGGCTGAGACTCCCAACTGATTGCCTCACCTGGAAGCTATCAGCTAGGCAAATCGAACAGGGTCACAGTTGAGTGATTTTGGAGGCAAATTTCAAGTTAGTTGTAAATAACATTCTAACATTTGCTTTGCACACTCCTGGCACAGATGATTTAGGAAGGGGGGGGGAATCAAAACAATTATATTTGCAAGGAAAGGCAAATGTAAGATCCCATTTAAAAGTGAGCTGCTGGAGTTGGAAATTTTCCAGAGCTGTAGAATTTATGAGCAGGTACCAAATCCTTAGATGTAATTCTGACAGCCAGCCAATAGAGGGAGATGTTTTACAAAACCGTGAACAGAATGGAATTTATGGGCTCCCCTGGACTCCGGTATTGCTGTCTATGGAGTCACCTCCTTCCAGGCACCATGAAATGGGAACATCATGGCTTTTCCTAGTGAAATCTGAGAGATGCATGTGATGCCTACAGATAATACCATCAGTGTCTGTGAGGTGGGAATGGCTTCTCTTTTTCCTTGTCTCAAGTCTGTGTTGTAGGCAAAAGCCTGAGTCATACATGCCCTAAAAGCCTTTGTAGACTAATGAATCTTAGCACCTGAGCCCTGGTAGGCTGTATTCTGTTTTGAGAGAAATTATAAAAGAATCAGTAGCTCTACAATGGGGGGGGGGTGAGGGTCTGGTAGTATCATACCCAGTAGAGCAAATATTTTACCATGAGCAAGGACTCAGGTTCAAGCCTAGCGTTCCCACCTGCAACACTGTCTCATCCCTCATGAAGCCCCCCCACACACACACATAAGCTTCACAAGTGGTAAAACAGCACTGAAGGTGTCTCCCCTTCTCTTTTCTTCTCAACCTCACCCCACCTATCTCAATTTCTGTCTCTATTCAAATATATGTTTTTGTAAATGAATAAAAAACATATTTGAACGGGGAAGTTCAGAAATAGTGTGCCCTGTCATATGTGCAGCACAAGCTAGAGCCCAAGCACCGCACAGAAGGTGCCAAGGCAAGGGAAGAAGCTCTAGTGCTTGGCTCTATCTAAATGAAAAAAAAAAATAAGTCAGTGGGGACTGGAGAGATAAAAGTGTGCTTCGTGTGAGGTACAGGTTCCACAAAAGGAAAGAAAAGAAAAAGAAATGAGAGAGGAGGGAAATGGAAAGAGAGGAGGATAAAGGTAAGGAAGTGATGACTTTATGAGAAGCGTTGAATAGTTCATTAACACATTTTTTGAAATTTCAAAAAATGTACATTAAAATTATGAAATTAACACAAATAGACAAGCCTACAATAAGTTATCACTATATACCTATTAGGATAACTAAACTGTGTGCTCAACAGGGTGTGCCACCACCTAGCCCCTGTTAGAATAATTAGACTAGGGGCCAGGTGGTGGCACACCTGATTGAGCGTACATGTTACAGTGTCAGATCTGGGTTCAAGCCCCCGGTCCCCACCTGCAAGGGGAAAGCTTTGCGAGTGGTGAAGCAGGGCTACAGGTGTCTCTGTCTGTCTCCCTTCCTATCATCCCTCTCAATTTCTGGTTGTCTTTCTCCAATAAATAAATAAAGATAAAAAATAAAAAAGAATAATTAGACTATATATGTGTGTTTATATTTAATATCTATCTATATATCTATATCTATTTATTCAAGTGTTGCCAGAGATGCTGAACTTGTATGAATACAAAATGAAAGGGTAGGGAGTTGGGCAGTAGCACAGTGGGTTAAGTGCAGGTAGCACAAAGCTCAAGGACTGGTGTAAGGATCCCGGTTCGAGCCCCTGGCTCCCCACCTGTAAGGGAGTCCCTTCACAGGTGGTGAAGCAGGTCTGCAGGTGTCTGTCTTTCTCCCCTCCCCCTGTCTTCCCCTCCTCTCCCCATTTCTCTCTGTCCTATCCAACAACAACAACAGCAATAACTACAACAATAAAACAACAAGGGAAACAAAAGGGAATATTTTTTGAAAATAATAATAAACTTTAAAAAAATGAAAGGGTAAAGCTACTCTAGACAAGTGTGAATTTTCTCATAAATTCAACATACATTTACCACACAACCAACCAATTCTATTCTTCCTGAGTTCACTGAGAACTTTCAGGGTCGCTAGAATCTGAGAACCCAAATGTCAGTTAAGCCAATAAATGAAATAAAATGATAGTAACTGCAGATTATGGACTACTACTCAACAATAAGAAACAGTAAATTATTGATGTGGGCAACAAATACGAATGAATCTCTAGTGCATTGTGCTGGGTTTCTCAAGCTTTGCATCACTAAATATTTTGGACTTTGTTGTGGGAGCCACATTATGATATTTAACGGCATTCCTGGTCTCTTCCCACTATATTCATGTAGTAACAGTCCCCCATTCCCTCCAATTTTCATAACCAATTCTGTCTCCAGTTATAACAGATGTAGTGTGTGTGTGTGTGTGTGTGTGTGTGTGTGTGTGTGTGTGTGCTGGGGAGTACGGTGGGATTAATCTACTGTGCTACGTGAAAGAAGTCAAACACAAAATAGTACATACTACACGACACAAAGCACGCCTTTATCTCTCAAGCAGTCTAAAACATATACTTGTGCTGGTTCTTGCGCTACGTGCCATGTAGGCTTAACCCGCTGTACTACTGCCTGACCCTGTCTAAACCATATGCTACAGTTGAGATATGTAAACGTCAAAATGAATAGCTGAGTTCTGGATTTTCATATCAAATATCAAAACCTATACACTCGCCAATAAAGCATGTCAGCAGCATCACACATTTAAGGTCGTTTAGCTGTGGATGTTCATATATTCAGGAACTTTAAAAAATATTTATTTATTTATTTATTTTAGATAGAGGCTGATAGGTCAAGTGAAAGCAACTGCAACATCAAATGCTACTTCAGTGTGGTGGGGGCTGGGTCCTGCACATAGTAAAGCAGCATGCTATCCAAATGAGCTATTACAGGATGATTATAAATAAGATGTTATAATGGTTTGATTATAATTTATTAACTGTTTTAAATTAACTCTCAATTGGAATATTCTCTACCAGTATAGAAAAGTGCAAGTCTTTCACTTCTTTGGTTAGGTGTATTCCTACATATTTTATTGTTTTTGTTTCTATAGTAAAAGGAATTGATTTCTGGATTTCCTCTTCTTCCAATTTAGTGTTTGCATAGAGGAATGCCACTGACTTTTAAATGTTAATTTTGTATCCTGACACCTTACTGTATTGCCTGATTATTTCCAAGAGTTTCTTGCTGAATTCCTTAGGTTTCTCTAAGGATCATCAAAAGAATTTGGAATTTTGTCAAAGGCTTTCTCAGCTTCTATTGATATGACCATGTGGTTTTTGGTCTTGCTTTTATTGATGTGGTGTGGATCAAGTTGATTGATTTAGGTATATTAAACCAACTTTGCATCCCTGGGATAAACCCCACTTGGTCATGACGAACAATCTTTTTTTAAAAATATTTATTTATTTATTTCCTTTTGTTGCCCTTGTTGTTGTATTGTTGTAGTTATTACTGATGTTGTCATTGTTGGATAGGACAGAAAGAAATGGAGAGAGGAGGGGAAGACAGAGAGGAGAAGAGAAAGGTAGACACCTGCAGACCTGCTTCACCGCTTGTGAAGCGACTCCCCTGCAGGTGGGGAGCCAGGGGCTTGAACCAGGAAGGATCCTTATGACAGTCCTTGCTCTTCGCGCCATGTGCTCTTAACCCGCTGTGCTACCGCCTGACTCCCAACCATCTTTTTAATATAACACTGTATCTACTTGGCTATAATTTTGTTCAATATTTTAGCATCTATGTTCATAAAAGATATTGATCTGTAGTTTTCTTTTTTGGTTGTGTCCCAGTTTGGTTTTGGTATCAGAGTGATGTTGGCTTCATAGAAGCTGGAAGGGAGTATTCCAATGTCTTCAGTCTTCTAGAATACTTTTTAAAGTAGAGGTATTAACTCTTCCTTGAAGGTTTTGTAGAATTCATTTGTAAAACCATCTGGTCCAGGACTTTATTATTTTATTTTATTTTATTTATTTTATTTTTAAAGTCTCCAGACTATGTATATTTTTAATTTTATTTATTTTCCCTTTTGTCCTCTCCCCCCTTTTTTATTGTCCTTGTAGTTATTATTGTTGCTGTTAATTGATGTCTTGGTTCTTAGATAGGACAGAGAGAAATAGAAAGAGGAGGGGGAGACAGAGAGAGAGAGAGAGAAATAGACACCTGCAGACCTGCTTCACCACTTGTGAAGCAACTTTCCTACAGGTGGGATCCAGGGCTCGAACTGGGATCCTTACGCCATTTCTACACTTTACGCCAAGTGCGTTTAACCTGCTGTGCTACTGCCTGACTCCCCAGGACTTTTATTCTAGAGAAGGTTTTTGAAAACTGTTTCAATTTCACTGGCTGTGAGCCTGTTTATATTATCTAGTTCCTCTTTATTTAATTTTGAAAGCTCGTAGGTATCTAGGAAATCGTCCATTTCTTCCAGGTTCACTAGCTTGGTGGCATAGTCATGGAATATGTTCTTAGAAGCTCACAATATGTTGAATTTCTACGGTGTCTGATGTGATAGCTCCTCTTTCATTTACTATCTGATTTCTTTGGGTCTTTTTGTTTTTTGAGTCTGGCTAAAGGTTCACTCTTTCAAAGAACCAGCATTTACTTTAATTGATCTTTTTTATGGTTTTCTTATTTTCAATATTATTAAATTCTGCCCTAACTTTAGTGATTTCTGTCCTTCTGCTTGTTTTAGGGTTCCTTTATTCTTCTTCTTCTAGGTCTTTAAGATGTGCAATCATGCTGTTTATTTGTGTTTTTTCTTGTTTCCTAATGTGTGCTTGTATGGCTATGAACTTCCCTCTCAGTACTGCCTTAGCTGTGTCCCAAATATTTTGATAACTTGTATCTTCATTTTCATTGAACTCTCAAAACATTTTGATTTCTACCTTTATTTCTTCTTTGACCCAGTAGTTAGTTGCTCAATAGTGTACTGTTGAGCTTCCACATTTGGGAGTATTACTAATCTTCTGTTGATTGTTAAGTGTTAGTTTAATTCCACTGTGGTCTGAGAAGACGCTTGGGATTATTTCAGTGCTCTTGAATTTGCTGATGCTGTCTTTATGGCCTAACATATGGTCTATCCTTGAGAATGACCAGATGACTTGAGTAGAATGTGTATTCTAGTTTCTTGGGGTGAATGATTCTGAAAATGTTCAATAGTTCTAGTTTATCTATCTCCTCATTTAGCTCCCTCATTTCTTTATTGATCTTCTGCCTGGATGATCTGTCAAGTTGAGAGAGTGGGGTGTTAAAGTACCCTAGTATGACTCTCTGGTGTTAATATATTGCTGTAGCTCTTTCAGTAGAGTTTGATATACTTAGATGACTTCTCATTGGGTACAAAGATGTTAATAATTGTTAAGTCCTCTTGATTAGCTGATCCTCTAAGCATTAACAATGTCCACCCCTATCTTTTTTAATTTTATTTATTTTAAAGTCTATCATGTCAGATATGAAAATAGCTATTCCTGCTCTTTTTTGTGGGCCATTGGCTTGTTTGTCTTATTGAGTTAAATGGGTTTCCTGTAGACAGCATACTGTTGGGCTGTGTTTTCTGATCCGTCTTCCTACTCTGTACCTTTTGATAGGTGAATTCGGGCCATTGACATTTACTGATATCATAGATTGAAAATATTTTAACGCCATTCTTGTAGAGAGTGAGTGTTCTGATATATGGCCTATTTATGGTTGTCTGATTGTTTATAGGAGACCTTTCAGAATTTCTTTCAGGGCAGGCTTGGTGATAGTTGATTCTTACAACTGTTACTTGTCTGAGAATGTTTTTATGCCTCCATCTAGTCTGAATGACAGTCTAGCAGGATACAGTAGTCTTGGTTGAAATCCTTTCTCATTGAGTACTCGATAGATATCTTGTCATTCCCTTCTGGCCTATAGTATTTGTGTGGAGAAATCTGCTGCTAATCTTGTGGATTTTCCTCTATAGGTGACTCTTGTTTTTGTTTTGTTTTGTTTGTTTTTTGTAGCCTTCAGGATCCTTTCTTTATCCTTATTCCTTTCCATTCTAAATATGATGTGTCTTGGTGTCTTTAAGTCTTGGTTAGTTGTGTTTGGGACCCTCTGGGCTTCTTGAACCTTAATTTCTTTTATTCTGTCTAGACTAGAGAAGTTTTCAGCTATTATGTCCTGAAGAATGCTTTTCTTCTCCTCCCTCTCTTTCTTCCTCTGGTAAGCCAATAATGTGTATATTCTTTCTTTTGAAGTCATCCCATAGGTCTCTGTTGTTGTTTTCAGTATCTCTTAATCTCTTTTGAGATCTCTTACTTCTTTTTTAGTTGTCTCTAATTCATCCTCAATCTTGCTAAATGTGTCTTCAGCTTCATTTATTCTATTCTCTCTCCCCTCTACTATTTTCTGGGGTTCATCTATTTTGTTACCCTATTCTGATACTGTTCTAGCTTGTTCAGCTAGTTGTGTTCTTAGGTCAGCTATTTCAGCTTTTATCTCTCTAATGACCTTGAGATAATTAGTGTTTTCTTCCAGAGTCTCATTTGATGTTTCTGCATTTCTGATGACAATTCTTTCAAACACTTTAGTCACTCCTGTGACTATTTCCTTAACTAGTATTTGGATGTTTACTTCACTATTTTGTGGTTCAGCCTTAGGGGGGCTGTTAGCTAGACTCTTCTCCTGGTTCATTTCTCCAATATTTCTTCTTGTTGGTTTAACCATTCTAAATAGTATGTTATGAGGTCCCTCTCTCAGTACTTTTAAAACTACTGATCATTCTTGCCTAGACTGACTTGTGTCTAAGTAACGTACTTAAAGAGTTCACAGTTGTGGAAATTAACACTTATTTCAATATTATTTCAATCCCTGAGTTGGACCACAGTGACTATTAAAACCTCTTTTGTTCTTTTTCTTCCCTATAGGTTATGGGAATCTGAGAGCTCTTAAACTATAACTAGGCTTCTTAGCTTAATCCCTCACTCATGACTAAGAGTTAAAGCAAAGTGGGGGGGGGAGGGTGTAGTACAACTTTTATGCAAAGAGACTCTCACACCCCAAGGATCCAAAGCTCCAGGCTCAATTCAACTTCTCTGGCAAGCCGGGCAGCACTGCTGGGCCCTGTGAGTTTCTAAACAAATCCTGTTTATAGTCTGTAGGTTCTGAGGCAATTATTCCCCATATTATCATCAGGAGAACAATGTGAAAAGGCTCCCACTATACAGCCACACTGCTAGGTCACTGAGGTGTAGCTCTTCTCCTGAGTTTCCTGGTTAATTCGCTGTTCCCAGATGTCAGCACAGGGCCTTCTCCTTGCTGCTCCAGCCTCTGAAGGCAATAGCAATGGAGACTCACAGTTGCATTTGGTGAGTCTTAGAGGATTCCTCTCCTCCCTTCAGTTGTCTTTTTGTTAGTAAAACAGACTGGAGGTGGTGCCTCAACTGGCAAACTGCCATACTGTTACTAGCCACTTAATCTCTCCTTAGGCTCCTCCCTTTCCATGAACCACACATCTTTGTACTCACCAGTGCTTTGGTGGTTTCCTGAAGTCATTCTACTCTTACCTTGTTGTGGTCCCAGGTGGTCTCCTTTGGTATTCCTAGTTGACCTGGGAGAGGAGAGGAGAGAAACACAGTTGCTGCTGCTCTGTCTCATTTTTTTTATTTTTATTTTTATTTATAGAAAGGAAACACTGACAAAACCACAGGATAAGAAGCATATAATTCCACATAACTCCCACCATCAGAATTTCATATCCCATCCCCTCCCCCTGATAGCTTTTATATTCTTTATCCCTCTGGGAGTATGGACCCAGGGTCATTATGGGGTGCAGAAGGTGGAAGGTCTGGCTCCTGTAATTGCTTCCCTGCTGAACATGGGCATTGACAGGTCGATCCATACTCTGAGCCCTGGTCTAGCTTTCTGGTCCTTTTTCCAGCCATGACATCATCTCCTCAGATAATACGTTGGATCCACCTGCATATCATATTTCAGGCTCAGGGAACAAACAAACAAGCAACAACAAAAAACTAGTATAGTCATGGGCCCTTTGGAATATAACTAAAATAGGCCTACTAGCTACCTACAAAATGGAGACTCCCCAACTCTTCCTCTGCACTATTCCAGCCATTAGGTTCATGATTAGTCAATAACTTATTTGGATTTATATGTTAACTCTCTTTTCAGCCTCTTTAGTTTCTTTTATAGAAACAATAAAAAAAGAGAGAAGTTGTTTTGCAACATAAATGCTTTTAATGAACTGTCGAAGTACTACTTAGCTAAGCTTGAAATATGACGAGTATTTTGTATATGGTTTCTCCTCACCAAGGCAGAGCCAATTCTCCCTACTCACATGCCATTTGCTGAAAAGGAAGTAATAATGATGTCCCTAAAAATAAAGACCAGACAAAGGCTAACTATAAAGACAGAAAGCTGGAGGCAGAGGCCCAGCTGGGAGATGAGGCTGGTGCTGTGGGAGCTGTAAAGGAACATCCAGACTTTCTCAGAATTCCCTTGGGTGATGTCAGAACAGATGATTAGGGGACAAAAGATGTTTCAAGCTGAACTCCCAGCATGGCTTTTGAGCTACAGACTAATGACAACCGTTTGGCTGCTTGAACTCTGGAGCAAACAGAAGTTTAACTGGTGGTTGATAAATGTCACTGTTGGTTGTCATTTTCTCTTGATTTAAAAAAAAAAAAAAAAGCAACAACATATTTTTATCACGAAGGAAAAAAAAAATATGTAATGACTGTCAGAAAAACTTCCAAAAGATGACAAGATGTCGGCAGGCAGGAGGAATTAGCTACAGTATAAGGAATTTCCTAAGAGTGGAAACCTGGTTTTAAGCCAGTCAATTAAGGAATGTGGTTTGTTCATTAGTACTTAAAACAGGGCAAATAAGAAGATCCAGGCCAGGTGGTGGTGCACTCAATACAGAGTATATGTGACAATGTTCAAGGACTGGGTTCAAATCCCCAGTCCTCACCTGCAGAGGAGAAACTTCACTAGTAGTAAAGTTGTGCTGTCTCTCTCCCTCCCTCCCTCTCTCTCTCTCTCTCTCTCTCCCTCTCTACTTTTCTCTGCCTATCAAAAAAGAATAAATATTCCTAGGAGAGAAATTCTATAATTTCATCTAGCTCTAGAGTACTATGATTTTACCTAAACCTCCCTTAAGATGAGAACATTTAAAAAAAGAAAAAGAAAGAAAGAAAAAAAAGTTCGTTTGCCAAAACTATTCATCATATCTGTTTTGTTAAGAAGGAAATACATTTTTCTGGAGATATATATAATTCTTTGCTTCAATGATTTTCTTAGCTAAAATTAGATTCACTGGGATCAATGTAATGTCATGTTTTGCTTGTCTTTCATGTTGATTGATTTGTTTTGTGAATGAAAATATTATTATAGCAGAAAAAATAAATAAAAGAGGACAAAAGGTATTGGGAGAATACAATGAACTGAGAGTTCCTTCCTTGGTGTTAAGATACAAATAAGAAAAGCTGAGTCTGGGAATCCTACATCCTACTTCTGTAGCTATGAATCCAAACAAGAATCAGCGTAAGCTCCTCTTGATGGGCAGATGCTCTGCTCCTGCAAGTGACTGTGGAAGCAGAGCACTCTGAGTACCATTAGTACACTGTGCTGTTACAAAACAGAAAGACGTTCACCATTGTCAGCTGCTACTTGGTTTTTTTGAGACAGGGTCTGTGTCTTTAAAAAAAAAAAAAAAAACACCTTGAGTAGTACAAATAGTCTTGTAACATTTAGTGAAAGAAGATTTCTTCAAGATAGAGGCATCTGTGAGCCTCAGTCTCCCAGTCTGTGAGAGAGATGACACCATTTACCATGCCAGGTGGGAGTGTCCAATGAGATGATGCACTTAAGTGAATTAAATTTAATATTAGTACTAAGTGATATGTTGCCTGGGGCCGAGCAATGGTGCACCTGTTGAGTGCAGATGTTACCAAGTGCAAGGACATGGGTTCAAGTCGTGAGTTCCCAACTTGCAGGGTAGAAGCTTCACTAGTGGTGAACCAATGTTACCGGTTATTCTTTCTCGCCCTTTCTATTTTCCCCTCCCTCTCAACTTCTCTCTATCCTGTCAAGTAAAACATTATGTAAATGAATATTAAAATAATAATAATATTTTCCCATCAATTAGACCAATTTCTGATATATAAATAATTTCTGGTTTGTATTTAGAAGTTTATAGTCTCAGATTCAGCTTTCAATTAGACGATGTATATTTTATTTTAATATATTTTATTCTATTTTATTTTATTTTATTTTATTTTATTTTTATTTTATTTATCAGAGCACTGCTCAGTTCTGGTTTATGGTGTTTCTATGGGGACTTAACCTTGAGAGCTCAGAACCTCAGGCTTATAAATCACTTGCATTAGCAGTAGGTTGTCTTCCTAGCCCAGACAATGTATATTTTACATAAGCATGATATATATATATGTATATATATATATGTATATATATATGTATATATATATGTGTATATATATATATATATATGATATCTTAAATAGATTGGAACCTATGTTTCAAGAATTATAAAAAATGGACACTTTCCTTATAATGATAGAAAGTGACAATTATTTCCAATAGATGATTAGCTGTGACACTTGAGATCATATGGATTTCCTAACTCCCAAAACCCCACCCCAAACTTCAATTTGTAGACAGTAAAAATGACACATTATATGGGATAGTAGTTCTCCTCTAAAGATCACAGGAACTATGGTTTCTCGCCAGAGATGGTTGAGAAACAAACAAACAAACAAAAAACATTAAGAAAGTATATATGTACAATAAACTATTATTGCATTCACACCCTAAATTATAACTCTAAAGAAAAAAGATCCAATTTACAGATTTGAGGAAAGTAGTATGATTTATTTTTACAGTTTCCCAGGAACTTAATCCTAGTTGAATGATATTTGCTCAACTATTTGCCCAGTTAACCAACCCCCACATACCAGCAGCAACATTCTTTGTGGCTCCAGTTTTAAGTAATGGGTTGGATTTAGACTCTCCAGGAAGATATCAATAATTCCTCTCAAGAGCTACCTGTAAGCTATTTCCAAAGCAAAGTTTATAGTTTTTTTGAGACAGGGTCTGTGTCTTTAAAAAAAAAAAAAAAAACCACCTTGAGTAGTACAAATAGTCTTGTAACATTTAGTGAAAGAAGATTTCTTCAAGATAAAAGGTAAAAGTTAACATCCATGGCATCTTTCTGGAAACTCTGATGACTCCATGCCCTTATAAATAGTTAAACTTCTGCCTCTAGATTGTCAGAATTACTGCTAGAAATCCTAGAATTTAGAAATAACAAAAATAACTAAAGACAGGAGATGAGTTTTTTTTTTTTTTTTCTTCCTCCAGGGTTATTGCTAGGGCTCAGTGCCTGCACTACGAATCCACTGCTCCTGGTGGCCTTTTTTTTTTTTTTTTTTAAATATATGGGACAGAGAGAGATTGAGAGAGGGAAAGACAGATAGACACTTGCAGACCTGCTTCACCACTCATAAATCATATCCACAGCAAGTGGGGAGCTGAGGGCTCAAACCTGGATTCTTGCGTGGATCCTTGTGCTTAGTACTATGTGCACTTAACCAAGTGTACTACCCCACCCAGCCCCCAGCAGATGAGTATCTTCTCACTTCTTAAAATGCATTTTGTGTATTTTTTTTAATCTTATTTAATTTTTAGATAGAGAAGAGGGAGGCCAAGAGAGCCAAAGAAACCACAGCACCAAAGCTTCCCTCAGTGCTTTAGGACCAGCCTCAAACCTGAGTTACACACATGGCAAAAAGCAGTATGCTGTCTAAGTGAGCTATTTTACCAGCCTTGTATGTGTATTCTTTCCTACAGTTCTAGAACTTCCTCCTGGAATTCTTGGTTCAGAAAAGGTCCTCACGCTTTAGCTGCTAAAAATCCTCCATGTCTAGATGCAAGTGGCAAAGTTTTCTAGATAGAGACTCCAAGCCTGTAAAACTGAATTTTGCCCAAAAGGTCTTGTTACAGCCTTATTTGAACACTCTGACACTCTAGATTGGATTGATGGGTTTTGAAGCTACCTGATTTCACTCATCTGTGTACCTCTTAAACTGTAAATGGCTATACAATGTATCCAAATATATTTATGAAAAAGATTAGGCCTTAGAACGGGACATATAAAGCAATAGGAATCATGGCTTACATCTTGTTCTTGGAATTTCTAGAAAAACTGTGAGGTTATAATTGACACAAATATTTTTTTCCACAAGCTAAAGAACATTTACCAGAAACGGTTATAAGCAGACAATTAAGAGAAGTAACAGGAAGTCTGACCTTAAGGGATAGTCAGCTTTATTCACACATGTGTAAGAATTTTCATTAAATAATTATTAAAAACTACTTAAAAATAAGGCAGTATCATTTGTAATTAATTTACTGTTCCCTGGACAGCACTAGTAATAATGTGCAAATATATCTACTGTGTTTAGAGAAAGAAATGCATGTTTTCCAGACTTTAAACATTTCTCTGACATTACCTTACTCTCCCTCTCACCTTTCATTTCTTCCTCTCTCCCTCTTTCTCTTTTGTTTCCTTCCTTTCTCTCCTGTTTTCCTCTTTCTTTTAATTCAAGTTAAAAATAAGCACTTGGGCTTTATTTATAAAAAGTCTACTAGTGTATAAAGTCAAGATAGACCTGGTGTTCTCTGTGCTCTTTCTTCCTTGACAGCTAAAACTCAAATGTCATGAACTAGAATTCACTTCACTTGCATAATGGAAATCCTAGATCTCTTAATCCTGACCCCCCAAAACCCTGCCTTTTTAGAAAATGTGTTTTACATAATCAACAGCACACTATTATCTGCCCAGGGATGTAGGTCTGCTTTGTATCTTGTTCTCTTCTAATCTTTTTAGTGCTTTAGAAGTCAATCATTTAAGAGAAAGTCTTTGAAGTTCTCCTTTAGACACTTTTTTGTTCCTTTAACATCTTTGGTGATGCGTTTATGTGTATTTGTACTATCTTGGGGCATGTGTTGTTGTCAGCTTTTCAGGGCTATATCATTTCCAACCTATCCCTTGTGCTAAGCTCTTTGGTTCAAGCCATCCTCACTCTTGTATATTTAAGAATTACGGTAATATAAATGTTTCTCAGATATCTTCTCAACTCTCTGATTTTCTTGTAATGTAATGTAAGTAGCACCAGTCTTCAGAAGAATCTCTAGTTCATACTTTGAAAATGACTGATTTACTGACTGATTGGTTGGTGAGGAACCTGGACCTTGCATATGCATAGATACCAAGTCCACTTGTTCATTCAGATATTAAAGAGAGAAGGAATGAGAGGAAAAGACAGCACTGCACTAGAGTTTCCTCTAGTGCCTTGGCACCTTAAACTGGGTTGTATGCTTGGCAAGGCAGCCGCCCTACCTGCTAAATTACTGCTCTAGCCCTGGAAGAAATTGTAAAGTACTATGTAATAGTTGTTTGGGTTTTTTGTTTGTCTGTTTGTTTGCTTGCTTGCTTGAGAAAAGTATCTTACATATAATATTTGTTTTCTCTGTGGTAAATCTGTGGATGAGATGAGAGCTTCCTTATTATTAAAAGAAAAGCAGAGCCACAGAAAGTAATGCCCTGATGATAGTACTGATGGAGACATATTTCAGATCAACTAATATCTGATATCCAATTTTGACCCATAGAATTATTTTTATCTCCACATTTGAGTCCAAGTCTTTCATGAGACTCAAGAAACACATAGAATACTTTATATTTCTCTCTCTTTGTTTTTAAGAAATTTAAAATCACAATAGCATTCTGTAGTGTCCATATATGACACACTCCAGTACAATCATTATTGTTTTGGGAAGTCAAGTGAGAAAAAGGACTAGACCTGGAATTTCATCTTCTGAAGTACACACACATTACAGAGTAATTTAATTATCATAAGGAGTTTTCAATCAGCTTCAGTGCCAACCTCCAAATGTTTGTGCATTCCAAGGATCTGCAAATAATTAGGTGATGGTTCTGGAATGCAGAAATAACAGGTTTGTCAACAGCACTGGTTTTCAAAAAGAATCAAAAGCAACAGAAGCATAGCTGAGTCCACTCGGGCAAAGAATCTTTCCCTTATCTACAGGGGCATTCCATATTTGCTGTGAAAAAAATGTTTGGTCAGATGTCTACATGTATCAGATTAAGAAATAAATTCATAATATAGTACTTGTGTAAAAGTCATGTTGTCATTTAACATGTACTTTTTAAAAAATCACATTTTCTTTCAGATTTACTGAAATTCTAGTCAAGTCTAACTGAAACTGCCCTAAGCAGAGGCCTGATATTCTTGTTTTTGATTAATTAGTTAGCTATTGGACAGAGACAGAGAGAAATTGAGAGGGGAGGGAGAGATAGAAAGAGGGGGAAAGACAGAGAGAGACACCTGCAGCACTGTTTCATTACTCATAAAGTTTTCCCCATGCAGGTGGGAACCAGGGGCACAAACCCAGGTCCTTGTGCATAGTAATGTGTACACCAGGTGTGCTACCACCTGTCCCTGTCCTGATAGACTCAAGATATAATTGTTAGCAATTCTGCTTCTGGAGATTTGCTCTTACCTAGAAGTAAAAAGGCTGTGTAGCTAGAAAAGAATGTAGTACAAATCAATTTCATAATTACTGGAGATCACAATTTCTTACAAATATTTACTATCCTCATCCTTTTCCACCAGTGTACTTTCTTCACCACACAGCATTTCTATATCTCACAAACAGGCAGTGTGAGTGGAAGGTTCTTATTCTTGGGAATACATTGGGAATAAATGAGAATAAACCGAGATAGGACAGGGAGATAGAAAGAGGGAGAGAAAGACAGATACCTGCAAAACTGCTGCGGCTTGAACCCAGGTCCTTGTGCTTGGTAATATGTGCACTTAACCACCAACCAGCCCCCCCCCCACTTTGATTTCTTCTTTTAGACCTCTTAGTTGTTGTTTCCACTTCGATTAAGATATATATATCATTCCTTAATACGTAGCAAAGGAAAAGAAGAAAACTTGACACTTTGAAATAACCACACACTCATTTGTTCAGGTCATTTTCAACTTTCCTTTCTTTAGAAGCTAAAGTCTTTTCTGACTTGTAAGTAGCTCCAAGCTTTCTATACATCTGTATAACCTCCTCTTTCTGTGTATTCAGAGAGGAAATGTGCTCCAGTTGTCTCTTCTTATAAGGACACTAAACACTTAGGTGGGAGCCTGTCCTGAATGAATTGAATCTTAATCACTTTATTATTATTATTATTATTATTATTATTATTATTATTATTATTACCAGAGCACTGCTCAGCTCTGGCTTATGGTGGTAATGGTGATGGGATGTGGGACTTCGGAGCCTCAGACATGAGAATCTCTTTGTATAACCATTAAGCTATCTATCCCCACCCTTTAATCACTTCCTTAGAGACCTCACCTGCAAATATAAACACATTGGGTATTAGAGGTTCAATACATGAATTTAGGGAGAACATAACCATCCAGTCTGCAACATGACATACACAAAATTCAACTCAAAGTAGACTAAATACTTAACTGGAAAGTCCCGATCAGTCTGATTCAATGAAGAAAGCATAGAAGGGAAGCATTGTGATGTTATAATTGCCATGATTTCTCGGCTATGATACCAAAAGCACAGGTTAAAGGGGAATGGTGGAGGGTGGCTGCCAAAAGTGGCTCATTTGGATAGTGTACATGACCCAGGTTCAAGTCTGGCCCCCACTACATCGAAGGAAAGAAGCTTTGGTGCTATGGCCTCTCCCTCTCTCTCTTCCTTTCTGATTTTCTGCTTTTTGTGTGTCAATCCAAGCAAGCAAGTAAAAGGAGTAAAGAAAAGGAAAGAAAAGAAAAGAAAAGAAAAGAAAAGAAAAGAAAAGAAAAGAAAAGAAAAGAAAAGAAAAGGAATTAAGTTTAGAAGTCAGAAAATAGCTCATCTTTAGGGTGTGTGCTTGGTATGGATTTAGAGCACAATAACCACGTGGGAATGTCACTACACCAAGGGAACCTCTACTCTCTCTCTCTCTCTCTCTCTCTCTGTCTCTTCTCTCTCTCCCTCTCCCTCTCCCTCTGAAAAAGAATGATATATATCCCAGGTAACTACAATGGAACCCAATATATCATAGAGATTCAACAAAAATTGCTAAGTGAAGAAACGAAAAATTTATGATTAATGATAGTAAGTGGAGTCAACACTAAATATAAATGGGGCCTGGTGGTGGCACACCTGGATAAGTACACATGTTACAGTGCACAAGGATCTGGGTTTAAGCCTCCGGTTCCCACCCGCATAGGGAAAGCTTTGCAAGGAGTGAAGCAGTGCTGCAGATGTCTCTCTGTTTCTCTCCCTCTCTAGCTCCACCTTCCTCTCAATTTCTGGCTGTCTCTATCCAATAAATAAAGGTAGTAAAATTAAAAAAAAAAAGGGAGGAAGGAAGGAAGAGAAAGAAAGGGAGGAAGGAAGGAAGAAAAGAATATTTAGAAAAGAGAACCACAGAAATAAAGAAAAAGGTGAACTAGAAATCACATTGGTAGTGATTTGGCATAGCAAAAAAAAAAAAAAGGAAGGAAACAAGAAAGAACATCGAGGTCTTCTGGTGACTGGTTCTGTCCAGTTCTTTAGTGGTTCTCCAGCTTGTTCCCCCGTATTAGTGCAGACTTCTTTGAGACTCTGGATCACAGTCAGAATTGCATCAGTTTTTTCCCCTCTGTGGCTTTTAACTGAATTATCCCCCCCCTAAAAAATACTAATTAGGGAATACAATTTAGACAGCAGCTCTGAAGATCCCCATAGTAGAGTGAATCAGTCACCAGACTAGACTTCCAGAATCACCTACTACCCTAAGCACCCACTCTTCTGTAGTGGATTGCCTTTATAAATGGCATTTCTCATTGCCGATGATTTTACCATCAGTCTCAATGTTCATGGCATTCAGAGACAGAAGTAACTGTGATACTGAACAAAAAGCAGTATCTGAAAAGTAGTGAAAATTTCTTTGCTCAGTGGTCAAATGTCTGCTTTTACTTTGCTTTGTCCCTTTTTCTAGGTACAATTCCTTTCCTTAGCCAATAGGTAAGGATATGGTAATGAGTACCTAAAATAATGTTAACTTACATTTTTCTGAATGATTAATTTACACTCCTCATTCCTAAATTCTGTTTTATTATAGAGGAAGAACACCAAATAAAGGAAGAGAAGAAAAAAAGAAAAAATCCTGAGAAGAAGAAAAAATGCTCGGGGGAAGAGCAAAAAATGGAAGTTATTGAAGTTCAGAGATGACACTACAATGCTGCTACGGAGACAGAGGAAATAAGATGTGAGAGTTTCCTACCCATGCTGAATAAGAGGGGAAAATGAACACAAGAATCAAGATATGAACTAACTGACGACACAGTGATGGTATTAATCATTAATGAGCTGAACAAGGGAGAGAGATTTATATTTTTGTGACTCTGCTTTATGAAATAAAAACCAACTACTATACAGGGTTGTGTTACTATTGAAAAGCCGAGCCCTCCCTTGAAGCATTGTGTAAGTCAAGTCAGCACGAAGTGAAGAACTATTATGAATTTATATGGGAAATACTTTTAGTACTCCTAGCTCCCCCCAAAAAAATCAACCTATAAATACTACCAAATGACACATCAATCAACCTACTGCATAAATGCTAAACTTACAGACCTAAAAAAGACACCATAAATTGCCTAATCAAATAGTTTCTATTTAGACCTAGACACCCTCCTCACCTACTTCCCATTTTACGTCCCAATCACTCAAAGACTAAGCTTGTCAGACAAAAGTAAGGACTACAAAAGCTGGATAAGGGCAAGCAACCAGCACACTTTAGTGATGGCTCTTCGGACACTGCCAGGCCACCCTATCACTGGTGCCCTAGTCAGGGAGTCCTGGGATTTCCACACAGACATGATGGGCCTACACCTCTAACAGATCCCTCTCTCCACTGTCATTGGTCATCTCCATCAGCGACAGTATAGTGCACCCCTTTGTGGGCCCCTACAGGACCTGGCCCTCAGTGTGGATCAACAATGGTAGGGACTGTTCCATTCTCTGTAGGGAGGTTAGGCAACATACTCTGCCACTCTAGGAAGTTGGGGCCTCAAATTAGTGCAGCCTGGAATGTTCCTAGCAATGACCACAGAATGAGAGCTCAGACCTACAGGGATACCAAGGTTACACAGGCTCCTGTGCTGAGTATGGGCCCCAGATCAAATCAATGGGGTTTACAGTTTATAACATTTATATACTTTCTCCATATTTGGGAGCTACTCTCTTCCCTCATCCAGCTTTCTAGTCCTTTTTCCAACTATGACACCATCTCGCCAGACAATAACTTAGGTCACCTGCATGGTAGCTGTCAGGCTCAGGCAAAAACTAGTCATGGGCCCTTTGGAATATACCTAAAATAGACCTACTAGCATTTTCCAAAATGGAGATCCCCCCAAATCTTCATCTGTAATATTCTTGCCTTTAGGTTCCTGATTAATCAACAATTTGTTCTGCCTTATATCTAAACTCTTTTCCAGTCACCAGGTTCCAGATGCTACTATGATGCCAACCTGACTTCCCTTGGCAGACGACCCTGCCAATGTGTCCTGGAGCCCCACCTCCCTAGATCCCTGTCCCACTAGGGAGAGAGACAGGCTGGGAGTATGGATTGACCTGTCAACACCCATGTTCAGTGGAGAAATAATTACAGAAGCCAGACGTTCTATCTTTTGTACCCCACAATGATCCTGGGTCCATACTCCCAGAGGGATAAATAATAGGAAAGCTTTCGAGGGAGGGGATGGGATATGGAGTTCTGGTGATGGGAGTTATATGGAATTGTACCCCTTCTTATCCTATGGTCTTGTCAGTATTTCCATTTTATAAATTTAAAAGAAAGCTAAACTTACACTAACAAAATAGTAAAAGCAGTCATGATAACAATTTGTGGTCTGGGAAGTGGCACAGTGGATAAAGCATTGGATTCTCAACCATGAGGTCTCAAGTTTCTTCTTCTTCTAGCGTTTGCCCTTCTTCCGTAGCCAGTCAACAGCGTCAGGTTGAAAGCTGTCAGGAGCTGCTTGTTGCTGGCTTTGAAAGTGACTGGGATCCATGTGGATTCAGTCGGCTAGGAAGGATCGTCAGTTTCCCCAATGAATGGGTACTCACGGGATGCACCACGAGAAGGTCATCTCAAGTTTGATCCCCAGCAACACATGTACCAGAGTGATATCTGGTTCTTTCTCTCCTCCTATCTTTTTCGTGAATATATAAATTCTTTAAAAAATATATACATTCAAACAACCTGTAAAAGTAATTTCCAGGGCCCAGGCGGTGGCACAGCCAGTTAAGTGCACATATCACCAAACTTTGTGACCCAGGTTTGAGTTCCCACTCCCCACCTACAGAAAGTATGCTTCAGAAGCAGTAAAACAGGTCTGATCTCAGTATTATCGGATATGATCTCAGTATTATGAATTCACAATGTATAATTATGAATGCATAATGTATCCAGGGAATAAGTACCATCTTATGTCTTCCACCCCCCCCAAACTTAAATTCCCTGCTAATATCTTACAAATCCATCATAATCAATGCTGATAACATCATGATAGGAAAGAATTCACAATACTGCCGAAAATAGCTAACCTATATGTACTAAAAAGATTGGGTCAATATTTCTCCAGTAATAGCAGACCCAGTTCATCTCTGCCTGTCTGTCCAGTAGATTTTACTCTCAAGAAAAATCTAATTAAAACAAAACAAAACAAAACAAAAAAGTTCTCTTTCTAGATAAATAAGCATAGTACGGTAAGCACACTGTTTAGCAAAAGTAACCAAGCAGTCACCCAGGTCATAGGTTAGAATACTAAAACTTTCAAAGGATGCCCTAAATTAGAGAGAAACAGAGCGTGCACTTTAAAAATAAACAGCTCCGGGATTGAATATTCTCCTTTTCCTTTATTATATGCCTTTGTGAAGCCCAACAAATTCCAAACACTGCCATGCCAGCTTTTTCAAAAAGGGAAAAGTTTTATTGCTGTACAAATATGCAATAGAAGCTTTGAGCAGTGTTTAAAGCATCCTTCCTGCTCCTGTTTTAGGAATCTTTAAATGATGAGGAACTTTAGATGCTGTCTGTTGACTCATCCAGCCTGTCAGGAACTCAGAAAAGTGAGAATATTCCCCTGGGTCCTAACACAATTGATCTGGGGGTGGGGGGATCTATTAATGAAAACTTAAGCATATGTCTCAGGTCAGATAATCAAAAGGAGGCAGGGGCTGGGTGGTGGCGTAAGGACCTGCTCAAAGATCAGGGTTCAAGCCCCAGGCTCTCTATGTGTTGGGGAGGGGAGGATACTTAACAAACTAAGAAGCAGGGCAGTAGGTATCTATTCTTCCCTCCTCTCTCAATTTCTCTCTGTCATATCCAATAAAATGGGGAAAAATGGCCACCAGGAGCAGTGGATTCCTAGTGCTGGCACCAAGCTCCAGCAATAATCTTTGAGACAATAAAATAAAATAAAATGAAATAAAAAATAAAGTAAAAATAAAAAGGAGACATGAAACGAGTTCTCCTGAATATATTTGAAGAATAACTGTAAACCTCGTTAAACAATTGTTGATATCTAGAACACAACCAACCTACCAAATCAATTCAAGATGCCTCTTAACCAATCATGTTGTGATGACAGGCCTGTAAATCAACATTTTCTCAACAAAGTAAGATGGAAGTTGAAAAAGAAAGGAGACAGCTACATTGAAAATAGAAATTGTGTGATCCTTTTGTAGTTCATAAGCGTGATGATTGGGTTGCCAAGCGACCATGAGATGTGCCACCCACAAAAGAAAAAAAAAAAAGAAATTACACTGGAAATAGAAATTGTGCCATTTCATATCTTCATATATGTTGTAGACAAGCTGTGTAGGTTGGATAATGTGTTCTTAAGTGTCATGCCTATCATAGTTCTTTTTATTTTTTTTTAAATCAAAACAGAAATTTTAGCTTTAGGACTGGTGAAATAGCTCACTCACATGGTGTACTGCATTGCTATGTGCACGACCTAGGTTCAAACCCAGCCACCACTGCGCTGAAGGAAGCTTTGGTGCCATGGTCTCTCTCTCTCTCTTTCTCCCTCACTTTCTCTCTCCCTTTAATTCTCTCCTCTTCCCTCTCTCTTCCTCTCTGCCACTAGCCAAAATTAAAAAAAAAAATCCCATCTTTTATTTTATCCAAGTGTTCTACTAATTATGATTTATAGTCAGAATAAAAGTAAACTGAATAAGAAACTCCTCCCCAGAGACTGGAAGGTACTGGCTTTCTCTCAAGAGATTCCATTCTTGTAGTTTCCCACCCTAGATTCTTGGTGAAAGAATTTAGAGAAGAATATAGAGTTTGGAATGTTTGTCACTATAAAACCTCCTCAAATGTCTCTGTTTTGATATGCAATATTAATATAGGTTTAAAGATATATCTGTCATCTGAAATGTACTATAAATATATAGGTAGAGATTCCTTATGTTCCTTTTTTCCACTGAAAATCTTATCAATACTTTTTCACCCTGGAATCACTCTGAGCAAAATTTTGCTTGATTTAATAGTAACCTCCAGCCAGCGATCCACCAAGAAACACTGTTTCTCTTCACAGCTTTCCCACTTTGCTGCTCCAAATGAAGATGAGGTTTTATGCAAATAGGCTTCCTGTCTTGTGAAGTGTTTCAGAGGCAGTAAAGGAGAGTTAGATTCTGATGGGTATGATGGATAAGAATTGTGTTTCAGACTCTGGCTCCTGAAAATACAGATCCAGAAACAGAGCTTTGGCTGGGGTTAATGGGTCGCTCTCAGGTATACTTAGAGAGTCAGAGCCAAGCAAAGAAAAACATTTGCTCAGATAAGAGAAGGATTCCATCAAGAAAATAAGAAGGAAAGAGAGAGAGAGAAAGAGAGAGAGACACACTTAAGAAAGATACAGTGTTTTGAATAAGTAAACATTTTATTTTGCTTTACAATAGACAGGAAAACAATCTACTGTTTGTTATTATCCCAACTATCAGTGTTCTAACTGATGACAGACTGAAGTATCTGATTCCAGAAGGAAGAATGGAATTCTGGGTCACTTTATTCCAAAGAAAGTCTATGTATCTCAAAACCACATTACTGAAAATACATATGGTGGGTCTAAAATGCTAACTCTGCATGTGCCTACCTGAATAATTTAGCCACTGACTAATGACTTAGAAATAGAAATAAATTGTTCTAAGACTAAAACCAACAACTTACTATATGTGCAACCAGGAAAATTTAAAAAAAAAAAAAGAATTTTAGAAATAACACAAATTTAGAAATCACACATACTCCCTTGTTTTGAGGTCCTCTCCAATGTAATCTAGTATTTGAAGAACTAACAAGAAATTAGACTAATTAGCTTAAGTTTAACTGTTAGTCTCTTTTAGCCCAAAGTCCTTCTAGAAGAGTACAAGAAAAATGACTAAAAGACTTACAAATACAGAGGTCTGGAAATAAAGGGCCAGTGAGCTACGTTTTTTCCTCAGTCTTAAGAGTTATGTTCAGTCCAAATGCAGTAGTGCCCATCTGACTACACATGTATGTTTTGGGTCTTTTTTCTTTTTGACTGATTTTCACCCAGAAATCATATTGCTCTGTCCTATTCCACTGCTACCAGTAAAAAAAAAAAAAAAAATACAGTCAGTGTTCCACACCTTTGGTGGAGGCAGAGTCAGGCCTGCTGAATGGCACAATATATATATATATTCAGGAAAAGGTATGAAATTGTACCCCTAAATTATACAACCTTATAAACTAATTTTATTTCAACAAAAGTTTACAAGTTGAAAATATAAATAGGCAAAAAATAAAACACTGTTATCAATTACATGTGAGAATATAATGCCATGGATGTGACAGGGAATTAGCAAGAGAACACAGGAGAATAGGAAGCAGCACCATATGCTTTCAAATTTCAAGAGGTTACACTTATAAGGTTACACAGGCTCTTGTGCCAAATAAATATTTACATGCCCTGAGTCAGGTGAATGGGATAAAGTTAATTTTATTGATAGATTTTTTTTTTTCCAGAATTGGGAGCTACTCTCTTCCCTAATCCAATTTCCTTGCCCTTTTCTCTACTCTGGCACTATCTTAGACAATATTTTTGGTCAATTTCATGTTACCTATCAAACTCAAGCAAAAACTACGATAGTTGTGGACCTCTAGGAACATGCCTAAAATGGACTGCCTAGCTTCTCTCCACCCTAAAATCCCTGTTCTCATCTGCTCTATTCCTACTTTCTTTTCTTCTTTTCTTTTCTTTTTCTTTTTACCAAAGCTCTGCTCAATTCTGGTTTATGGTGGTGCTAGGGATTAAACCTGGGATTTTGGAGCCTCAGGCAGGAGGACCTCTTTGCATAACCTTTATGCTATCTACCCTACCCTACTACTACTTTTTGTTTCCTGTTCATTAATCATCTTGTCCTGCTTTGTATCTTGCTGCCTTTCAGCCAATAAATTGCAGGCACTATTACGATTCAATCCAGACTTCCCTGAGCAAATGATCTCACTAATGTGTCCAGGAACTTCACCTCACCAGAGCCCTACCCACCTAGGGAAAGATAGAAACAGGCTGTGGGTGGGAGTTGGGCGGTGGTGCAGCAGGTTAAGCGCACGTGGCGCCAAGGACAAGGACCAGCATAAGGACCCGGGTTGGAGTCCAGCAGGGGAGTCGCTTCATAGGCGGTAAAACAGGTCTGCAGGTGTCTTTCTCTTCCCCTCTCTGCCTTCCCTTCCTCTCATGATCGCTCAACAATTTGTTTGGCTTCATATGTTAACTCTCTTTTCAGTCACCAGGTTCCAGATGTCATCAGGATGCCGGCCAGGCTTCCCTAGACTGAAGACCCCACCAATGTGTCCCGGAGCTCTGGTTCCCCAGAGACCCACCCTACTAGGGAAAAAGAGAGGCAGGCTGGGAGTATGGACCGACCAGTCAATGCCCATGTTCAGTGGGGAAGCAATTACAGAAGCCAGACCTTCTACCTTCTGCAACCCTCAATGACCCTGGGTCCATGCTCCCAGAGGGATAGAGAATGGGAAAGCTATCAGGGGAGGGCGTGGGATATGGAGACTGGGTGGTGGGAATTGTGTGGAATTGTACCCCTCCTACCCTCTGGTTTTGTTAATTATTACTTTCTTAAATTAAAAAATTATATTAATTAATTTATTTATTTATTTTCTCTTTTGTTGCCCTTGCTGTTTTTTTATTGTTGTTGTAGTTATTATTGTTGTTATTGATGTTGTTGTTGGATAGGACAGAGGGAAATGGAGAGAGGAAGGGAAGGCAGAGAATAGTGGAGAGGAAGTGTTAGGGGGGTACTCACTGCAAACTCTAGTGTACTTCTGCTTTCAGGTATATATTTTGCAGTAGTTTACAGATACGACATCAATAACAACAATAATAGCTACAACAACAATAAAAAAAACAGCAAGGGCAACAAAAGAGAAAATAAATAAATATAATTTTTTAAAAAAAAAAAGAAAGAAAAACAAACAGGCTGGGCGTATAGATTGACCTGCCGATGTCCATGACCAGCAGAGAAGCAGTAACAGAAGCCAGACCTCCCACTTATTGCAACCCCAAAATAATTATGGTCCATACTCCCAGTAGGCAAGAAATGGTAGGGGGAAGATGACCAGATGGCTCTTAACATCAACTCCATCAGGAACCAAAGAGAGAGGAAAAAGGGAGGGACGTCTGTATGTAGTAATAGGCATATGTGTGACTTGGGAAGGAAGAGAAGGCACCTTAAAAGGGGGTGTGTGTATGAGTATAGACAGATGGTTATAGAAATAATAGTTAACCCATATTAGCAGCCTTGGGAGAACTGCTGTAGCTTACAATGAAGAGACTGGGGAGTCAGAACTTTGGTGGTGGGAATGGTGCGGAATTGTACCCCTGTTATTTTATAATTTTGTAAATTAACATTAAATCACTAATAAAAAATAAAAATAAGGAGACAAGTTGCTATTTTACTTAAAGTTGCCAGGGAGATTCTTAAAGTTAAGGTGGCATCAGAACAGAGAACTGGATGAAGTGGAAATTAATAACACTGACACCTAATGAATGAAAGAATAATCCATTACAGAGGGAAGATATATGTCTCCAAGACAGAAAACTCAAGGGACAGCAAGGGGTGACAACTTTGGAGATGTGGGTTTGAGATGAAACCTGAGAGACTGTGGAAAGAGGACAGTCAATACACTACATACCCCGAGGCAAAGAATGTGACTGTCACTCTGAGTCTGATCTGAATTCATCAAGGGAACCAGAACTGAGGCTGGGGAGAGGATGTTTGAATGAATATTATCTCCCCCCTTTTTTTTAATGTGTTAGGGAAGAAGCAAAGATGAAACTATATCCACACCTTAAAAGAGAGAGAAAGAGAGAGAGAGGGAGAGAGAAATATTAATTAACGAAAGGTTATAGTCCAACAAATAGCCTAGAAAAGATGGAACAGCCTTGGAGTTTTATAGAAAAAACAGAACATGTTTCCTTGCCCTTCTCACCAGCTAAGTTCTGGAATCAGTTCCAGGTAGGAAAGCCAAAATTTTTAGAGGCACAGTGCCTGAACTGAGTGATGACTGAAAACTGATTAACTTGCCAGCCACAGCAAATGCTTTTTATCGGGGGGGGGGGGGGGGGGGGGGGGGGTTGTTGTTGTTCCCTTTGCACTTGGAGGAAAAAGAAGCACAAGTACTTTGTTGTCACTGCTATTCTTGCTGTGGTTTAAATAGCTTAACTCTAAATAAGGTGGACCATATGGGGAACACATGGCAGTACTCCACAGATCAAATTCTACAGGCATCTCAGCTTTGAATTGTCTTTAAGGCTATGAGTCAAACTGGAGTAATTTCACCAATTATATCATAGCATAGTATTGTAAGGAAAGAATTCTGAAACAATGATCTGTGATTTTGATTAAGTGTCCCAATTAGGTCTACTGCTATAAATATCAAAATATATCTTTCTTGACCCAGTTATGTAAGGATTTAAATTACCCTTTAAAAGAAAGCCTCTATTAATCTTAATTTCTCAGTATAAAAATGCTGTGGAATGGGAACTGGTTTAAGTTGGATATGTCTTTTTTTTCCAGGTTTTCTGGTATACCAGATATTAAAAACGTAATATCAAAAACCAGTTTGGGGACTGGGAAGATAGGATAATGGTCACGCAAAAGACTTTCATGCCTGAGGCTCCAAGTCCTAGTTTCAATTCCTGGCACTACCATGAGCCAAAACTAAGCAGTGCTGTGGTCTCTTTCATTAAAATAAAATAAATAGAATGTTTTTAAAAACCAGGTTTCATCTCAGATAACAAAAGAAAGTTGTAACTATCCTCCCCTTCCTTGTCCTTAGTATGTCTCTTGTAACTCATCAAATTTCCTTTTCCTTTGTCTTGTCATATCCTCTACCTTCAGTGTCATCAAGCCTTTAACTCTAAATTTTTCATTTTTTTTTCCTCCAGGGTTATTGCTGGGGCTCAGTGCCTGTACAACGAATCCAGTGCTCCTGGATGGCTCCGGAAATGGCTTCAGCTATTTTTTCTATTTTGTTGTTTTTGCTGCTATTATTGTTGTTGGATATTACAGAACAGAGAGAAACCACTGAGAGATAAGGGGAAGACAGAGAGGGGAGGAGAAATATAGACACCTGCAGACCTGCTTCACACTTGTGAAGCAACCCCCTGCAGATGGGGAGCTGGAACCAGACTCCTTAAGTAGTTCCTTACACCTGGTGCCATGTGTGCTTAACCAGGTTGCACTACCACCCAGCCCTCTAACTCACTTTTTTTTTTTCCCCCACAAGAGTTATTACTGGGGTTGGTACCTGCAGAATAAATCTATTACTCATGGAGGCCATATTTTTTTTTCTTTATTTATTTTTATTTTCTTTACTTGACAGGCAAAATTTGAAATGGAAGGGGAGAGAGAGGGAATGAGACAGATAGACACCTGCAATACTTGTTTCACCACTCCTGAAACTTGCCCCCTGCAGACAAGCAGAAGCTCAAACCTCAGTCTTTGCACATGGCAACCTACACACTTAACCAAGTGTACCACTGCCCAGCCCCCAGCTCTAACTTATATTCAGTCACCAAGTTTCTACAAAATCTGGTGCTTGTAAGGTCTTCACCCTCATTTTAGACCACACTTTCACTTCTAGTGTTCATCCCACTTTTTATAAGATTTATTAATAAGTAAGAGTAAATCAGAGTGTCACTCTGATGTATATGATGGGGGTTAAATCTATGACCTCAAGCTGTCAGGTCCTACACTTTGCCAGCTGTGCCACCTCTTGGCTGCCCGTTGACTATCTTTGAGTCTCTAACAGTTTTTCTGCTTCATTGACTTTTTTTTAATAAGAGGGAGAGGGAGAACAACAAGGAAAGGAGGGGGATCCAGAAAGTATTTGGGGGGCATATGCAGTGCTGAGAATTCAATTCTAGACCTCATCCAATCTAACTCCAACATTCTATCACTATCTTCCTTCCTTCCTTCCTTCCTTCCTTCCTCCTTTTCTTTTTTTTTTTTCTTCTCTTCATTAAAATATTTTTATTTATTCATTATTGAATAGAGGCAGAGAGAAACTGAATGGGGGAGACAGAGAAGGAAAGAGACAGAGAGACACCTACAGACATGCTTCACCACTCCTGACGCTTTTCCCCCTGCAGGTGGAGACCAGAAGCTTAAACCAGGATCCTTGCACACTGTATGTAACATGATCACTTAACCAAGTGGACCACTGCCTGGCCCCCTGGCCACACTTTCTTGACATCTTCTAACACTTCTGCTGAAAATGCTCGTTTCTCCCTCTTTTGCCTGCCTGACTCATCTTTTAAGATTTTTTCTTTTTCTTTTCATTTTTTTTTTCTTTAGAGATGCTCCAATCATGTGTTTTCAGGAAACCCTCAGTGGATTCTATTTTTATTTCTTGCTGATAATCTTGTCTTAATGATACCTTTACTCTGGCCCACATTGACTAAAAAGGAATGTTCTATAAAACCACTATGACTGTATTCAAAGTATGTGTCTGGAGGCGTAAGACAAGATATCCATTGTACAAGAGCCATGCAAGTGTTTACTTACATTCATCATGTCTTTCGTTCATAATACATCCAAGTATCTCTATTTTATGAAAGAATGGAATCATGAAAGCAACAAGGTGGAGTCTGATGGAGACATATCAGCTAGACTCATTTTGGAATAGAAATGTATCGATAGGGAGTTGGGCTGTAGCGCAGCGGGTTAAGCGCAGGTGGCGCTAAGCTCAAGGACCGGCGTCAGGATCCCGGTTCGAGCCCCCGGCTCCCCACCTGCAGGCAGGTCCCTTCACAGGCAGAGAAGCAGGTCTGCAGGTGTCTGTCTTTCTCTCCCCCTCTCTGTCTTCCCCTCCACTCTCCATTTCTCTCTGTCCTATACAACAACAACGACATCAATAATAACTACAACAATAAAACAACAAGGGCAACAAAAGGGAATAAATAAATAAAAAATAAATTTTAAAAAAAGAAATGTATCGATAAAAAGTAGTTTGTGAAGTTTTATCTGAGCCTAGTTTTATGAAATCTCTTGTCACTGTCTTGAACAATAGTGAAACAGGGACCATTAGGCAAATGAACCTCACATTGATCTCTTGCATGTAAAGTACATCTAATGAGACCAAGCCTATCATCAGCCTGAACCTTGAGAATCAGGATAAACTCATGGACCTTAAAGGAGAGAGGCAGGAAGAGAAAGAGAAAGGGGGAAAAGAAAGGGGGGTGGGGAGCAAAGAGGAAGTGTCCCCCCCCCCAACTCTACTGAATCTGAAGAATGAGGTTCTGAAGTTTTTCCAAGAGCTAAGATATCTGTGAAGTGTCCTCTGATGTCTTATCAATGTTTACTTCTTTTTCTTAGTTAATGATGGTGGCAGGTGAGAGCAGCTAAATAAACCTCATATCATTGTTTTAGTGTCTCTTAAAAGAATGGCCAGAGGTCTGGGAATGTAGGTCAATAAACTCCACATTTTTCCTCAGTAATTTGACAAAGACTGTTTTAAGTGCCTGTAAAGACTGGCAGTAAATTGACTTGTAAATCTGAGTGCTCCTGAATTCTTACTGCTTTGGGGACAGTATTTTAAAGGAATATAACTAACAAAAATTTGGTGGTGAAATTCTGTCATTTTTGGACTTCTATGGGAGCACTATGATGACTTTATTTCTACTCTGAATACATAAGAGGACCCTGAATAAAACATCATTGAAAATTGAAGTTTTCAGACTGGGGAGACACCATAATAGTTATGTAAAAGACTTCAATGCCTGAGGCTCCTAGGTTCCAGGTTCAACCCCAGCACCACCATAAGCCAGAGCTCAGCAATGTTCTGATCTTTCTCTGTGTCCTTCTCTCTGTATCTCTCTCATATAAAATTAAATTGAATTTTCAGTAATATGAAGGAAACAGATACTACAATGTGCTTAGTACCTTCGTGTATGATAATTACAAAGTAGTTCCAAAGACATTTGTTTTGTGATAACTTTAAGGTTAAAAAATGGCATAGGGGAAGTCAGTATTTGTTCTTCTAAAAATAGTGCTCTCTAGTCAGAATAAGATTCGTTGTTTTTCCTATTTCAGGCTCATATAATAAACCACACTGTTGCTTTACAATGTAATCTTGTAAACCTTTAAAGAGAAGGGCAAGGGTATCAGTCTGTTAGAGGACAAGTTGCATGCCTGAGGTGTCAGAGGCCACGGGTTCAATCTCAGGCGCCATCTCATATCTGAGTTGAGCAGTACTTCAGTGTCTGCCCCTCTTCTCTTCCTTTTTCATTCTATTTCATAACAAAAATTTAAAAAATAAAATAAAATAGGTCCAGCAAAATAACTTACTTGGTTAATGTGCTACTTTGCCATGGGTGTGATAGAGGTTTGAGTCCAAACCCCATCTCACTGAAGGAAACTTTGATGCTGTGATCTCTCTCACTCTGTCTCTCTCTGATTCTATCTAAAAAATAAAGAAATTATCTTTGTGAGTTGTGTTATAGCTCAAGGAAGAAATAAGATTTCAGATTATTTATATAAATTATAGTTGGGGAGGCAAAAACATTACATTTGTTTTTTACTACTCAGTGTTTGTGGGTTTTTTTTTTTCCTTTTAATAAAAAATGTATAGGATGGCAGACTGTCGACACAGCATAATGGTTATCCATAAAAAATGTTGATGCCTGAGGCACTTCAAGTCCCAGGCTCAATTTCCAGCATCACCATAAGCCAGAGATGAGTAGTACTCTTCTCTCTCTCTCTCTCTCTCTCTCTCTCTATATATATATATATATATATATACACTCAGATATCTGAAGTCCTAGTGAAGACAGTTTAATCAAATAAGATTACAATATATATTCACAGTAGATAGAGATGTCACATCTCTACGTATCATTTAATCTGGATATTACTTATCAAACCATTTTTTGGTTTCTTACTTTAAAGAACTTTAATTTGGGGGTCAGGGGAACTAGCTTAATGTATATGAAAAGAGATTTTCATGGCTGAGACTACTAGTCCCTGGGTTCAATCCCCAGCACCACCATAAACCAAAATGGGGCTGTGATCTGGTAACACACAAGCATACACACTTTCCCCTTTTAATTTAATTTTATATAGAGATAGAGAAGATACAGAGAAAAAGGGAAGATACAGAGTTGGAGAATAAGAGAGAGAGAGATCTGCAGCACTGCTTCACCATTCATGGAGCTTTGCCTCACATATAGTGGAGTTAGGACTCTGTCACTTTTTCTTTCTCTAAAAAAAAAATAATAATAAATAAAGTTGAATATTTTAAAAGAGGAAGTGATACATATATATATATATATATATATATATATATATATATTTTTTTTTTTTTTTTTTTTTTTTTTCAGAATAGCCAGTCCAGAATGGAGTTAAAACTGATTGATGCATGGGAAACTTCAGATTTGTCCCTCAGAACTTCCAAAAACAGGAAAGAATTCTGATGCATTTAAATGCTTTATAAGTATATAAAACACTTCTTAGATAATGGCCTGAGGGGTTGAACCATGGATAAAACATTGGACTCTCAAGTATGAGGTCCTGAGCTTAATCCCCAGCATCAGATGTCCTAGGCTGATGTTGTGGTCCGGCCCCCTCCCTGGCCCCAAATAAATAAATAAAATTAACAAATATTTATTTATTTATTTTTAAATTCTCTCATAAAGGAGTTCATTTCCCCAAACAGGTAGCCACACAAGCAGCCTCCAAGACTACTTTTCCTTCCCAGAAAGACACATTCCTTTCCAGAAAGTTCACGCTCTCAAGACCAATTTTCAAATGGTATTTTATGTTTCAAATAATTTTGACTATTTTTGTCATTTTATATCTTATAAATAAATAAGTTATTAATTACTTACTGCTTTTATGACTGTGGACAAGTTGTTGAGTCTCTTCCAGACTTTTATCATGGGAAAGACGGAGTTCGTAAATCATACTGAGTCCTAGCTACTGTTGCAGAGTCTAAAAGCCGTGCTGTGTGTTGGACATAGTGCTAACCTAGAAAAGAAGATCAGCGAACAGTAGCTATTATTGGGATCCATCCTATAAAATATCTTGAGAATTTTTCCATGTCCTTTGAGTTAAGTTCAGTCTTCATGGCAGTTCAACATTTTAATGCTTTATTACTTCTATGTAACTCATAGGAAAGAAAAAGACAACCATCTTTAGAGCTGTCCCTACATTCCACCATTGTTCAACTTAAAGGTCTTTAGCTACATTTTATAACATGGCATTTTATAACATGGCAGCCACATAAAAGGATCTCCGAAGGAGTACTAAAATACCTAACTTGTAGTTTATTTCTCCTTCCTGAACATCATGAATAGTGAGGAAAATTCTTATTTATTTATTTATTTATTTATGTTTTTTAAAGTGGTATTGTTATTGTTGGGGGAAATGTTAGGGCTAGGAGGCCCTGAACCTGAAGGTCAGAGCCATTTTTCTTATTTGTTTGTTTGTTTTGCTGTTGTTTACCCCATAGAGAAGAAATAGGAAAAGGGAATAACTAAGTAGGAACTCACCCAGAGGGAAGAAAAATGAAGGGCAGCTGAGGTAGTAGTAATTACTATGGGATAGATTATGGGATAAAAGGGTCAAACCAGAAGACCCAGTGTGTCTGTACATTTGTTTTAATTTTCCTAAATAAAGTATGCTGTGCCTGGTCACAACCTCCCCAGTTCTTCGTGGAAGCTGCCATCATGAACCAGACGCTTAGCAGGAGATATTTAGGTCTCATTCCTCTGTAACAGTATTACTTCCTTTAAGAACTGGGACTTGGGGCCAGACAGAGGTGCACCCAGTTGAACCCCCATGTTATCATGTGCAAGGACCTGGGTTTAAGCCCCCAGTCCTCACCTGATAGGGTGAAACTTCAGGAGGAGTAAGGCAATTGCTGAGGGTATCTCTCTAGCTCCCTATCTATATCCTCCCCCCCCACCCCAGTCAATTTCTCTTTGTTTCATCAAATAAAAAATAAATAAAAAGGAAAAATAATGGCTGCTGGAAACAGCGCAGGCACAAAGCTGCAGTAATAACACTGCTGAAAACACCTGAGAAATATAAGCTTGAGACGCACAATGGCTATAAGCCATTGTAGTCAACAGTGGTGACCACCTAGAGTAATAACCCTTGTATTCAGTCCTGCTTTATTAGCAAGAAAACCAAGCAGAAGTGTTGAATGGAAGCGTCTCTTGATTTGGAATGAGGGAGTGCTATTCAAAGGTCTAAGGTGCTTCACAGGAGAGAGACAAGAGAGAGAGAGAGATTTAGTGTTAGATTATCTGTGAGGTTTTTTTTGTTTGTTTTTCATGTGAAATGCATATAGATAGCTTTACATGAATGACAGAGTTCCATAAGAGAAAGAAAAAGAAACCAGAGCAAAGTTCTGGTGCATGTGCCATCAGAGATGGAAAGCAGAATCCATGTTTCCCTCAAGGCCGCAAGTCTCACTCTCCACCAACTCAGTCATTTCCCCGCACTGCCAGCAGTTCACCCCTCCTGACCCCCAGCCAGCACTTCCTGCCTGCATGATTTCACTACTACAAATGGCCAGCTTTTTCTTTTCTTTTTGCAAATAAAGGATGACAGAGAGGGGTGGGACAGAGAGAATGAGAGACACCAGAGCACCAATACACAGCTTCTGAAGCTTTCCCTTTACATGGCACTCCCAAGTGGGGCTGATGACTCACATCAAGGTCCTTGCATAGCATAAAGTGAGTGCTCCACCTGGTGAATCAATCCCACTTACCTCATCTCTCCTGCAGATTTTTCTTTTTAACTTAATTTGGGCCACGTGGTGGTACATCCAGTAGAGCACACTGTTGTCAAGTACAGGGCTTTCGGCCCCCTTTTCCAACTGGAGGAAGTTCAGAAGCAGTGAGGCACTGCTGTTTCTCTCTCAATCTCTCTCTCTTTCTCCCTCTCTCTCTCTCTCTCTTTCTGTCCTCATCATCTTCCCTACCCCTCTTAATTTATCTCTGTCTCTAATGGGAAAAAAACAAAATAACTACCAGAAGCAGTAGAGTCATTCTGGTCATACTGAGCCCCAGTGATATCCTTGAGGGCAATATAAATAAATAAATAAATGAATAAATAACTGTTTTTAAAGATTCATCTTATGTATTGACTATAAGATGTAATTTCACATGAGGGAGAAATTATCTGAATGTTTCAAGACAGGAGGGCAAGTAGAAAAGATAGATGATAGGGAGTTGGCCAGTAGCGCAGCGGGTTAAGCACATGTGGCGCAAAGTGCAAGGACAAGCAAAAGGATCCCGGTTCGAGCCCCCGGTTCCCCACCTGCAGGGGAGTCGCTTCACAGGCGGTGAAGCAGGTCTGCAGGTGTCTGTCTTTCTCTCCCACTCTCTGTCTTCCCCTCCTCTCTCCATTTCTTTCTGTCCTATCAAACAAGGACGACATCAATAACAACAACAATAACTACAACAACAATTAAAAAAAAAAGACAAGGGCAACAAAAAGGAAAAATTAAAAAAGATTTAAAAAAAGAAAAGATAGATGATAGGTACAAGTACAGGATAAATAGATAGATGATAGATAACTGGTATATGGTAGATAGAGAAATTAGATAGCTAGCTATTGCTCAGGACAGCTGTATTGTAGACTACATATGAGGGAAAGAAAGTAGCTCACCTCTTTAGTTAGTTTGCAAATTTTGGTGTAGACTCTCAGGCCATTATTAGAACTGTGGCTCATGCCACAGGAAGTGGTGACACTTCTGTTTACTTTGACTGTTTGTTGTCACACCTTCCCAGCAGTGTTTTTATTATCCTGGATGCCGTTGTTCACATTAAAAATAGGTAAGCCTCAAAGTGAGAAAATCGAAAAACAACAACAACAACATAGTCTACTATGCATATATAACCCAGAAAAACACACAAAACAGTCCTTGCCTATTTTATTACTATTATTGATTTATTTATAGAGGTCTTATGAATGCACAATTTCACCACCCCTGGATGACATTTTCACTTAGAGAAAGAGACAGAGACACAGACAAGAGGAGTACTAAAAGGAGTTTCTCCCAGTACCAGGACATCCCCATGTGGTATCAGGGCTCAGAACTACGTCACTTTCATAGCAAGACAAAAGCCCTACTCAGCAAGCTACCTCTGCAATCCCTTATTATTATTAAAAACAAAACAAAACAAAAAATAATTACCTACTTATTAATTTTATGGCAGAGATCAGAACACAGCTTGGTTATATGAGGCACCAGGGATTGGACCTGGCGCCTCAGATATGCAAGTGAAGTGTTTTATCACTGGGTCACCTTCCTAGTCACAAGGCAGTCTCTACTTAAAAGAATCACACTAATTACCTGGTGTCACCATATTCCTTCTATAACCACACAGGACTATATATACAGTCTGAGTATCCAGAAAAAATCATTCAGGACTTGTGACTTTCACAATTCCTGATGGAGAAAAATATTAGTGATATCCACTAAATATTTGTTGCAGAATTCTTGCTTCTTCTTCTTCTTCTAGCGTTTGCCCTTCTTCCGTAGCCAGTCAACAGCGTCAGGTTGAGCCTGATGTAAAGTTTCGAGACCTCCTTTGAATCTGGAGAGGTGGCTTATACAGACAGATTTAGTACAGATTGCCCTGACCCCAACCTGGGATGTTTTCAGTATACCATTACCAAATCAAGCAGTTGTCAATGGTTCTCTTGATGAGCCATCAGAAAACAAGGTTTGGGGCTGGGAAGATAGCATAATGGTTGTGCAAAAAGTCGTTCATGCCTGAAGAACCAAAGGTCCCAGGTTCCAGAGCTGAGCATCGTTCTGATAAAAAATGAATAATAAGGGTTTGTTTACTAGAGTTGTTTTTTTTTATCATTTATACTGATTTACACACAGAAAAAATAGATGTTAATATATAATCTCAGTAGAAAGCAGCAACTCTATTAATCTTCTCCTACTTAATTCAATATCACTGACGACTGTGTTTTGTTAGAAGTCACTCAACTTGCCAAGGATCTTGAGAATAAGACTTCATGGACAATGCTTGGATTTCTTTCTTTCTTTCTTTCTTTCTCTTTCTTTCTTTCTTTCTTTCTTTCTTTCTTTCTTTCTTTCTTTCTTTCTTTCTTTCTTTTCTAAGCTGTAGGTATTATTCCATACCTGCATTTCTTCCCCACAGATCTAAAAGTCATAGCTTGTCTGGTTTGGAGAAAAATGCTATTTTACTTATTTATGTTTATTTATTTAATGAGGCCCTGACTTCATTATTCACTTAATGAAAAACCATCCCAGGCTGATAGAGAGATAAAGAGAGGACAAGAGATAGTAGTACCAGAGTTTTCCATAGTGCTATGGTATATCCCTTGTGGTATCAGGGCTGAAACCTGAACCAAATCCCATTTTAATAATTACAAATTTTCTAATTTCTTCAACCTTTCTAGCAATTCCATCTCAGCCACATTCACTTCCACTAGGGTAAATACACTGAACCTTTAGCATTTTTTACTTTAAAATAGTTAATCCTAGAAAATAAATTGGGGGAGGGGCCAAGCAAAGGTGCAGCTGGTTAAATGCTTACATTATGTATTCCCTTTGGCTGTTGTAGTATTTCCATCAAATAAAACTTTATATACTCATGGTGCCTTTCATATCTGTTCTTGGAAATTTGGAGATTTGATCCTAAACTAAATATGTAAATGTGTTCTTATTAAAAGTGCCGGTGTGTTTTAGGCTGCCAATAAATTGAATGTGCAGATGAGTTTTAAACAGATTCTGTCCGGTCTTTGCTTACAGGCTATTTGCCCAGGCTTAGCCTAGGTCCTGGATTCTGGCTTTGCTTTTTCTTCATTCTTTTATGCCTTTCAGTGACACGTCCTATGTAAAACTGTCAAATAATTTATTGGAGTTTTTTAAAATAAGTAGAACAAGTCTGAATAGCCCCAAACCATTCAGCACAAAATAGCTATTTGTTTCTCATTATGTTCTACACAGCTTTTCCAATACTTTGCTAGAGGTGGCTGAAACTTGGGGGGAGGAGGGGCATTGACAACAATGAGGTTGGGGAATTAGCCTACTTTCTTCTGTGTTTTTTTTTTCCAGCCTTTCAGTGGTTCCCTTGATAAATCTTCTCTATTGTAAGCTTCCATGCACCTTTAAGAACAATTCTGCCTCTTACAAGCCCATTTTGTGTTCTGAGACTTGAGTTAAAAGAAGTTTGTTTTTGTGATGTGATTAGCTACATTCTCATTGAAATAAGAATAGGAAAGGAATTTTCTAAGGATTCAAATTTCCATCTTCTTTCACCTTCCCCTTGGCAATTCTTTCACTTAAGGAAGAAAAGAACAGAAAGGAGATAAATCTGGAAAAGACTCCCCCCCCTCCCCACAACTCTAACCTTATAAGAATTACTTCTAAATCTAAAAAGATTTCAGTCAAGCCTTCCTGGACACTTTGGGCCCAATTGAAAGTGATGATGGACTTAACTCCAAGTTACCATAATTCCTAGAGACAAGGTGCAGTATCTGTGGTTTTCAACAGAATGGACTTTCTATAAAAAGATCAAACCTTTTCTCCTTCATTTCCTTCTTAATTTTATTTATTTATTCCCTTTTGTTGCCCTTTTTTTATTGTTGTAGTTATTATTGTTGCTATTGATGTCGTCGTTGTTGGATAGGAGAGAAATGGAGAGAGGAGGGGAAGACAGAGAGGGACAGAGAAAGATAGACACCTGCAGGCAGACCTGTTTCACCATTTGTGAAGCAACTCCCCTACCTACAGGTGGTGAGCCAGGGGCTGGAACCTGCATCCTTATTCCAGTCCTTGCACTTTGCACCACATGCGCTTAACCCCCTGCTGCGCTACCGCCCGACTCCCTTATTTATTTTATTTGGATGTTAGGACAGAGAGAAACTGAGAGGGAAAGGGGAGAGTGATATAACTATATCACTACTTCGTGAAATGTTCCCTCTGCAGGTAGGGACAGGAGTTTGAATCTGGGTTCTTGCACTGTTTGAAGTTGCACTTAACCTGGTGCGCTACCAGGTGGACCCCCTCTCCTTAATTTGTAAGTCATTACTTGTCTTGGTGAGGGAAAGAAATGACTGCTGGAATAAACAAATAAAACATTTTATGTGGAGAGTGTGTTGTATGACTCTGAGGTGGATTGTCTTTTCTTTCTCTTTCTTATGGATCTTGCCTTGAAAATATTCTCACCAGTGTGCTAACATGTATTTCAATACGTTGATATTATGTTACAGCAATATATATATTTAATATAGGGTTGTGGAAGTGGGAGGGGTGGTGATGGTGGGGCCGCTGTAGGTACTAATAAGGGGGTGTCTTTGTCAGGCTATAGGGAAATGTCTTTGCCCCTCTGTGTTCTCCTGAGGCAGGAAAGACAAAAGAAATTAACTTCAAACAGATTAGTAGGATAAAATGGACAAATTTATTGATCTACTTATGGGAAATTTGAGAGAATAAGAAATGAATCCTTATTCCTCTATCCTAAGGACTAGGATAGAGATCTGATTTTGACTTTATCTATGAAAAGTTATAGGAATGATCTCAAGTCCCTTAAGAATGGCTAAGGGGAGTCAGCATTAGCTCAGTGGGTTAATCCCACATGGCTCAAAGCACAAAGACCAGCATAAGGATACAGGTTCCAGCTCCAGGCTCCCCACCTGCAGGGGAGTTGCTTCACAGGTGGTGAAGCAGGTCTGCAGGTGTCTGTCTTTCTCTCCCCCTCTGTCTTCCCCTCCTCTCTCCATTTCTCTCTGTCCTGTCCAACAATGACGAAATCAGTAACAACCACAATAATAACTACAACAATAAAACAACTAGGACAACAAAAGGGAATAAATAAATATTAATTAAAAAATAAAAATAAAGAATGGCTAAGAACAAAGTACACAGATCATGTCACTAAATGTCTTCCAGGAACTAGGGTCACCTAAGATGAAGAAGGTAGAGGAGGAGGGGAGTGTGTGTGGAGGGGGAGTGGGGGGAGGGCATAACATTTTCTTCCCGTATTAAAGAGTTTTTTTAGTGCTGAGGAGGAAGTGACTTGCTAAGCCAAGACTTGGCCTATGTTGGCCCTGCTTTGTGTTAAATAAAAAAAAAAAAAAAAGTGTGGGGGGGAGATGGAAGAGTGGAACTTCAAACGGGGGGGGGGGGAGATGGAAGAGTGGAACTTCAAACGGGGGGAGATGGAAGAGCAGAACTTCAAACAGGGGGGGAGATGGAAGAGCAGAACTTCAAACGGGGGGGGGGAGATGGAAGAGCGGAACTTCAAAGGGGGGGGGAGATGGAAGAGTGGAACTTCAAACAGGGGGGGAGATGGAAGAGCGGAACTTCAAAGGGGGGGGGAGATGGAAGAGCAGAAGAGAACCAGCTCTTGGACACTGATATGAACATGTTCAGCACACTACTGAAACTAAAGAGGTAAGAGTTGTTTAAATAAACTAAGGTACATTTATAAAATAATATCATGCTATTTATTACATATTCCTAAAACCTTAGAAAAGTAAGTGTAGGCAGTGGGCAGTAGAGCATCAGGTTTAGCCACGTGGCGCAAAGTGCAAGGACCAGTGTTAAGGATCCCGGTTCAAGCCCCGAGCTCCCCACCTGCAGGGGGCAACGTTTCACAAGCGGTGAAGCAGGTCTGCAGGTGTCTGTCTTTCTCTCCCCCTCTGTCTTCCCCTCCTCTCTCCGTTTCTCAATGTCCTATTTGGCAACATCAATAACAATAATAACCACAACAATGATAAAAACAAGGACAACAAAAAAGGAAAATAAATTAAAAAAATATTTTTAAAAAATTGTTTTAAAAAAGGTAAATATACTATCACCAGTTTAATTTCTTTTAACACACACACACACAACTACATATATATATAACCTATGTGAAGTTCCACGTTTTATAAGAGACCAAAGGACTGCTCTGTCACTTTAGGTGATGCCAGAAACAAAACCTGGAACTTCACAAATAAAAGAAATGCAAGCTGCCTCTGAATGACCTCCCCAGACTCTGCAACCAATTCAGAAATGAGAAAACAGCACTAGCCAGTGAGTGGTAGAATCAGAATTTAAGAAAATTACAAGAGAACCAGCAGGTGACTCAGCCTGTAAATACTAAATACAAATACTAAGGAGGAATAAATACAGATTAAACCACTGTAATTATAGAATATAATTAATATTAAACTTACCAGTTGTCTACATTAGTATGTGAAGAGATTGCTAGCAAGTTTCATGTTCTAAGTAAATATTTTGGCAATAATTGAACATTGGCCACATGTTATAGATTTAATCCATGGATAAAAATGAAGATTTAAAAAATCAGTTATATCTAGGAGTTGGGCGATAGCATAGCAGGTTAAGCGCAGGTGGCACAAAGTGAAAGGACCAGTGGAAAGATCCTGGTTCAAGCCCCTAGCTCCCGACCTGCAGGGCAGTCGATTCACAAGTGGTGAAGCAGGTCTGCAGGTGTCTATCTTTCTCTCCCCCTCTCTGTCTTCCTCTCCTCTCTCCATTTCTCTCTGTCCTATCTAACAAAAATGACATCAGTAACAACAACAATAATAACTACAACATAAAAAAAAAAAAAGGACAACAAAAAGGGAATAAATAAATATTTAAAAAAATCAATTGTATCTTTGCCTCTTGCCACCCAGGGTAAATGGAGATATTTGCTGGTAAGTGGAATTTAATACTTACCTCTTCTTGAAGATTAATAACTGATAAATAAACTCACAGCCCATACAAAGACATTGATAACAATATTTAATACGGTTAAAGAAAAAGATAAAGGGCCAGGCAGTAGCACATACTATCAAGGTTAAGTGCACATACTATCAAGCACCTGGACCAGTGTAAGGATCCTGCTTCAAGCCCCCAACTCCCCACCTGCAAGGGAGTCACTTCACAAGTAGTGGAGCAGGTGTGCAGATGTCCCCCCCCCCTCCCTCCTTCCTCTTCTCTCTCAATCTCTCTGTCCTTACCAATAAAAAAAATTTTTTTTTAAAGTGAGAAAAAAAAAAGCCACCAGGAGCAGTGGATTCATAGTGCAGGCACCCAAGAGAGAAGGAAAGAAAGAATGGAAGAAAGAAAAAAAAAATTAAAACAGGATCAAAACAGACTCTCTTATGTTAAGGCCAATGTCCCTGAACAGACAATTACAGGTAGAACACGGGAATTCTAGTCCCCCCACATACACCTCTCACCAAGGACTAGAATCTAAAACTAGAAAACCAGCAGATGGTTCACCCTGTAAAGCACACATGTTATTATGCACAAAGACCCAAGTTTGAGCCTTAGGCAATATTTGGGAAACTTCTGGTTAACATTAGTTGGTAATCTGCCTGGAGACCTGAGCATCCCCCTGTAAGAAATGTTAAAAAAAAAAGGGGGGGGGGGGAGTCAGGTGGTGGTGCAGTGAGTTAAGCTCACGTGGCACAAAGCACAAGGACCAGCCTAAAGATCACGGTTCGAGCCCCTGGCTCTCCACCTGAGGGGAGAAGCTTCACACACAGGGGGTGAAGTCGGTCTGCAGGTGTCTATCTTTCTCTCCCCCTCTCTGTCTTCCTCGCCTCTCTCCATTTCTCTCTGTCCTATCTAACAACAATGAAATCAATGACAACAATAACTACAACAACAATAAAAAAAAAAGGGCAACAAAAGGGAAAATAATTTAAAATTTTTTTTTTAATTCATCAGAGTAAACGTACTGAGCAAATCGGTTTTGCCAAAGGTGTTATTAATAACACAGTGTCCCTTCTGACTAGTGAAAGAAAGAAGTGGGGAACAGTTCATCTGGATAGTGAGCCTGCTTTGCTATACTCCTAACCCAGGTTAGTTTATTTACTTATTTTTAATTAAATACATTTCACTTTGGGGAACAACTGAACTGCAATTAGTTTAGGTATTAAGTTATGGTGCTGCAAGCCCCTCGTCTCCCACCCCAGTTCTCCCCACATTTTCCAATTATTTGTTTGTTGTTTTGTTTTAAACAAATAGCAGCTTTGCCATAACCAACTGGCTTTTTTTTTTCTTTCTTCTTTTTCTTTCTTTCTTTTTTTTTTTTTTTTTTTTGCCTTAGATGAGTATAACTTCCTTGTTCCCATTCCCTTTAGCCTATAAAACTTGTTGCCTCTGGAGTTCATGCTGGAATTCATGAATTATTGACTAAAGTCAATAAGATCTTTAGAAGTTACTCCTAAGTGTTTTGTTTTTTCAGTATTTCATTTTTAACAATGCGCACCTCAGAGAGTTTGTAACCACTTGTTTTCAGGTTTTTGCCATATATATGAAAAGTTATAGGAATAAATTGGGGTCCCTTAAGAATGGCAAAGGACAAAGTACACAGATCATACAGAGTTTCCAATGGGATCTAGAGGGGCCTTAACAGGGGAGCAGAAAGCTAGGTAGAAGCATATTATTTTCTTCAAATATTGAAAGGTACTTTTTAGAAAACATTTTAAAAGAGGAACTAGATTTGTGCTAGAAAGCTACAGAATCAATAACTGCAAACAAACCCCTGATATTTCAAATTGACAAGATCCACTACTCTTAAAAAACAAAAAAAAGTTACTTGTTTGCTTGTTTGCTTAGTTATTAAGATGAGACAAAGAGTGAGCAGAGAGAACCAGGACATTACTCTTGCATATATGATGCTGGGTATCAAACTCAAGACTTATGCTTGAGAATCCAGCACATTATTCACTGTACCATCTCCCAGGCCATGATAAAATCCAGTACAACCTTAGAAAATATATTTTTTGGGGAGCCGGGAGGTAGCATAGCCAGTTAAGTGCAGGTGGCGCAAAGCACAAGGACTGGCATTCATAAGGATCCAGGTTCAAACCCGGGTTTTCCACTTGCAAGGGAGTCACTCCACAAGCGATGAAGCAGGTCTGCAGGTGTCTATCTTTCTCTCCCCCTCTCTGTCTTTCCCTCCTCTCTCCATTTCTCTCTGTCCTATCCAACAACAAGGACATTAATAATTACAACAATAAAACAACAAGGGCAACAAAAGGAAATAAATAAACATTAAAAAAATAAAATGTATATTTTTAAATTAAGAAAACATTCTGAAAGTGCGGATTTGTCAGCTGAACTAGAACACTGAGAAGAAATTCTTACACTGGGTGAAAATGAGATTAATAATTCTAAAGTACCTACCAGCCCTGTGGTTCTGTACAGTGTTATAATTTAGGTCTTGACAGACTCATCAGAAAGTGTAACAACTACTGTTGTCCTTCATTTCCCATGACTGCCATCAATATCTACTCTCCTCTACCCAACCATGAAGTTTGTACATTGAGTAGATGAATCTTAAGGCTAGCCAGATCTTGATAATATCTAATCTAGGAAACATCTCAGCAGCCCTAACATCTCTAGCATTTTCTAGGCTATCATAATAACTCAACTTGTATTAAACTGAAATTCAAGCCTTCTTTGGGCTTTTTCCCTGAGCCCCAGAATGAATATTGACTTTATCTACTCCTAGGAATTTAGGCTCATGTTAAATCCTGAACAGGAGAAATTAATTTAAAATCTGGGCTACTCATAGGACACAGAAATCAGATCCACTCATTCCTAACTCCCTTGTAGTGAAAATTACAGTAATTGGATGTTCTCATTTGTAAATGTTATATAGCCATTAAAAATGGTAATAGTAGGGGGCTAGGTGGTGGCATACCTCGTTAAGTGCATATATTACAGTGTGCAAGGACCCAGGTTCATGGCCCTGGTCCCCACCTGCAGGGGGGAAGCTTCATGAGTGGTGAAGCAGAGCTGCAGGTGTCTCTCTGTCTCTCTCTGTCTCTGTCTCTCTCTCTCTATATATATATATCCCTCCCCTCTCAATTTCTGTCTCTAATAGATTTATAAATAAATAAAATTTAAAAAATGGTAATAGTAAAATTGAAATAGATTTACTTTGGTTATTATTTTTGGTCCCCACTAAGGTTTCACTGTCTTGGGATGACTTTTTTTTTCTTCAGATAGAGACAGAAGGAGAGAAAGGAACAATACCAACAGTACCAAAGCCTCTCCACTAGGGCAAAGAGGCCCAGTATCTAGGTTTCCTTTCATTTCCCTTTCCCTTTCCCTTTCCCTTTCCCTTTCCCCTTTCCCATTTCCCTTTCCCTTTCTCCCTTTCCCTTTCCCTTTACCCTTTCCCTTTCTCCTTTCCCCTTTCCTTTCCTTTCCTTCCCCTCCTCCCTCCCCTCCCCTTCCCTTTCTTTTTCTCCTTTATGGGGTACTGGGGAATGAACTAATGTTCTTGAGCATGTGCAATGCCACCGCTGTCATTCTCTAACCAATTATTTTATTCTTTTTACGACTTTATTTATTAATTAATAAGAAAGATAGGATGAGAGAGAGAATCAAACATCACTCTGGTACAAGTGCTACTGGGGATCCAACACAGGACCTCATGCTTGAGAGTCCAGTGCCTTCTCCACTGCACCACCTCCTGGACCACAGCTTTTATTCTTAGTTTTCTTTATTATATTTTTATTTATTTATTGGATAAATCCAGAAATAGAGAGGAAGGGGGTGACAGAGAAGGAGAGAGGCAGAAAGACACCGTGGAGTACCACTGGTGCTTTCCATGATGCTTCCTTATTGTACTGAGGCTTGAACCCAGGGTCTTGCACATGGTAAGCAGTGTGTCTGTTTAACTAGGTGTGCTCTTTCTGAGTTTTCAAGTCTCATTTAATCTTTTTTCCCCTAAAGTATACATTTATTTATTTATTTAATTGTCCAGAGCACTACTCAACTCTGGTTTATGGTGGTGCTGGGAACTGAACCTGGGACCACTGGTGCCTCAGGCAGGGAAGTCTGCTGTGTAAATAGTGGTACATTTAAGATCACACAAATGATGAGTGAATTTAATTGGAAGATGTAAGATGGAACTGATTTTTTTTTGTCCCCTAAACAGTTTTTTTTTTTTAATATTTATTTATTTACCCTTTTTGTTGCCCTTGTTGTTTTTCATTGTTGTTGTAGTTATTATTGTTGTTGTTGTTGGATAGGACAGAGAGAAATGGAGAGAGGAGGGGAAGACAGAGAGGGGGAGAGAAAGACAGACACCTGCAGACCTGCTTCACCGCCTGTGAAGCGACTCCCCTGCAGGTGGGGAGCCGGGGGCTCGAACCGGGATCCTTACGCAGGTCCTTGCCTTTGCGCCACCTGCGCTTAATCCGCTGCGCTACCGCCCGACTCCCCCCTAAACAGTCCTTAGCTTTTATTTCTGAGAATCCATTCTCATCATAGTCAAAAATATATCTTCAGCAAAGAGCCAGATAGATCTCACAATCATAACTAGTACATGTAAAAATTCAGAATGTCTATATAAGCAGAGCTTATACTTCTGTTACACTTTAATGAGCCCACAGCAAATCTCTAAGTAAGGCTCATAGCACCTATTTACCCCCATACTCTCTTGATATGCACACAAACATTGAAGAAGCAGTTATTTTCACACTTGTATACGCCTTGCCACCACTTGATAACAGTAAGAACACTTCTTTTATTTTGCCAACTAGCTAGCACCCTGTAGATCAAGGGTTTATGGCTTTGAAAGAGCATTGCTTTGCAGTTCTAAACTTATGCAACCGAAGGACAGGCCTCCCTCAAATGTTCAGTGAAGCCTCCCCAAGATGACTAGAGCAGGCCTTCCCAAGATGTGTCGATTTGGCACATAGATTATTTTGAGTTAAGGTTGATCAAGACTCTGTAGGCCCAGGAGGAATTTACTATTTAATTAATTAATTAATTAAGCCTCCAGGGTTATAAGTGGGGCTTGGTGCCAGCACTACGAGTCCACTGCTCCTGGTGGCCATTTTTTCTTTCCATTTTATTGGATAGAACAGAGAGAAATTGAAAGAGGAGGGGGAGATAAGACAGGGAGAGAGGAAGACAGACACCTGCTTCACTGCTTGTGAAGCTTCCCCTCTGCAGGTGGGGAGCTGGGCACTTGAACCCCAATCCTTGCACAGGTCCATGTGTTTAGAACTATGTGCACGTCACCGGGTATGCCACTACCTGTCCCCAAGAGGAATTATCTTTAATAATTTCTGGGGAACTTTTTTCCTGCTAAAGGTCGTCTGGGTATGTGTAACATAGTTCACAGTCCAAACAAAATTATCAATTTAAACATTAGTATTTATGGGGGCCGGGCAGTGGCGCACCTGGTTGAGTGCACATGTTACAGTGTGCAAGGCACTGGGTTGGAGTCCACAGTCTCCACCTGCAGGGGGAAAGCTTCATGAGTGGTGAAGCAGGGTGAACAGGGTGTCTCTCTGTCTCTCTCCCTCTCTATCTCCCCCTGCCCTCTCGATTTCTGGCTGTCTCTATACAATAAATAAAAGATAATTTTTTTTAAAAAAAAAGAAGAAGTAAAAAATTAGTATTTAGAGGTCAAGTGGTGACACCAGGTTGAACATACATATTACAGTGTTCAAGGATCCCAACCCCCGCCTGCAGGGGAAATGTTTCATGAACAGTGAAGCAGTACTACAGGTCTCCCCCGCCTTCTATCCATTTCTATTTTCTCCTTCCCATTCAATTTTTCTGTCTCTATCCAATAATAAACAAACAAAAACATAATAATAAAGAAAGAGCATTTGATATTGCTGTGAAAAAAGTTCCCAGATTTATTAAAATTCAAGTCCCACCTGCAGTTGCCTTGATAGAGCTAAATCAAAATATTTATATAACAATTAACCAGATATTCCCATGCCCTGATGTTGAAGAAAGTTGTGGATATTAGCCAGAGTCAGGGTTATCTTCAAAATAATCTTTCTATCACAGAAACCTATTCACGAAAGAAAACATCTGATTACAGAACATCTGGTCCTTTCAGCATGTGAGTCTACCGCCTCAGATTTTAGAGTCCTGGACTCATCCCGTTCTATAAATAGCCTTTTTTTGTTTTGTTTTGTTTTTTGTTTTCCCTCATTTACTCTAGAATCTACCTGGAGTTTGTGCACAGGGCTTGCACACCAGAGGTCCCAGGTTCAATCCCCAGCACCATCATATGCCAGAGCTCGGGAGTGCTTTGGGAAACAAAAACAAAACTTCACCATAGTGGCCAGAAAGTGATGCACCTGGTTGAGTGTGCATGTTACCATGCCCAGGGGGCTAGATTCAAATCCCCACTCCCTACTACAAGCAGAAAAGAAGCTTTACAAGCAATGAAATAGTGCTGCAGGTGGCTCTCTCTCTCTCTATCTATCTATCTCCTTTTTCCCTGTCATTTTCTCTCTGTTCTATAAAGTGGAAGAAAAATTAAAAAAAAAAAGTGACGGTTTGTTGTGGGAGAGGAGGACTGGTTACCGGCCAGGAGTGGTGAATTCACTCTGTAAGCAATCAGCCAGAACAATAACCCTGGTGGGGAAAAAAAGATTCACTATAAGTGGGCAACTCTTACAAAAAAGTTTGTTTTAAATGAGAGAATAGAATGGTAGCTGGAGATCCAGAGTGGATTATGCACCAACATCTGTAATATTCAAATGAATTATTTTTCTAATGACATTTTACATAGTTTTGGAAAACCCACGAGTGTAAAAAAAAAAAAAAAAAAGATCTTGACTCAGGTGTTGGCAAAATAATTCTCTTGGGTAGTGTACTGCTTTGTCATGTGTGTGACCCAGGTTAGATACCAGATCCAATATATTGAAGGAAGCTTTGTTGCTATAGCCTCTCTTTCTCTCTCTCTCTCTCATACTCTATTTGTCTGTCTCCCTCTCATGTCTCTATCTAAAAACTAGTAATGTTTGGCTCAGAAAAGAAATGTCGGGATTCCAGAAGATGGTGGACTGAGAATCTTGGGCAATACCTCAAGATAGTGGAATCCATATACAGAAAACCTACAGCCAACATCATACTCTATAGACAGAAGCTGAAAGCATTCCCCCTCAGATCGGCGACTAGACAGGGCTGTCCATTGTCACCATTACTCTTCAACATAGTATTTTTTGCCATAGCAATCAGGCAAGAGAAAGAAATCAAAGGAATACAGATTGGAAGGGAAGAAGTCAAGCTCTCACTATTTGCAGATGATATGATAGTATACATAAAAAAACTTAAAGAATCCAGCAGAAAACTACTGGAAGTTATTAGGCAATATAGCAAGGTGTCAGGCTACAAAATCAATGTACAAAAACCAGTGACATTTCTTTATGCAAACACTAAATCTGAAGAAGAAGACATCCAGAAATCACTCCCATTTACTGTTTCAGCAAAATCAATAAAATACCTTAGGAATAAAGTTGACCAAAGAAGTGAAAGACTTGTATACTGAAAACTATGAGTCACTACTCCAGGAAAAAGAAACTGATACCAAGAAATGGAAAGATATCCCATGCTCATGGATTGGAAGAATAAATATCATCAAAATGAATATTCTCCCCAGAGCCATATACAAATTTAATGGAATACCCATCAAAGTTCCACCAAGCTTCTTTAAGAGAATAGAACAAAAACTACAATCATTTATCTGGAACCTGAAAACACCTAGAATTGCCAAAACCATCTTGAGGAAAAGAAACAGAAATGGAGGCCTCACACTCCCAGATCTCAAGCTGTATTATAAAGCCATCATCATCAAAACAGCATGGTACTGGAACAAAAATAGGCACACAGACCAGTGGAACAGAATTGAAATCCCAGAAATAAATCCCCACCCCTATGGACATCTAATCTTTGATAAGGGGGCCCCAAAGGATTAAATGGAAGAAGGAGGCTCTCTTCAATAAATGATGCTGGGAAAACTGGATTGAAACATGCAGAAGAATGAAATTGAACCACTTTATCTCACCAGAAACAAAAATCAACTCCAAATGGATCAAAGACCTGGATGTTAGACCAGAAACAATCAAATACTTAGAGGAAAACATTGGTAAAACAGTTTCCCACCTAAACCTCAAGGACATCTTTAATGAAACAAACCCAACTGCAAAGAAGACTAAAGCAAAAACAAACCAATGGGACTACATCAAATTGAAAAGCTTCTGCACATCCAAAGAAACTATTAAACAAAGAGACACCTCACAGAATGGGAGAAGATCTTCACATGCCATACATCAGACAAGAAACTAATCACCAAAATATACAAAGAACTCAGCAAACTTAGCACCAAAAAAGCAAATGACCCCATCCAATAATGGGCAGAGGATATGAACAAAACATTCACCTCAGAGGAGATCCAAAAGGCTAACAAACATATGAAAAACTTCTCTAGGTCGCTGATTGTCAGAGAAATGCAAATTAAGACAACATTGAGAACCACCTCACTCCTGTGAGAATGGCATACATCAAAAAGGACAACAGCAACAAATGCTGGAGAGGCTGTGGGGACAGAGGGACCCTTTTGCATTGCTGGTGGGAATGTAAATTGGTCCAGCCTCTCTGGAGAGCAGTCTGGAGAACTCTCACAAGGCTAGACATGGACCTTCCATATGATCCAGTAATTCCTCTCCTGGGGATATAACCCAAGGACTCCATAATACCCAACCAAAAAAAGGGGTGTACTCTATGTTCATAGCAGCACAACTCATAATAGCTAAAACCTGGAAGGAACCCAGGTGCCCAATAACAGATGAGTGGCTGAGAAAGCTGTGGTATATATACACAATGGAATACTATACAGCTGTCAAGAACAATGAACCCACCTTCTCTGACCCATCTTGGACAGAGCTAGAAGGAATTATGTTAAGTGAGCTAAGTCAGAAAGATAAAGATGAGTATGGGATGATCCCACTCATCAACAGAAGTTGAGAAAGAAGATCTGAAAGGGAAAATAAAAGCAGGATCTAACTAAATTGAAAGTAGGGCACCAAAGTAAAAACCCTATGGTGAAGGGTAAATATGCAGCTTCCTGGGCCGGTGGGGGGTGGGGGTGGGTGGGTGGCATGGGACACACTCTTTTGGTGGTGGGAATGGTGTTTATGTACACACCTATTAAATTATAGTCATATAAATCACTGGTTAATTAATATGAGAGGAGGAAAATTGATTGTATGTCTCTAAGTTTTTAAAACACAGACTGAGTCTTTTTAACAGATAGGCTGTGTATTTGATATGCGGACTCTCTCAAAAGCCTAGACCAAGAAGATCAGAAGCAACCAGTGGCACAGCTATATAAAAGATACTGGGTACTATACAGCAAACCCTAACAAAAGGACTTTTCAAAGTTAACCCAATTACCAAATAATGTGATGATAACAATAACTATCCATTGTCTTTTTGAACCCTAAGACAACAGGAACCTCACATCTCCACTATAGAGCCTATATTTCCCCCAGTCCTGGATCCTTAGGATAGGGCCCACTTTCCCACATGCTTCTCCCAATTCAAATCAAATAATATGGCATCTGCCGATTGCAACCTAATCAACGCAACCATTGCCACCTCAACATGCTTCAGCTCAGACTGTGTCCAGAGACTTAAGGTGTGGAATGACAACCCTTCAACTTCATTACTCGGGTGAGACCTTTCCTTTCATAGTATTCCATCCCAGGTGGATCACTTTCTAACAAAGTCCCAAAACCTAGATATACACCAGGTTCTGTGAGAGAGAGCATATGTTCACACGTATCCATAAACTAGTGCAAAATATATACCTGAAAGCAGAAGTACACTAGAGTTTGCAGTGAGAACCCCCCCCCCCAACACTTCCTCTCGACTAGTCCAACCTTTGGGTCCATGATTGCTCAACAATTTGTTTGGCTTTGTATGTTAACTCTCTTTTCAGCCACCAGGTTCCAGATGCCATCAGGATGCCAGCCAGGCTTCCCTGGACTGAAGAAAAAATACTTCAGGAACCAGCAAAACAGTTCACTTAAATGTTGTCCTGCTTTCTCATGTGTGTGACCAAGGTTCAAGCCCATCTTCTATCACACTGAAGGGAGCTTCAGATGCTGTGATCTCTCTCTCTCTCTCTCTCTCTCTCCTTCTCTATCTAAAACATAAAGAAAATATTCTAAGCTTTGTGGGCTGTATCATTTTTGATGCATCAATTTGGATAAGAAAGGAGCCATATACATTATTTGAATGAAAGACCATGACTATGTTCTGATGAAATGATGTTGCTGGGTACTACAGTTTGAATTTTCACACATCACAATGCTGTATACTTAAAAAATATTTCCACTTATTTAAAAAGTACTCTTAAAATAAATAAATGAATAAATAAATACTACTTTCACTCAAGGATTGACGCAATATGGATTTGATCCTTATCCCAAATTTTACATGTCTTTGCAGTAACAGATGAATCACTTCTTCTTTCTGAAAGGAATTAGCATTTCTGAGGAACTTTGGAGGTACGCAGTCCTTATATTCCAAAATAGTTCCATAGCTATCACTTAAGTGATAAGCTGAAAAGAGAAGATGACCATAAGTGCTTGGAAGTTGAAGGTTAATACTATATTTGGTGATGCAAATAAGTCACAAGAATCCATATACCTAAGAAGAAAAAATATGTCTACATATTCCAATGTTTGTCTTTAATTACACTGACATGTCTATTTAGTAACAAGATGGATGGTAATAGGTCTAGAGAGATAGTATAGAGGTATCATACCAGATTGTCATTCCAGAAGCCCCACAGGTCACAGGTTCAGTCTACAGCGCCATCATATGCCAACACTGAGGAGTACACTGAGGAGTACTCTGGTCTTTCTCTCTCATGAAAATAAATCTTTTAAAATATAGATAGATAGATAGATAGATAGATAGATAGATAGATAGTAATAAACAGCTATAATATGAGCTGTGTGATTTGGAACAAATCACTTAACTTTCTTATTTCAGGTTTCTCATTTATAAAACAAAATAAAGCCACCATCTATACCAATGAACTAGAGTATAAATAAATATCCCTCCAGTGACAGATTTTTCAAGTCTACTGAGTTCCAGAGTACAGTATTTAACTTAACCTGTGTTGTTGGAATTTATGAGCCCTGAATAGAATGAATATTATTAAAGCACATTTGTCTCTGTTCATCATTAATTCTAACTCCAGGAACTAGGCAAGTACTTAAAACATAGCAAGAACTTAATAAAAAACATTGAATAAATATCCCTATTTACTTTTTTAAAAAGTAGTAAACACAAATAAAATAAGTTAATTAACTTATTTAGAAAATATTTTTAAATGACTAGGGCAGCCACCAAGAATAGCAGGATACCATACCTGTTCAGGAAATTTCACAGCATAGTAGATTTTGTTACAGAATAGAACTGGGTAATGAGGGATGGCAGTAAATGAAATTATCATTATTACTACTACTAGTACTACCAGAGCACTGCTTAGCCCTGGTTTATTGTTGTGCAGGGGATTGAACTTGGGACTCCGGAGTGTTAGGCATGGGAATCTGTTTGCATACTCACTATGCTATCTACCCCTGCCTGTAAATGTATTTATTTAGGACAATTTTGCCTCTGGTTTCCTTTTATTAAACCTAATATAATCAGTCAAAAAATAAAGGTGAAATATGAAATACAATATTGTTTCTATGTCTCTGATCTCTGTCTTTTGAAATGAACGGTAGTATTTACAATTATTTCTCTGCTCTCTTTCTCATAGTCTCATTTTCACACTTTTACACACAAACACAGTCACACACTCCAGTTCATGACCTTTCTTGTTTGTTTACTTGCTTTGTTGCAGGGATGAGACCTGGGGCCTCACACAACCCAAACATGCACTCTCCTACTAAGTTCCATGTCTGGGCCCTTGCTTCACTTTTTCAAACAAGATGGATTTGAACAGAACAGACTGATGAAGAATAGAAAATAGAAAGTATCATGTACAGCTAAGGTGTCATTTGGTAAAACTTGCTTTAGTTATAGACATGTGCTTGTAATTTATAAATTTATGATTTATTTTATTTTATTTCACCAGAGCACTGATCAGCTCTGGCTTATGGTAGTGTGCGAGATTGAACCTGGGATCATACAGCCTCAGTCATGAGAGTCTGCTTGCATAGCCATTATGCTATCACCCCTACCCTAACATGTGTTTGTATTTATTTATTTTTTACCAGAGCACTGCTCAACTCTAGTTTATGGCAGTGCTAGGGATTGAACCTAAGACTTTTGCTGCCTCAGATGTGAAAGTAACCATCATGTTATCTCCTCAGTCCCAACATGTATCTGTAATAGGTCACAACACATATCATGTCAATCTGCCAAAAAGCTGAGAAATAACTGGTCCAGACAATCACAGTTAGGTTTATTGTGATATAAGAGGAAATTTAATCTCTAAATGATTTCTGTGATTTCCCAGAATTGTTGTAGGCTTCTGAATGGAATGATTTTCCGTGTTTTGCTGTTGATTCCCAGTCTCCACAGCAGTTTTCAGCCCAACAGTTTCTTTACTTCCCTTCCTAGACAGCATGCACACCACAATCCATCATCATAATCAGTTTTCACATGTGCTCTATTACATGCTTTCCTTTGCCAGATCACTCTGGTAAGACACTAGCTCTGCTTAAGGGGCAGCTTCTTCCTTCTCTGTTTGGGGGAACTTGCATGTCACTGGAACTTAAGCAAAGCCTTGTAATCATGATTTCACTCACTAATTGTGCATTCTTCAATCTCCCCCCCTTAAATATTTATTTATTTATTTATTTAAGAGATGAGCAAAGCTTCACTCTGGCAGATGCAATGCTAGAAGTTGAATTTGAGACCTTATGCCCATGAGTTCAGTAGTTTATCCATTGTGCTATTTCCCAGCTACTCTACAATCCTTTTAAAATAAAGGTGTATCTCAGTAATAATGGGCTTTATAACAAGACAAATAAGACATAAGTTTCCAGATGTTCAACATTATAATTTGATATCTGCATAATCCACACTATGATACCCACAAAAGTCTAGTCCCCATTCACTATGATTTGACCTCCTTCCTCCCTGATAACCACCAGAGTGCTCCCTATATATGAGTTTGTTTTATAGAGTTTTAGTTCTAGTTTTATTCCATATGAAAGCAAAGGAGAAGTCAGAACACCACTTTTAACACATGTGGGCTGGAAATTGAACCAGGACTCTTGGGCATGCAAATCCTGGCTCTAAAAGTTGAGCTGTATCTGGTACAACCATCTTTTTTTCCTCTTAATCTTAAATGACCATAGGGGGGAAACTATATATATATATATATATATATATATATATATATATATATATACAGAAGCAGAGAGAGAGACCACAATACTGAAACTTCCTTTATCATTGTGGGTTCAAGCTCAAACCTGGGCTGTGCATAAGGTAAAATAGCACATGATACAAGTGAGTCCTAAATGGCTTCAGAGAATCAGGAATTGGAAAGAAGCTTAACCTGGTGGTTTTAGCTTAGGTTCTCTGGTGAAGCTGCAATCAAGCAGTTGGGATGACAATCATGAGAGGAGCTGGAGTTTTTACTCCCAGTTCCTTATACTGGCTGTTGGTAAAAAACAGATTGTTCATTGCCTCCTTGTTTCTTGTCTCCTCTATGAGTGTGATCAAATGGTATTCATCCTTCTCCTTTTGGCTGATCTCATTCAATATGACTGCTTCAAGCCCCATCTAAGATGAGGCAATTATGGGAATACTGTGAGAACCAGGTTGAGTGTGGTGAGGCTTTTCCCATTGAAAAATGGGGAACTGAGGAAACGACCTCCCTGTCAACCTCTTGTGAGGTTGAGCTTGGAAGAGGTACGGACTCAGTTTTTTGCTTCCCTGTCAGTCACTCCCTCTCTCCAGAAACCCTGCATTTTTCTGACTCCAGGGGCTTGGCATTCCTTAAAACATTAAGCCAGCCCCCCTGCTTCACCCTGCATTCCTTGATACAATGGACTGCTCTTTTATTATCTACATATCAATGTTCTGCTTTGTCTAACAAGACTTAAGGTCTCCCCCATATCTGCCCACCCATTCTGCTCATTTGATATATTCTTTTCCTACCCTTTAGAGCCCCCCCTGCCTGCAGGGTATTATTAATCCTACCAGTTAAACCCCTAGCAACAGTTGCTAAGGAAGTCCCTAACTTTCCCAGCCCCTTTTACCTTTCTCCACCCCTTTCCTAACCATGTATGGTATTGTCAAACCACTTTCTGATTTGGCCATTCTGGTTGCTGGCTTCCAGAAACCGGCATGCTGTAGACTGAGAAGCAGATGCCAGCCCTTGCGTTTTGCAATGCACAGACACCTATCATGAAAGAATGAGAGATTGTACCTATGTGACAACAGTTGTTTTGTAACTTCTTTTTATTGATCACTAAACAGGTACAAAGAGGGGACCACACAAGAGTGTGACTACCAGGAGACAGTGATCATTAAGGTTAATTTTGAGAGTTGTTTTATTTATTTCATATGAGAGAGAAAACAAAAAAACAAAAAAATCACAGAACCACTCCAGCATATTCGATGCCAAGTATGAAACTAAGCCTCAGGCATGAAAATTCTGGACTCTGTTGCTAAGCCACATTCTGGGCTGTTTAGGACCATTTTAGAAGTTGGTTGTCAGTAATTGGGAGGGATTAGGGTGTGAGTTGAGAGTCTGCATTTTTAGTACATTTCCAGATGATACTGTTCATTCAGGTTTCACACTTTGTGAAATCCTGTCTACCCTCCCTAATCCATTCATTACATCATTCTGAAAACCCGTGCTTCAAATAGAAGTCCATTAAGATTTGAAAGTTGAAGTAATTTTTAAGATCTATTTTTGTAAAGATCTATTTCTTGCTTAATGAGAGAGCAGGGATGGGGAAGAAAGAAAGGGAGAGGGTCATGTGAGATACTGGGGAGTGCACTAAGGACCTTATGGTTGTTGAGTCCAAGGCTTTCTCCATTGCACTACCTCTCAGGTCACTGGCAAGTCAAGTATAATTTTAAGTGAGTCTATTTTCATGCACTATATACTGTAAATCATATTTTATTTATTTATGTATTTATTTATTGGATAGAGACAGACATTGAGAGAGAAGGGGGAGATAGAGGAGAGAGACAGAGACAGCTGCAGATCTGCTTCACCACTTATGAAGCTCTCCCCCTGCAGGTGTAGACCAGGGAGCTCTCCCCCTGCAGGTGTAGACTAGGGGACTGAATCTAGGTCCTTGCACACTGTGACACGTGATCCCAACTGGGATTGCCACCACCTTGCCTTGCTATATATACTTCTTAAAATGAGTCACCTTCAGGGGTAGGGACTTCATTCCAAGTGTTACAGCACAGGATTTGTATAAATGAATCCTTAAAGGTCCCAGGTTCAATCACTAGTATTAATATATTCTAGAAGTAAATAGAATTCTAGTTCTATAGGCCTCTCTCTCTCTCTCTCTGTCTCTCTCCCATGAAAGTGAAAAGACAGACAATTTGAAAGAATTACCTTAGAGGGTGCTTGAGTGATTATTTCATTACTCTCCCCCCAAACTTTTTAACCCCTGCTTTTTTAAAAATATTGATTGATTGGGAGTCGGGCTGTAGCACAGCAGGTTAAGTGCAGGTGGCGCAAAGCACAAGGACCGGCATAAGGATCCCAGTTCGAACCCCGGCTCCCCACCTGCAGGGGAGTTGCTTCACAGGCAGTGAAGCAGGTCTGCAGGTGTCTATCTTTCTCTCCTCCTCTCTGTCTTCCCCTCCTCTCTCCATTTCTCTCTGTCCTATCCAACAACGACAACACAATAATAACTACAACAATAAAACAAGGGCAACAAAAGGGAATAAATAAATTTTTAAAAATAAATAAATAAAAAATATTGATTGATTGATTGATTCCTTTTTGTTGCCCTTTTTTTATTGTTGTAGTGATTCTTGTTGTCTTTGTTGGATAAGACAGAGAAATGCAGAGAGGAGGGGAAGGCAGAGAGGAGAGAAAGATAGACACCTGCAGACCTGCTTCACCGCCTGTGAAGCGACTCCCCTGCAGATGGGAAACCGGGGGCTCAAACCGGGATCCTTATGCCAGTCCTTGCGCTTTGCACCACGTGCACTTAACCTGCTGTGCTACCATCGGACTCCCAACACCTTCATTAGTCATTCTAAGTTTTGATCTTATTTGCCAATTCACTGATTGAAGTTGGAATTAATCAATAGGGACTCTCTACTAAGTTTATTAATCTACCTTCAGCAGTCATTATATATAGCCTTTGCTATCTTGACCCTTCAGCACCATTGCTGTAGTCTGGCCAGGCTAGTATAATAAATATTTGATTATGAAAATTTATACTCTCTAGATCTGTTGATTACACCCCTCCCCAATCCTCATTTATTTATAAGCTAGTAGATACTGTTCAGAGGTGACAAAGAAAAGGTAATGAATAGATGGGCTCATTCATGCCTTGTCATGGTTAAAGCCTGGTACCATGTGGGAAGTGTGGTGACCCTGGAGGAAGTTCAGGTGCTATGATGCTCTCTGTCTTTGAATAAAAATACTGGATAAAAACTGTCCAGAAGCAGTGAACTTCTGTGTGTGGAGACCTGAGCTTTGCAACAGAAATAACAACAAAGTAAACAAATAATAAAATAAAAGTACAGCCCAAAACACTGTTTTTCTTGTACCTCATTAAATTGCTTTTAGATTCCCTAGTAAATTCCAATCCACAGCTTAGAAAAAAAAAATCAGCTGCTATTAAAACTGCCCAATAAAGATATAATGTGAGCCACATGTGCAATCTTAAATTTGCCAGTAGCTGCAGTTTAAAAAGATGAACAGGTGAAATCAATTATAACAATTTGTTTTACATAATGCAATCTACCCTGACTAAATCACTTCTTCCAGTCTGCTACAGGCAGTGTTTGTGCCCCTTCTTTTATATCTAATGTGTTGGTATCGAGGGGTAGGACCTTTGAAAGGTGATTAGTTCATGAGTACAGAACCCTCCTGAGTGGAATTAGTAGCTCATAAGAGAAGCTACATGGATCGCCCTCACCTTTCTACAACATGAGGACAAAGGGAGAGGAAGGTAGATTGAATCACAAAGTGGATTCTACCTGACACTAAATCTGCTGGCACCTTCCCCGTGGACTTCCCAGTCCTCAGCGAACACAATCAAATTTTGTGCCTTCCACTTCACCAGGGCTTCCCACCTGAAAGATTCCACTGCTCCTGGTGGACCCCATTTTTTCCTCTTCTCCCTCTTCTTCCTCCTCCTCTTCTTCTTTCCATAGGCAGCTAGTGACTGACAGAGAGAAAGGAGATACCACAATACCATGCCAGCACTCTTGATGTCAGAGCTTCTCCTTTGCTTGGTTCTCCCATGTGGTGGCTCAAGCTTGGGTCCTAGTGCATGGTAAAGTGTTCACTACACTATGGATCTCACCCTGGCCCCCAACTAGATATTTTTTTTAATTAAAAAAATTATTAATTTCCTTTTGTTGCTTTTCTTGTTTTATTGTTGTTATTGATGTTGTTGGATAGGACAGAGAGAAAAGAAGACAGAGGGGGAGAGAAAGATAGACACCTGGAGGCCTGCTTCACCGCTTGTGAAGCAACTCCCCTCAGGTGGGGAGCTGGGGGCTTGAACCAATATCCTTATGCTAGTCTTTGAGCTTTGCACCACCTGCGCTTAACACGTTGCGCTACTGCCCGACTCCCAGTATTTGTTTTTAAAGACACCCATTCTATGAAATTTTTGTCATAGTTCCAGAATCACTAAAATGTTGCTTTTACAACCATGGACAATTTTATTAAGTAAAATGAAATAAACTACAAATAAAAACAGTTATTTGTTCATTTATTGTCACCAGTGTTACCTCCGGGGCCTAGTGCCTGCACAACATATCTACCACTGAGATAAGTCATTTTTTAATTTTTTCTTCTTTTTTATTATTTTTTTATTTGATAGGACAGAGAGAACTTGAGAATGAAGGTGGACATCGAAAGGTAGAGAGACAGAAAGAGACCTGCAGTACTTGCCTCACTGCTAGTGAAATTTCCCCCTTCAGGTGGGGACCAGGGACTTGAACTTAGGTCATTATATATGGTAATGTGTGTGCTTTACCAACTGTGCCATTGCCTGACCCCTCAAATAAAAATTTCTAAAACCCCTCATATCTACAGGGATGCAGAGGTCACATAGGCTCCTAAACTGAATATGGGCCCCAGATCACATCAGATCGATGGGGTTCACAGTCAACAATATTTATACCCCTTTCCCATATTTGTAAGCTAATCTCTTCCCTGATCCAGCTTTCTGGTCCTTTTTCTAGCTATGACATCATCTCCCCAGACAATAATTAGGAACCACCTGAATATCAGCTTTCAGGCTCAGGCAAAAAGAAAAACAAATAAAAAACACTAGTATAGCCACAGGCCCTTTAGAATATAACTAAAATGTGCCTACTAGCTATCTACAGAATAGTTGGGAGACCCCCCCCCAACTCTTCATCTGTACTATTCCAGCCTTTAGGTTCATGATTAGTCAACAATTTGTTTGGCTTTGTATGTTAATTCTCTTTTCAATCACCAGGTTCCAGATGCTAGCATGATGCCAACCAGACTTCCCTGGACAGATAGCTCCACCAATGTGTCCTGGAGCTCTGACTCCCCAGAACCCTTCCCTAGTAGGGAAAGAGAGAGGCAGGCTGGGAGTATGGATCGACCTGTCAACGCTCATGTTCAGCAGAGAAGCAATTACAGAAGCCAGACCTTCTACCTTCTGCATCCCACAGTGACCTTGGGTCCATAGTCCTAGCATGTTAAAGAACAGGAAAGTTATCAGGATATAGAGTTCTGGTGGTGGGAATTGTGTGAAGTTGTACCCCTCTTATCCTATGGTTTAGTCAGTGTTTCTTTTTTCTTTCTTTTTTTAACCAGAGCACTGCTCAGCTCTGGCTTATGGCAGTGTGGGGGATTGAATCAGGACTTGAGAGCCTCAGGCATGAAAGTCTCTTTGCATATCCATTATGCTATAGCCCCACCCTCCTAGTCTTGGAAGAACCTGTACAATTCTAGTGAAGAAATCTAAAGTTTAAGCTTCATTGGTTTCTAACAAATTGAATCTATTTTGCTTAGCCCATAACGACAGTGAGCTTGAGCCATCTTCCAGAAACCCAGTGGTAATGTAACTGTAGAGTGAAATTTGAGGGTCTGTAGATCAGAAACAATGATCTTGGGAGTTCTTGGTCATGGATGAAACCTTGAAAGAAAGTGAGATTTTCAAGTGAAAAAGGAAAAGGAAATGGGGCCACATGCCAAGCTTTGGGGCTAACACAAGGGTTTTGAAAAGCACTGATACAGAAAGAGTATGTTTGGTTTCCTACTGGTGTTGTAACGGATTACTGTACATTCAGTGACTCATCCTAATATATGTATATCTTTAAAAAAAGATAAAACTAAAAAAATAATATATCTTTACAGGTCTGCAAGGAAGAAGTTAAGCATCAGTTTTATTGGGCTAGCTGATGTCAAGGTGGTAGCAGGGCTGGCTATTCTGAAGGGACAATCTGTTCCCTTACCTTTTCAGTTTCTAGTAGCTGCCTGTATTTCTTCGATTGTGACTCCTTCCTCCTTCTTCAAGACACAAACCTTCCATTTCTCTTTGCATCATTACACTATTTTTTCCTCTTTGTTATGAAGGCCATTGTGATGACCTTTGGCCTATGGGTTAATCCAGAGTAATTTCCCTTTCTCAAAACCCTTTGACAGGCGGGGGAGATAGCATAATGGTTATGCAGACAGACTCTCATGCCTGAGGCTCCTAAATCCCAGGTTCAATCCCCCACACCACCATAAACCAGAGCTGAGCAGTGCTCTGGTGTTTCTCTCTCCCTCTCCCTCTCTCTCTGAATCTCTCTCAAAATTAAAATATTTTTTAAAAAAAGTAAAAAGAATTTTCATTTCAAAAAAAAAAATATTGACAAGACTATAGGATAAGAGGGGTACAATTCCACACAATTCCTACCACCAGAACTCTGTATCCCTCCCACTCCCTTGAAAGCTTTCCTATTCTTTATCCCTCTGGGAATATGGACCCAGGGTCATTATGGGGTACAGAAGATGGAAGGTCTGGCTTCTGTAACTGCTTCTCTGCTGAACATGGGCGTTGGCAGGTTGATCCATACTCCCAGTCTGGGTGGGAGTAGATAGCATAATGGTTATGCAAAGAGACTCTCCTGCCCGAGGCTCAAGAGTCCCAAATTCAATCCCCACCACCACCATAAACCAGAGCTGAGCACTGCTCTAGTAAAAAAAAAAAAAAAAAATCATATTACCAGCCTGTCTCTCTCTTTCCCCACTGGAGCAAAGGTCTAGGGAGGTGGGGTTCCAGGACACACTGGTGAGGTCATCTGCCCAGGGAAGTCATGTTCACATTATGGTAGTATCTGGAACCTGGTGGCTGAAAAAGAGTTAAGATATAAGGCAGAACAAATTATTGACTAATCATGAACCTAAAGGCAAGAATACTACAGATGAAGATTTGGGGTTTCCATTTTGGAAAAAGCTAATAGGTCTATTTTAGGAAGTTTGCCCTCTCTCTCTCTCTCTCTCACACACACATACACAGAGAGACACTTATAAAAAGATGACTCCATCTAAAGAAATATCAAAATAAAAGAAAAACAGGGAAAAAAAAAACCTGGGAAATGCAAGGAAGTGGAAACTCAAATATGTCTCAGTCAACTGTATCACTTAATGGAGCTACATCGATGTACAAGTGGAAAAGTACTGAGAAAAAAAGTCATTAGATTTGTTAGTAAAGAGCTTTGCCAGGTTGGTTTCAAAGAGAAATTTTATTGCAACAAACTTAAGAAATTGAAGAGCAAATGACAAAGGCAGACCAAAAGTCAGTGAAGGTTTGTTTAACTACTTGAAGGAAAAGTGAAAATTTTACTTAAGGATAAAATGGAGGCAGATTTTTTTTTAACTTTATTTATTTTTTTCTAAAGGGAGAATGCCAAGTGTGTTTATATCCTTAGGAGAAAAGTCAGTTTTGAAAAATGAAAGGTAGAGAGAAGTATAAAGACACAGTGCAGGCAAATCCAAGGATATAGCTACAGCACATGTAAGTGGGGGTTGGTTTTTCAGTGAGTATTCCAAACAAATGAATGTGAAAACAGAGTAAAAGATGGTGACACTGAGGAAAGAATGAAGCATGAGCACACTCACTGCAGTAAGTGACTTTCTCTCTTCAGTAAATAACTCCTGAAATACAAATATTGAGTCCCAAGGGTTTATACTTATAGCTACTTCCAACAACTAACTTAGTTTTTTAAATTTTTTTTTATTACTATTGATTCTCTAACAGTTAATCTTGGCAGAAAGAGAAAACGAACAGTTAAATTCATAAACAGGATTAAGAGCCACTGTACAAAAAACACGTTTCTCAACAACAAGGAATTACAATACAGCACACAGCTAATGTCCTTTTTTTTTTTTTTCCTGTCCCTGTCAACCTCTTCCAGCTCAGGCCAAAGTTCACAGCAGCCTAACACAAAGTCCTGTCAAACCTGTGTCCTCTTCTCCCAGGATGAGAGTTCACAGGACAAGATCACTCAGTCCCAAGAATGCAAGAAAGGTTTCTCCCCTGCCCCAGCTCGTCTAGGTAGAGTCTGTGTGGCAGCCCTCACCAGGTTTTCTTGTGGGTCCGAGGTACATAAATACCTTCCACGACAGCTGTAGATATGAGAGAGGGTCAGCTATATGAGGCCAAGTCCAAAATATCACTCACCTAAGCTGTGCCTTTTCAGCAGTGTACACTCACCTCCGTCCTGGGAGTCCAGGTTGTAGATGTATAAGTATCCATTGGAAGCTGCCACCAGCAACTGGGGGACATTCTGAATTGTGGCAAGGAAGCAGCTGGTTTTGAGGTCACAGAAAGGTAAGTGGACTGTGGCAAAGGCCCTGCCCTGGCTGATGATTTCTGTCACCCGTGTAGGCAAGTAGCTGCTAGAAGCCACGAGCAATTTCCCCAAATAGCCGGTCCAGGTGGCATCCTGCTCCTGCAGCTCGGCCTCGGTGTGGAGTCTGAAGACGTGCACCGTCTCGGTGTTACTGGAAGCACAGAGGAACAGGCCCTTCAGGCTGAAGGTCAGCGAGCAGATCTGAACGCACCTCTTGAGTCCCCTCCGGAACTCATAGAGCTTCTGGCCCTCGGGAATGGAGAACACCCTGATGACTGTCCCCTTCTCCGAGGCTGTGGCGAGCTTGTACCCAGTGGCGTCGAAGGCCAGTGCAGCCAAGGGGCTGTTGTGAGCCAGGATGCTGGTGGCGGCCCGCAGGTGGATGGTGTCGAAGACGTGCACCTTGCCCATGCTCACGCTGCCCGGGTAGGCCAGGTAATTGTCGTGCAGCGCGCACAGGCCGGTTTCGTTGGAGGGGGTCTCGCTGATCACGTGCAGAAGCCTCAGGTCCTGAAAGCTGTAAAAGAAGAGGGCCTCCTCCAGACACACCACCATGCGATGCCGGTTCAGCCTCACGGCCAGCACGCTGCGGGAGTAGCTGTAGCTGCAGAGCTCCAGGCGCGTGTGGAGGTGGCACACCTTGAGCTTGCGGGGAGCCTGCAGGCTGACCAAGGCCACCACGTTGCACGACACGAGCGTTTCCACGATGTACACGTCCTTGGCTTCCGAGCACTGGTAGACCTGCTCCAGCTTGTCCACGGCCTCCAGAGAGAAGATCTTATACCCGGATTTGCAGCCCACCGTGAGCGTACACATGCCAACCGTTTCCGGGGAGCCCGAGGTCCCCGACGCCTCCTTCCTGGCCGGGCTGTCCTGCGCGAAGCCGGCGTAGAGCAGCTGCGTGGAGTGGGCCAGGGTGCTCTGGCTCCACAGGCTCATGGCGGGCACGCGGTGGCGGTGGTGGCGGTGGCGGTGGTGGGCGACTGCACTGGGCCGAGGCGCCGGCTCCCAACCTGGACGGTGGCGCCGCCGCCGCCGCCGCCGCCGCCGCCGCCGCCGCCGCCACCACCGCCACCACCACCACCACCACCACCACGGGTCGGCATCAACCTCCTGCCTTATGCCCCCGCCTATATTTATACCCAGAGAGGAGGCTCTATGCGCCTGCGCGGCCCCGCCCCTTCCAAGAAGCCCGTTAGAACCTTTTTTTTTCCCCTTTGGAGTAATTTAACTTGATTTAATTTTATAATTTTACTTTAAGAGAAAAGGAGATACCTAGATAAAGACCAGAGTACATTTAACTCTGGCTTATATGTGATGAACCTGGGACCTCAGAGCCTTAAGCATGAACACCTTTTACAGTCTCCCTAGAAACTTTTCTTATTGAATAATTGCTTTTTATTTTAACTAAACAATGTTTTGGGGCCAAGTGGTGGTGCATCTGGCTATGCACACACAGCACAGTGCGCAAGGACTCAGGATCAAGCCTCTGGTCACCTGCAGCTGGAAAGTTGTACAAGTGGTGAAACAGGGCCTGGAGGCAAGTCTCTCTCTCTCTCTCTTTCCTTGTCTTCCCCTCCAGTCTCAATTTCTCTCTGTCTCTATCCAATAATAAATAAAAATATTAAAAAAAATAAAAATGCTTTGGGTCTGCGTGGTGGCGCATATGTTACAGTGCACAAGCACCCAGGTTCGAGCCCCCACTCCCACCTGCACTGGAAAGCTTCCCAAGTGGTGAAGCAGTGCTGCAAATGCCTATCTTCTGCCTCTCTGTCACCCCCTTCCCTCTCAATTCCTGGCTGCTCTATCTTATAAATAGAGATAATAAAAAAATAAATAAAAGAAAAATGGTTTTTGAGTGTGGGGAATTTTTAATTCGGTGTGAAAAGTAGGAGGGAAATCTGTACTATTACCATCTAAAGATTTGGTGTAGGTTATATGTGTTATATACCAACTAAATTGCACAGTAAGTATGTGTAACATATTCTTTGGGATGATTTTATTTCACATATATGGGATCCAACCAAGGTACATGTAGTATGTACAGTACATATCAAATTTGGTAAATCTATATTTACCACACATCTCGTATGTACTTCTTTTAATATTATTTTTAAAATATTTACTTATCTATGAAAGAGAAAGACAGAAAGAGCGAGAGGGAACTCGGTCATATTTGAAGTCAGGAATCAAACTTGAGGTCTTGTGGTTGGAAGTGGGAGACTCCACCTGCTTGGAATCTCCCAAGCCTCACCTTCTGATGTTTCTTATAAACATCATTTCTTTTAATGACTTCAGAAAAGCAGTTCTATGTGCATTGCAACTTTATTGACAACAGCCAAGAAAAGCAAACAACCTTCATCTACATTGATGGATGGATGAATACAGAAAATGTGTTGTATAAATAATAGAGCATTAGTCAACTGTAAAGAAAGAATGAGATCTTGCCATTTGTGGAGAACTTGGAGGAATCTAGAGGATATTATGCTAAGTGGACCAAGTCAGACAGAGAAAAACAAACACCCAGTGATCTTACTTACATGTGGAATCTAAACAAAGAAATTAAAAGAAAAAAAATACCATACTCATTCATATGGAAAACAGATTGGTGGTTGCCAGAGACTGGGTAAAGGTAAGGGTAAGGGTAAGCTATAGTGTGGGAGGTGGGGACGAAAGGTACAAAGTTTTAATTTACAAAATTGTAAAAGGCATGGACTGTAATGTACACCATGATGTACATTTAAAAGTTACTTTAAAAAAGTATTGATAGGGAATTGGGCCTTAGCACAGTGGGTTAAACACAGGTGGTGCAAAGTGCCAAGACTGGCATAAGGATCCCTGTTGGAGCCCTGGTTCCCCACCTGCAGGAAAGTTGCTTCACAGGTGGTGAAGCAGGTCTGCAGGTGTCTATCTTTCTCTCCCCCTCTGTCTTCCCCTTCTGTCTTCGTTTCTCTTCGTCCTATGCAACGACATCAATAACAACAACAATAACTACAACAATAAAACAAGGGCAACAAAAGGGAATAAATAAATAAATATTAAAAAATGTTTTTGAAAAGAAAAAAATATTGATAGTTTCTGAAAATTCTTATCACGCTCATTGTGTAACTATGATGTCAGATGTTAACTAGACATATTGTGACATTCATTTAACAATGTCTTTAAAACCAAATCTCTATTTTGTATGCCTGAAATTAATATAGGTCAGTTACACTGCAATTTAAATGGGCAGAAAGAAATGCTTGCTAATGGCTGCCGAACATACCATTGTATCAATGGACCATAACTTAGTTAACCAGTGTTCTATTTATTGAACATCTAGTTAGTTTTGATTTTTTAAAATACATAACCAGTGCTGAATTAATATTTCTGTATAAATATTACTGTACATTTTTCTTGCTTCCTGAGAATTACTAGAGTTGGAACCAATAAATTTTATACATTTTTAATCAATTTGATCCATACACTGTAGTTGCCAACCCTGATAGTCTTTAAAATGATTTCTACTGTTAAAAATAAAGAGGAAAAAAGGCTCCAAATGAAGTCTTCCAGGCAAGGGTCCACCCAGACTTAATACCTAATCTGATTACAGTCTCAGCCTCTCCCAAAAATGTAATCTTGAAACATATCCATCTAGAGTTTCTTTATCCCACCTAAAAGGTAATCTCCTTGGTGGGACATTTTACCACTTCCCCTGAGGACAAGTGGTCTTGCCTGAAATAAGTATAATTTTATTTTCTTTCTTAAATAATCTTGTTCTACCCTTTTTATGACAGAGAGAGAGAGAGAGAAACTATTGCTAGGAAAATTAAAAAAAAAACAGGCTCAATTTAATTTTATCTGGGTCTTTAATCAAATGACTTCATTTTACCTGTTAAAAATCTGCCAGTGAGAAAAATAGCTTAAGATGTAAATCAGTGTTAATGAGATAAAAGGTTTCAGGTAAACTCTTTAGCAATAGTTATGCTAGTAGCAAGACAGATAGTTTAAAGCTTAAGCACTAAAGGGATAAAAGTTTTAAAGTAGATTTGTGTCTATAGTCTTAAGAAAGTTCCTAAGAGTTGTTGCTTTACACCATGAGAGCTTTTGGTAAATGACAGAAATAAATTGAATATGTAGTTCATTCTACTGAAGTTTCAGTCATCAAAGTTTTATTTACTTTTAGAGAAATTAAAGAAATGTTTATTAGTGAGTCTTCTGACACCCTTTAAAAAAGGTATATTGTGAGGAAAGATATGATCTATAAAATATGAAAATTTATGGCTGGAGGATAGAGTAATGGTTATGTAAACATTCATATCTGAAGCTCCAGGGTCCCAGGTTCAATCCTCAGTACTACCACAAAACAAAGCTGAGTGGTATTATGGAAAGGAAGGAAAGAAGGAAAGAAGGAAGGAAGGAAGGAAGGAAGGAAGGAAGGAAGGAAGGAAGGAAGGAAAAAGGGAAGAAAAAAGGAAAGAAAAAAGGAAGGGAGGAGGGAGGGAGGGAGGAAGGAAGGAAGGAAGGAAGGAAAAAAGAAAGGTGAAAAAAATTAAAGAGAGAAAAAAACTATATAGGTGCCGGCGGCGCATCTGGTTGAGCACACATGTTACAATGCACAAGGACCAGTTTCAAGCCCCTGGTCCCCACCTGCAGGGGGAAAGCTTTGCAAGCAGTGAAGCAGGGATGCAGGTTTCTCTCTTTCTTTCTCCCTCTCTATCTCCCCCTACCCTCTTGATTGCTGACTGTCTCTATCCAATAAATAAAGATAATAAAAAAATTAAAAAAATAAAAAACGATTTGCAAAGCAGCCAGTCTAAAGAATGTTGACGTGCAGAGACCAGGGAGAGCAATCAGCAGCTAGAACACATACCTGCCATGTGTGAGGCCCATGAGTTCAGTCCCTGACACTACATGAGAGCACCATGGAAAGAAAAGGGTGGAAGGAGCTTTATGGAAGATATGCCTTAATTTCTCTCTTCTCTCTTTTCATAAAAAAAATAAATAAATAAAGTAGAACAATTGAGCATCCCAGAAGGTAGAACAGTGAGTAAGGCATTGGACTCTCAAGCATGAGGTCCCAATTTTAATCCCAGGAACTGCTGCTTCTCACCTGCCTCGGTTCAATCCCTCGTGTAGCATGTGCCCAGAGTGATGCTCTATTTCTCTCCTCATCCCACCTGAGGAAAATGAGTCTTGAAATTGGGGCAGCTTGGAATGTTCCTCCTCATGACTACAGAATGTGAGCTCAGATCTATAGGGATGCAGAGGTCACATAGGCTCCTAAACTGAATATGGGAACCAGATCACATCAAATTGATGGGGTTTATAGTCAACAATAGTTATACCCCTTTCCCATATTTGGGAGCTACTCTCTCCCCTGATCCAGCTTTCTGGTCCTTTTTCCAGCCATGACATCATCTCCCCTGACAACAACTTGAATCCACTTGCATATCAGATTTCAGGCTCAGGGGAAAAAAAAAAAAAAACTAGTATAGCCACAGGCCCTTTGGAATATAACTAAAATGTGCCTACTAGCTATCTACAAAATGGAGACCCCCCCCCCAACTCTTCATCTGCACTATTCTAGTCTTTAGGTTCATGATTAGTCAACAATTTGTTTGGCTTTGTATGTTAACTCTCTTTTCAGCCACCAGGTTCCAGATGCTAGCATGATGCCAACCAGACTTCCCTGGACAGACAGCCCCACCAATGTGTCCTAGAGCTCTGACTCCCCAGAACCCCACCCCACTAGGGAACGAGAGAGGCAGGGAGTATGGATCAACCTGTCAACACCCATGTTCAGCAGAGAAGCAACTACAGAAGCCAGACCTTCCACTTTCTGCATCCCACAAAGACCTTGGGTCCATACTCCCAGAAGGTTAAAGAACAGGAAAGCTATCAAGGGAGGGGATGAGATACAGAGTTCTGGTGCTGGGAACTATGTGGAGTTGTACCCCTCTTATCCTATGGTTTTGTCTGTTTCTTTTTATAAATAAAATAAAATAAAGAAAACACTAGGGAAAGACAGAAATAGGCTGGGAGTATGAATTGACCTGCCAACGCCCATGTCCAGCAGGGAAGCAATTACAGAAACCAGACCTTCCACCTTCTGCACCCTATGTTGATGCGGGGTCCATGCTTCCAGAGGGATAAAGAAGAGGAAAGCTTCCAATGGAGGGGATGGGATACAGAACTCTGGTGGTGGGAATTGTGTGGAATTGTACCCTTCTTACCCTATTGTCTTATCTATCATTATTAAATCAATAATAAAAAAGAAAAATTAGTCAATTTAAAAATAACAATAATGATGTATTGTGAGGCCCAGGTGGTGGCTCTGTGACAAGGGCTTTTAAGTTAAATGCCTAAGGTCTTGAGTTCTTTTATTCCTACTATTAAATGTTCCAGACTGTTGCTCTATCTCTCTGCTCTCTCATGATAATAAATGAATAAATGAATAATTCAGTTAGTGTGCTGCTTTTGCCATGTCAAAATTCTTTCATGTTCTGGAGTGTTCAAAAATTCTTTTACTTTCTTCACGGTACACAGTTAATTCTCTATGTGTTTTCAGTTTTTATTTACAGTTACTATCCATGGGATCCCTTCCACCTTGCTCACACCCAGGTTCCTTGAAATATTGGTCTACATACTCTCCAAACTAACACCTGTAATTTTGGAAGCACTAAGAAAAAGACTACTTGGGCTGGGGGTGGGGGGCAGCTGGTGGCATGTCTAGTTCAGCACACATATTACTACGTCTGAGGAATCATTCCCCTGCTCCCCACATGCATGGAGAAAGCTTCACAAGTAGTGAGGCAGATCTGCGGGGTGTCTCTCTTTCTCTCCCCTTCTCTATCTTCCCTTCTATTCGCAGTTTCTATTGGTTCTATCAGTTACAAACATAAAAGGAAATTTAAAAAAAGAAAAAAAAAAAAAAAAAACATGGCTACCAGAAGCAGCTGATTCGTGTGTAGGTACCGAGCCCTAGTGATACCCCTGGTGGCAATTTAAAAACAAAAAAAGGTAATTAACTAAATTAAAAAATAAAAAAGCTTCCTTTGAAACTCCTTAGAAAGGACTATACCGGGAGTTCTGCGGTAGCACAGCGGGTTAAGCACACGTGGCGCCAAGCGCAAGGACCAGCTTAAGGACCCAGGTTCGATCCCCAGCTCCTCACCTGCAGGGGAGTCACTTCACAGGCGGTGAAGCAGATCTGCAGGTGACTATCTTTCTCTCCCCCT